>NC_071985.2:183128214-183434642 GCF_028885655.2 Pongo abelii
TTACCAGCACATTAGCAAATCATCTGATCTCACAACACACAGAAGGGTGCGAAAAGTCAGTATTATCTCCATTTTATGCACAACAACCTGAGGCACAGAATGGCTCGATCCACCAAAAGTCCCATAGCTAGCCCGAGAACAAGAACTTAGTGGATCCTTCCACTTTATCATGTTACCACTCATAGAAGTGGCCTAATTTAAAAAAAAAATCTCAGAAATTATCCTGACATATTCAACTACAGACCGTCCCCGACTTACAACGGTTGGATTTATGATGACTTCTTGACTTTACAATGGGTTTATCGGAGTATTAAATGCATTTTCAACTTATGATATTTTCAATTTATGATGGTGTATCAGGATATAATCCCATTGTAAATAGAGGAGCATCTTATTGAACTAAAGGCTTTCATTTACAATCTTCCAGAACCACTGAAATTGGTGTTCATTATTTCTGCAGCTATTCCTGAGGCTTACTGGAATACAACCTACAGCCACATTCATGACTCAGGATGAAACAGCAAGAATGTGGGAAACCCTCTCTTGTGAAGGTCTCTCGTCCCAGCTGGCAGACAGACATGGGTATGCAGCCGGCTTGGCCACTTGCCTGCTGTGTGACCTTAGGCTAGTCACGTTAAACTCCAGGAACCTTGGTTTCCTTGTCTACATAAGGGGGTCACTAATGTCTACCTACTGTAGATGTGGTCAGGATTAAATGAGATAAATATAAGGCGACATCTAACATCTGGCATCTAGCAGGTGCTTAGTAAATGTAAGTTTCCATTCTATTCTCCTGCCTTCTCAGATGCCATCTCCTACTTCCTACTTGGAATTACATAACCTAGGATTGAACCAGGAACAGGCATCCACCTTCCCTCTCCTCCCCCTTTATCCATCTGTTGGCCCAGGGCTAACACCCTTGATGAGAAGTGGTTAGGAGTTATGAGATAGGAGCAACCCATTTATAGATTGCTTTTGTTTACAAAGTGCCTTCACATGTATCACCTGGTTTGAATTCACAAATACCATCCAAAGAAGGTAGGGTTAAGATTTATCTTCTCTACTGTGTATTGAGGAAATGGAGATCCAAAGGGATAACACGACTTACATAAGGTTTCAAATACATCTATCAAGTATGGGGGTGGGGAAGGCAAGGCAGGACTTTCAGTGAAGTCTGTCTCAATTCTGGTTAGTCTGATGCACTGGGTTTGGTATTTCTGACCAGAAAGTGTTTGGGGGATGTGTTTGCGTGTGTGCCTGCGTGCGCACATGCGTGCCAGAAAAGTGTTTAGGGTGTGTGTGTGTGTGTGTGTGTGCCTGTGCGTGCACACGCATGCCAGAAAAGTGTTTGGGGGATGTGTGTGTGCTGGGGTGTGTGGAGCTCTTGGGTAGTGCTGTCTCTCTCTCTCGTACTTAGAGGGTGATCTGTGTCCATTGACTGGTGACGGGCACTGGGAAGAGCAAAGGTGGCTGAGGACTAGTTCCAGTTTCCACAGTTAGGACCAAGATATGAGAGTGACATTTGAGTTTCCTGTTTGTTGTCCAGCTCAGGGCTCTGGGTAATGAGAAACCAGACAGAACTCACTGCAGAAACCCTCACCAGAAAGACGGAAGCTGAAAACTGAAGTTCCTGCACGTCCAGCCTTGGGGTCTGAAGGGAGAGGAAAGACTGAAGTGACTCAGAAAGCAGTAATACTTCAGTAATACCTCAGTTCAGGGCAGCAGGCAAGGAAGGCCTGCTTCAGAACACCTCCTCCATAGGGCACGTTGTTTATACCTCATATTAATAAAAACAAGAACTCCACTCAGGCAGCTTCTCTGTGTTACTGCCTGCCCTAGCCATAAAAAGCAAGTCAATCAATCCAAAATGGACCCAGGCAAGAAAGATGAGGAAAATTCCATGTATGTGATTTCAGGCTTTCTATCCAATCCTGCATTACAGTGGGCAAGTGTCTCCACAATCAGAGGCCTGTCTCCAGAGAAAGGGCTACAGGGCCAGTGGTGGGAGAGGGTGTGGGGTTGGGATTCTGGTAACCACTTGAGAAAGGAACCAAAGTTGTCACCATTCATTTTCATTGATGTAAAGAAAACTCAAACTAGGTGGTCCATTTGAGTCATTTAACCACAATTAATTTACTAAATTTCCTCTGGTCTCCTTTTACCATTCTATATCCATTTCCTTCTATTCTGTTTTTTAAAAAAATTGATGGCTATTTCAATTTTAGTTTTTTACATACTATCTAATAAGCCAGTGAAGATCCTTTTTGGATCAAAGTGACATGTCAAAAAACAAGAAGGCAGAAAGAGGAAGCAGGACAAACACACACACACATACACACAAAATATAGCAACAACAACAAACCAGGCAAAGAAAAGAGAGGAAGAAAGAGCAAGAAAAATAAGAAGCCAAGTGCTCTTGACTCGTCAAAGGAAGTACTGAGTATAAAAGCCTCTGAAAACAAACACAAAGGGCAAATATCAGGGATTGCTAAGTGTATATTTTATGCTTATACCACCAATAAAATTATTTAATCTGATTCCAGAAGTTTGTGATGAGAAATTCCATTAGCGGCCATAGGAATTAGAGTTATTACCCTAGCTAGCTGTATCCACTTTGTGTTTATGAGGCTTGTATCTCACCAGACATTCAACTACAAAACAAGGGACATGCAAAAAACTCAACTTAGAAATCCGCAAGAACTTTAAGTAGGTGGAAAGCAAGTCACTGAGCAAATGGGTACATGACCTTAGAGAGATAAATAATGATTCTCAGATCACAGACGCCATGGGAAGTCTGAAAGCTGTCAACTTCCTTCTGTGTTAGGTAGAGTTAGTTACTAGCAAAGTAGAAGGAACGCAGACCTCAGAATCAGACTTGGGTTCAAATATCAGCTCCACTACTTATTAACTGTGACCCTGGATAAATTATTTAACATCTCTGAGCTTCAGATATTTCACTGACACAAAGGTGGTATCCCCACTTACCCGACAGAGTAGTCCTGCCTGTTCTATTCATTATCTCTTGAAGATGTCTGTATTAGGCAGCTTGGGCTACCATAATACCACAGACTGGGTGGCTTAAACAACAGAAATTTATTTTCTCACAGTTCTGGAGTCTGGAAATCCAAGATCAGGGTGCTAGCATGGTTGGGTTCTAGTGAAGGCTCTTTTTCTGGCTTGCAGATAGCTGCCTTCTTGCTTGTTGCATGTGTATGGAGAAAATTCCAGTCTCTCTTCCTCTTCTTATAAGATCACTAATCCTATCAGATCAGGGATCTACCATTATGGCCTTATTTAACCTTAATTACTTCTGCAGAGGCCCTATCTCCAAAAACTATTACATTGGGGGTTAGAACTTCAACATAAGAATTTTGCAGGGACATAAACATTCATTCCATAACAACGTCTCTGAAGCTTGGCTCAGCTGCCTCCTCTGCATGGACCGGTCTCCTACAATCTAATCTCTACCAAATTCAGGGCCAAGTTGAAGGCTCGCTTTTCTTTGACACTTGCTTTGAGAATCTCAGTCTATTGTCATCTTTTTCTCCTTTGAACACCCATAACTGATGTTGTCTTCATTCAGCACAGACAGAGTGGTACGGTAACAGAAAGACCATAGACTTTGCAGTCAGATGCCCTAACCCCACTCACCAGCTGACTAATTCTAGGTCTTGGGTTCTGCATCTGCAAAATGGGAATAAAATCACTGATCAGGCAACACTGATATAAAGCTTCAATGAGATAACATCTATAATATGCCTAGCACTGTAGCTGGCACACAGTAGGCATTCTATCAAACCTCCAACTTCATTGTATCATTATGAATCCTTTTTCACTATCCTTCCAATGACATTAATAGCCAGGACCAAGGAAAGGTAAGATTGGGCCTTGGTGAAGAACAAAACAAAACAACCTCCACTTCCCTCTTGCCCCCGCCCACAAAACAGCAAAGGTAGATGTGTAGTTAATATGCATAATAAGCAGCCAGCTCCCCGTCACTTCCAGACTTTCATGAAGGGCTGTCATTTGTTCTGGCTTCCCTGGCTCGTTGGTCCTGCAGCAACACATGGGCACAAACTATGTCTTATCCATTTTGACCTCCTCACAGACTGTGATACAGAATTTCAGAGAAGGGAAGGAAAGGGAATAATATCTATTTGGTCTGAGAGAGTAGACACTAAATAAATACTGTTGGTTGATTGAAAATGTTTTACAAATGTAAAAACCTTATACAAATATATGATCTCTATCTGAATTTTATCTTCTCTCCAAACTAGAAATATCTTCTCCTATCAAAGCTCAATTTTGAGACTGCAGAAAAAACGAAAAAGCAACTTAAAGATCTTTAGTTCTTATGAAGAATAAACACAGATACAGAGTGTATCAGTTAAGAGCAGTCGGGGAGATGTGGAATGGGGGTGAGGGGGCAGATTGAAAAAAGAAATCACCACTACTACACCTCACAGAAGACAAGAAGAAAATGAATTTCCCATTAACACATTTCAGAAAGCACTTTCCTCCTACCCTGAAGCTGATGAATTACATTTTTAGATAATGTGTAGAAATTTCAGTTTGACATTACCTTCCTCCTTAGTTCCTAGTCTCAATCAACCAGGCCATTCTACAGAGAAGGAAAGAGTGAGTGAGTGAATGTGTGGGGGTGTGTGTGTGTGTTGGGGGAAGAAGAGAAGGCTGCGTGAACAGGGAATTGGTCTTACGAACCAAACAGTCAGCTAAAGTACAGAAATAGAAAATTCTTAAAATACCCAGCCTGATTCACATCCTAGGTAAAAATCCTTTGAGACATCTCTCCTGGGATGTGAGAATACTTTCCTACGGTTATCTGAGTTCGGAAGCAGGGCAGAACTGTCTGATTTGGAAAGTAAGATGAAGGGGAACACAGCCAGGAGGCAAAAGGAAACCATACCTGGTCTGTAATCCTGACTACAGACATCCTGGGAAAAAATTGTGTCGGAAGATGCATAATGTACCTGCACAAACCCTAAACCTCACAGCTCCACTCAACTGCCAACCTGCCCTAATTAGAAAGGATGGAAAGTCTCTGATTCCCCTTGATGAGTGTGTAAGAAGCACAATGATTACATGGTTTACTGTTTGCACTTCACGTTCTGACGTTCTTCAAGTTCCCCTTAATAAGGCAGACTCCAATTCTCCTGTTTTGTAACGCCATTAGGCTGCCAAATCTTCTCCATACCTAAAAATTTTCCACTCACCTCCAACAATAGCCAACCCCCCTTCCCGAGTCAACAAATCAAAACTCTTTTATTCTTCTTTGTAGAATACGTATGACTGCAGGGAGGTGATAAATAAAATGACAGATGCAAATCTGCCTGATTTTCCTCTGAAATCAGGAGATACATCAAATTGTACTAAGCACATTTTCCAAATCAGCAGCAAAATATGCTGATAAATGCTACCATTTGCTGTACTCTTGCCATCACTAATGACTCTCCATCTTATGTGCATGTAGAAAAGTTCATTTAGCTAATCAATATCTTGGGATTTTCTTGGATATGCCTAAATGAGGCTGGGTTTTTATTATGCTTAAATTGTAGGCAGCATCCATTTCAATACAGTGTTTGCACAATAAAGAAAAGGTGAACATATTGAAGAGTATTTCACGAAAAGAGAATATCAGAAGTGAAAAAACCACTCCAAGTCTAGTCTTCTTTGTTTAGCTAAGCAGTGACCTGTTTAATACCAAAAATTTATCTTTTTAATGCACGCTGTGCCATTTTCCAAAACAAAAGATTCTGAGCTCTAATTATGTTTTCTCTGTATTCGAAAATTTCATTCCCTAGGTATACAAGCTGAGTTGGTTTGTAAAAGGGAGAAGTCAGTTTAGTATTTTGGGGGAAACTGCCAGAGATAAAGTATAAATTTGACAATTCACAATTAGTCAGTGCTGGGTTCAAGTACCAGCTCCCTTAACTTGGAAGCTAAGTCACGTTGGCAAGTAATTCAACTGCTCCTGATTTCAAGTTTCTGCATCTGTAAAATGGCCATCATGAGGATTATGTGAGACTCTGTCTACTGATCTCAGCACAATGCTTGGCACATAGTAAGTACTCAAAAGCATTGGCCATTATGATTCTCCAAGATAGCTTGATTTATTATTTAAATAAGCTACTATATTTAAAGCATTATTATAGTGCTCAGTAAACATATTAAGGCACACACACAAAATAAAAGCTGCTGCAGTTGTTCTTATATGTCTGCTTGGTGTTGTAAGAAATTATGCCAATAAACTCACCTTGGGGCTGAATTCACATTTTGGGAGTGAGTTCAAGGAATTTTTATATCTTAGGATTTTTCAGAGCCTTTTATTGTTTATACAGTTATCTCAGAAGTAAAATTCAACCAAATTCCCATGGTGTTCCTATAAGTCCAGTACATGAAAGTATATAAGGTACATTAAAACAATCCAGAACCCTCACTCCCCTCTGCTCTTCAACCCAATAGAATGTACTCTGTCATGACTCAAAGCCTAGATGCTCTAATAGATACTGTGGTCACTGCTGTGGTCCATTTCCCACATCTCACCTACTGAGAGAGACACACTCAGGATTGTTAGCACTTTCAGAAATTCAAGAAAGAACACAAGTTACCCAGTGTTACTGCATCAAAACTGAGTTGGTTCCTTTAATTAGAGTTGTAAATTCAGATACAAAGGCAGCAGCAAAATATCCACCCTCTTGCCCACAGTAGTGAAGGTTATTTATTTGGCCTTATTCTTTTTCCACTAAATGATATTAATTAAACCAAAGAGACATATTATAAAGGAAGAAATGAAGACATGGGTTAGAAGTGGTGTTTAGGAAATGCTGTCTTTGTCCATTGGGGTACAACTCTAACTGACTTAATTTTTTGGTATGCTTAACTTCATTTGACCATGCTGCTTCATATTAGACCACTGCTTCCAAAGAGACACGTTCCAGGGCTACTTCTTTTGTCCAAAGCACAGAGGAATAAAAAATACTTTTGTTCTTTGACTAAAATTTTAGCTCTATTCCTTTGCCTTTCTTTCCTCTACCTAAATCCTTACCCTATCTTTTAAACTTTCCCCAACAGCTCCAGCTAACACCAACCTCATCTCTTCCAACCACCTATAGCACTTACGTATTAATAGCATGTTCCATATACTTGTCTCTTAATAGATTCAGTTTTGTTTTTGATAATGTTCAGTTTGGTCAGTCCTGTCCTCAAAAACTCCCCTTCAGAGCTCACACTCACCTGAAATGAATAGAAAACTACTCTTAAAAAGTACACTGTGGCCAGGCACAGTGGCTCATGCCTGTAATCCCAGCACGTTGGGAGGCCGAGGCAGGCAGATCACAAGGTCAGGAGTTTGAGACCAGCCTGGCCAATATGGTGAAACCATGTCTCTACTAAAAATACAAAAATTAGCCAGGTGTGGTGGTGGTTGCCTGTAGTCCCAGTTACTCGGGAGGCTGAGGCAGGAGAATCACTTGAACCCAGGAGGTGGAGGTTGCAGTGAGCCGAGATCGCACCACTGCACTCCAGCCTGGGCAACAGAGTGAGACTTCATCTCAAAAAAAAAAAAAAAAAAAAGAACAATGCATGGATACACAGAGAGTGACATGAAGTAAAAATACAATTCTTTTTTTTATCACTGTGATGCAAATAATCACACAATGTAAATAGGCAGGTCAAAACTGTTTGTTGTCTTACACTGATTTCTTTTTTCTTTTTTTTTTTTTTTTTTTGAGACAGAGTTTCATACTTGTCACCCAGGCTGGAGTGCAATCTCAGCTCAATGCAACCTCCGCCTCCCAGATTCAAGCAATTCCCCTGCCTCAGCCTCCCGAGTAGCTGGGATTACGGGTTCCCACCACCACGCCCAGCTAATTTTTGTATTTTTAGTAGAGACGGGGTTTCACCATGTTGGCCAGGCTGGTCTTAAACTCCTGACCTCAGGTGACCCACCTGCCTTGGCCACCTGAAATGCTGGGATTCCAGGCGTGAGTCACTGCGCCTGGCCTGATTTCTTTCTAGAGATTTTTCTTTTTTTTTTTTCTTTCCTTATTTGTTTTGGGGTGGTAACAAGATAAACACTTATAAAAATGCAAAAAAGGCAAAGAAATAATAATAATAATTCAGCTCTGCTGGTTTCAAGACATACCCTGAGCCACCTAACCTTGCCTTGGTCAAGCCACATGTTTTCTCCCCTAAAATACTGATCACATAGGAACTTGGATTCAGTAAGGCAATCTCAATGTTTACAAAACAAAACCAAAACCGAAATGGTAACAAAACAAAAAAATAAGAAACTAAATCAACTCCTTGGAGTCCATGGGAATAATATAATTTCTACCAGGTATTTGGTGTTCTTTGCCTGAGTTTCTAGGTTGCATGAACTCTGTGGGTCACATGCCACTTCCTTTCTTTTCCCCAGCAGCAGAGGCTGCAGGTAGATGAAGAAGAAAAGCTAAAGACTTAGCTTCCAATGCCATCATGTGTCACGGCTGTACACAAAAGCAACTCAGGATATGCCTTTCTTCTCCCTGGTACCTGGATTATTCTGGTGAGTGTCCTTTCCCAATTGGAAAAAGAAAAATGTAATGTCTCTGAGAAGATAAGTAACAGAGATGTCCAAAAGCAAGGTATCTTAAAACTGGCATTTTCAGAAAATTTGGTTCTACTCTGAAGGAAGACAAAGGCTGAGTTATATCCCCAGAGGATGATAAATATTGTTATCTTTGCTCCCTTTATACACATGAGTCTTGTTTAAAGCCATGGTACATTAGATAGACTCTCCAGAGGGTGCCCAGCAACCTCTGCTCAGCAGAACACAATGTTGCATTGGGTTATGAAGTGGTGGTTAGGCAGGGTCTTTACCCTGTACATGCCTCCAAATAAAATTATGCTTTTGGAAACTAGGGGTGACTCCCAGCTCTACCACCTGCTAATAACTGTGCTGCCTGGGGAAATCACTAAGCTTCAGTTTCCTCATCTAAGAAAATGGAGGCTGTTCTCTGTGTTAAATGAAATAGGGTATGTCCAGCGCTTAGCAAGTATCCAGCACAGAGGAAGTGCTTGATAAATGGTGATGTTTATGTCCTCAGCACACTTAAGTCCACGCCCAAATTTCTTCTATCTGTTCTCAAACGGAGAATTCATTGACAATTCACAGCCAGGGATGAATCTAGCCTGCTGGTAAGGCTATCAACAGAGTCACTTCCTCTCTCTGTAAAGAAATTTTAACATTACAGAAGCCAGAACCTTCTAAGGGAATCCATTACATTCTCTTAGGGAGTGGTTGGGGCTGGAAAATCTTAATCTTGAATTCTTATCTCTTTGCCACCTCCCACCCCCCAATCCTCCCACTGGATATTTAGAACTCCTTGTAAACTTCACAGGATCGAGATGCATTGAGATCTGTAGGAGGTGTTGGAGGAAAAGGGGGGACTAGGATGTTAAAAATCAGGGCAACAAAAATACCCATGATGTCATTTACCCTGACTTCTGAACCACCAGCTGCAGCCTCTCCACTTGCCTGGTGTGATATACCTCACCTCTTCCAGCCTGCATTGTGACCTAACCCCAAATGTTGGCCTCGGGGAGGTCCTCCGCTAGAGCAATTCCCACTCCTTCCCCATTTCCCCACAGCCCTATCTCTCCCTCCTTCTCTGACTTTTAGCATAGCCAATTAAACCTGAACAACGGGTGGATGGAGGAAATATGCTGCATCTATGGAATGGTACAGCAGGGACTAGTTTCACTGTTAATTTAAAATGCTAGAATTAATTAGGTAGTGTAAATGAAGAATTTAATAAGCACTCTTTACAACCACAAGTTTTACTTTTATTAAACACTGCTACCAAATGAGGGCAAATATCTCTGGTCTCTCTCTATATTTCCCTGCCTCATTCCCATAAGCTCTCTACAAATAAAAATTTTTTGGGCCTGAATTTAAGAAGAATGCGTAATTATAAATTTATGCCTGAATTGTATTTCTGCTTTCAACCCCATAAGCTTCTTCTTTAAGCTCAGATGCTACTGTATGTCTCTGCTTGTGCTGGAGAGGGTGCTAAACAAACCAAAGTTGACAATTTTGGTTTTGTATACCAAATTAAAGGCTGTCTTCGAAGCTGTCACTCCTATTCAAATCCACTCGGTGAACTACCAAATTAGCATTCTTTCAGTAAAGGAATCTGCTTGTTTAAACATGTGTCTTTAGAAAACAAGGAACAACACCATGAATCACTACTTCTCAAAAATCTCACTACAGTTCTGAAGGAATTCTGAAAAGGTGATTAATAATATTCGCTAATATAGCTTGCAGAGTCTGTATTTTGAAGGTAAGGCTATACTAAAAATACATTTTCTATATAGGAGTAGGAGGAAGAATCATATGGTTAACTGGTTTTAATTTGGTTTGAATTATCATCCTATTATAGAAAGATTATTCAGGAATCTAAATATTGGCTTTCTGAACTTATGGGAAATTCTGTTTAAGGATAGATGTTCCAGTGCTCTGGTACAAGATCACCAAAGCCTGGCCCTATTTGGAGAATTTGATAGATTTTTTTTTTCTGTTCTGGCCACTTTCCTTGAAGCATACTAGCTGTACTTATAATAATAGATTTATTTACTGAGGGACCACTATGCAGTAGACATTGTGCTAGATGCAATATATCTAGTCTCTCATTTAATCCTCACAATAAGCCCTTTGAGACAAGCATTATCTTCCAGTTTTTCAAATAAGAAAATTATGTCTGGAGTGTTATGTGACTTGTATTTTGGAAAGTAGCAGTGGTATTTAAGTTTTATGATTTTGCAAACTACTTAATTTATAAGGGGAACAGATTTACATGTGAATTATGAGAACAGAAGAATGTATATATCTACACACACACATATAGAATGTATTCTCTGATTTAAAATAAAGATGATGTATATAATGATGCAGCTTCCTTTTTTTAAAAAAAAAAACTCTAGGACAGTTGCTGATTAATTAAACTGTCTAGAGAAAGGGAAACAAAAGTCAATACTCAAAACTGACAAGTATTCAAAGTTGGATATGAATGATTTCAGGAATGGAGTATCAGAGAGTAGCAGCTTCACTGCCATCATTATGTAGCCTAATATATTTCTAAGAAAATATTCTCACTGCCAATAAGATTATAGGGAAACTTTCCCCTGAAGAATTATAGTGTCAGTGTCTGGCAAACATTTGGTTCTCAATGAACAGTTGTCAATTAGGAGAAAATCAGAACCTAAAAATCTCATGTATTGAAGTTGTATAGGGTGTTGATTCACTTTCAAGTAAAAATTCCCTCACATCTCAAAGAGTATCTTCAAAACGAACAGACAGATGAAATAAAACAAAATACCTCAAATGCAGATCTTCATTAAGCGTTTCCCTCCTACTGCAGAGTAGTTGTATTCCAGAATAATCTGCTATCCTTAGGGCCTGTTTCTCCCCAGGGACAAGGGCAGTTGTGTCAACCGTCCACACATCCACAGTGGCCCCCTTTAAAACACTTGTTTCAGGCACATGGAAGAACATTGGGCATACACGAAGCAAATATTGAGAGGAGAAGAATACATGAACAAAAACTAGTGTATAGTATAGGGAGGGCAGAGTTGTGGGACTGGAAACTATAGAACAAAGGGAAGGAATGGCTGATTAAGAATAAAAGGAGACAAAATCAAAGGATCATTTTACATGAAGATGAAGATGTACCAAAATCTTCATCTACTCCCCAGTAGTACCAATCTACAATAAGGTCTTATGTGGTGCATGTAGTGTGAGTTTATGACTGTGTATCCATGCCGTCTTGCATGCAGGGTACATGATATAGACATTCAGGTGCACCATCACACATGTGCATTTCTGCTAAGATCTGCACATCTAATGGAACAACATAGCTTCAAATCCTGTGCATACCTGTAATTTTGTCTCTCACAAGTTTGCAGGATTCTATTTCACCAATGCTCCCGAAGAGACTCCTGAATTCCTCTTGGGTCATATTCTGGGGTAAATAGTTGACGATGAGGTTGGTTTTGCTGTCATCTGTGGTTGCCCCTGTTTGCATGGGAGAAGGACAGTTTCTGTTGTTGCTAGTGGGTCCATTGCTTGTATTGGATGTCGGACCATTTGACACCTGAGGCTCCATGGTGCTAATTATCTAAATAAAAATAAAAACAATTGAAAAAGCCTTTTGAAATCTCAGACACAAAGTCTCTTTTAAAAGTTTATTTATTTTTTTGAAAAGAAAGAGAAGAAGATAAAGCAAGATGGAGCAAGAGACTGGGTTGTGAACACAGACAATTTAGAAGCATGTTTTTAACCAAAATGTTAAACTCCCCTTTCTATTTTTAGGCCAGCCCATAGATTTTGAACACAGACTAGAATGCAGTAGGAACTCTCCCATTATTTTGTTAATGAAAAGCTAATTCCTGTTTTCATTACACAATCACTCTCAGAAATGTATACTTAAGCCACACCAAATTATAATTAAAATGTAAAGTAATAATCATGATTAAAATTATAGTTCCATTAAAGCTGAAAAAGCTAAATATAGAGGACTACACTCACAAGATCAAATACAGTACCTGTTTATTAACTATCTCATAAAATAAAATGACATTAAATTAAGTGGGGTTGTTCAATATGGGAAGGGTTTAAATTTTCACTGATGCTTAATCACTGATCAAATTTAAGATTTTACAGGTACATGCTAGGGAGCTGCAAAGTCATCTAATGTCTTTTTTTTTTTTTTTTTTTAATCTAGCCATTCTGTTATTGTTTCTCCCAGACCTCTAATAAAACAAAAAACATGGAGGCAAACTTTTCTCTAGGTCTCCACGTTAGGTCCAGCACCGCCTGAGGCTGTCCACTCACATATTACTCAAAAAGGACTTTCTCTTGATTAAAATATTTAATTAAACAAAGATTTCTGGCTGGTGTGAATGTTCCAGGTAGCATGCATGAGAATAAAGAAATGAATGAATCCCTATCCTCAGGGAGCTTACAGTCTATAGAGGACAGAGACATATAAACAGCTGGTGTAGGGCAGTGATCATGCAATACAGAAGCAATTACTTCTGCTTATAGGATAGGGAGATTCAGGGACAGTTCTGAGAAAGTGCTAGAATAGGGTTTTATATGAAAAATGAGTTTAAGCTCATGAAGTCAGGTAATGAAGATGCCCTGTATGGGATGACAAACATGGAGAACTGCAAAATTGCAGAGCCAGAAGGCACATAAGGGAACAAAATCTAGCTCAACACTCACATTCGAGATGAAGCCCAGAGATGTCCGGTTACTTTTCTGTTATCATAGAAAAATGGGGGCAAAGTCCAGGCCTGCACCCGGATTTCCTGGCCCCAAACGCAGCTCATAATTCGCAACTTTCCATTTTGTCTTACACCGTCCTCTATTTGTCCATCATAAAATGGCTTCCATCTCCTCAGAAACTGATCATCAGCTCCTTGGAAATGAAATCATACTCTGCCACTTACTAGCTGTGTGACCTTGGCAAGGGACTTAAACCCTAAGAGTCTTCATTTTCCTCATTTGAAAAATGGGAACAATGCCACCCGTATGGCAAAGCAGTAAGAACCGATATGCCTTATGTAAAGCACCAGAACAGTGGTGGGCACATAACCACAATCACTGATGTTTATTAGTTACTCTGCCAATCATCCAATGTGACTTCTCTCACTGTCTCCTCACAAGAAGGCAATGAAGCATATTCTAATATTCTCTACATCTTATAGATGAGGAAACCAAGGCAAAGCAGACATCTGATAACTAGTAGCTTCCATTATTATTACCATTTGCCTGCTCAGAGGATTTAGGGGGGAAACATTTTCATTTACTATAACATACATGCAATAAAGTGTATAAATCTTAAGGGTACAACACAAAGAATGTTTACAAAGTGAACACAATTCACAACTGGGTAATTACCTTTCAGATCACAATACAGAACATGACTGGCACCCCAAATGCCTTTCTCAGGTTCTCACCCCTGTCATTTACCTCACCCTTCAAAGGTAACCACTATTCTGAATTCTAGTCCACAGATTTGTTTTACCTATTTTTTTTACCTTTATATATATGGACTCATACAACACATACTCTTTTGTGCCTTTTGACACATATATAGAGTGTCATCTGCTCTGTTACATGTAACAATGCATTGTTCTTCCCACTGCTATAGCAATTTCCATTGTGTGGAAATATTACATTTTATTTATCTGTTGATGAACATTTGGATTGTTTCTAATTTTGAACTACTATAGATAATGCTGCTATGAGCATTATGTACAAAATTTTGGTACAAAAATGTACATATTTCTATTGGGGATAGTCCTAGGATTCTATTTTTGGGATCATAGGGTGTATGTATACTCAGCTTCAGTAGATACCGCCAACAGTATTTCAAAGTGGCTGTATCCATTTATATTCCCACCAGCAGAGTATGAAAGTTCCAGTTGCTCCACATCCTCATCAATGTTCAGAGACTATTTTTTGTTTTTGTTTTTGTTTATTTTCTCATCTGAAGCAGTGCTATAGTAAAAATGGAATGAGTGTTTGAGTCAAAACAACAGGTGATTTAAAATCTGAGTTCTAGGCCAGGTGCGGTGGCTCATGCCTGTAATCCCAACACTTTGGGAGGCCGAGGTGGGCAGATCACCTGAGGTCAGGAGTTCAAGACCAGCCTGACCAACATGGAGAAACCCAGTCTCTATTGAAAATACAAAATTAGCTGTGTGTGTGTGGTGGCGCACGCCTGTAATCCCAGCTACTCGGGAGGCTGAGGCAGGAGAATCACTTGAACCTGGGAGGTAGAGGGTGCAGTGAGCCAAGATTGCGCCACTGCAATCTAGCCTGGGCAATAGGAGTGAAACTCCGTCTCAAAAAACAAAAAGACAAAAAACTTAGTTTTACCACTTATTAGCTGTGTGATCTGAGGCAGGTTACTTCAATACTCTGAGCCTCAGCTTCCTCTTCAGCAAAACTGGAATAAAAAGCTTGCCATACAGGGTTATCTTCAGGATGAGAGGTAATGTACATTAAATGTCTAAAACACAAAGGGCCCAGAGGCATCATAAGGATTATTCCTCATCATGCCCCACGTAGGTGAGTGTTATTCTAATTCTTTCATCTTCTGATGGTCACAAATGATAAATGAAACAAAAAGGAAAACATGGCTCAAGAGGAACCAAGGAAATAAAGCAGACTGAGAAAGATGGGGAGCATCTAAGATTCTTTACCATCATGTAAGTAATTTAAGTGGCTCCACTTCTCCCATCACCAGAATTTTCTTCTTGGCTTCAGGTCAACTTTAGGATTCTAGAAGGCTGGTCCAGACAGCAAGGAGAAAGCAAAAAGCTTCTGAGAAGAATCTTAAATCAAGCTCCCCTCAGGACTGATAGAAGTTGTACCCAGCAAAGCCTATTCAGCCACTTTGCCTTCGAGGCAAGTGTCCAGGAAAAGAATCAGGGAGATGGTCCCCAGGGAAGGAGGCATGCTAAAGGGATGGCATTACAGAGCATCAGCACAACTCCTGGCTAGGAGGCAGGTTTCAGCTCTGCCAAGCTGTGGGGCCTTCTGGGTCTTTGCAGTGCCTCCATTTGCTGTG
The DNA here is from genome assembly GCF_028885655.2 of Pongo abelii. NCBI lineage: Eukaryota > Metazoa > Chordata > Mammalia > Primates > Hominidae > Pongo > Pongo abelii. Next base: position 183,143,856 of record NC_071985.2, read on the forward strand.
TTGTCTCAGTGCTTCACTGAGTCAGGTGTCCAGGCAACAAACATAAGAAGCACTGCCAACTTGATAATGAACATGAAAATCAGAATTTATCCATTCAGGAGGCCCGACTACTACTTCGATTTAATGGCAAAAACCCCCCAGCCCCACAATCTTTAGAAACCCTTCTCTGTTCTCTACCTTTTTCAGATTACCCTTCTTTCAGCTCCCCGACAAACACCTAGAAAATATCCCACACCAAGGCAGCTTATTTGGTGCTAGTGATGGAGTATGTGGAAGAATTTCATGCTGAGATTCTGTGGGACCAAAACTCATAAAGGTCACCTGACAGGTTCATCTTTTGTTTTCAGACACGTGGTGAAAGCCAGCACTTGTCCATGTGAACATCTCACAGGTCCACCTCCTCCAGGAAGGCCTATGAAGTAACAAGGCTGCAGCAAAGTAATTTCAGTCCCCCCCATCAGCTTTGTGGCCTTCCTTGCATTCTATGTGGATTTCCTAATTTATGTTGACTCCAGGAGGTGAGTCCTATCTGTAGATTAGACAGCCCAACTGGTCCCAACTAGCATCTAAAAGGAGCCATGAGATACAATGCTCACTACTGAGCTACCTTAGCTGACCACATCTATAAATTAGGTCAAGTCATTCTCATCCAATGTAGATGGAGCTCTCTTTGCTCTGCATCTACACTACACAGTTATTCTTTTGTGTATCCAGAAGGAACTGATGAAAACACACAAACGGACACATACAAAGAGAGTTTTCTCAATAAAAGTGTACTGTCTGAAAGCTGAGAAACATTTGCAAATGTGTTAATATACATCCTATAATAAGACCCCTCACAGGTCTTAATAATGCATCTTAGGATGCAACACAAGCTGAAAAAAAAATCAGAATAAAACATCAGAATCAAATCTGACATGTGAATGAACCAAGAGGATTTTAAAACATTACCTGGAAAATAAGAGAAGTTGCCAAGATGTAAAGATATTAAATGCACGAATATGAAAGTACAGCATTTTAAGGTTACGTGATAGATCTCAAAGACAGGACACCTGTTCTCTCTGCTTGGGAAACAGAGGGACAGAACAGGAGTAGAAAAGATGTGTGTTGGTAGAAAGCACATCCTCCAGTAAGTACAGAGGCTGGTTGGGCAAAATCAGAACACTTGCTTCCTCAGGCTAACGCCTTTGATATTCTAACAGCACAATTTTCATTGCAAATAAATATATCAGTTACTCAAGTGTGCATATGTACTTTAATGAAACATTCTGTGTGGGTCTCACAGCCAACTTTGCAGCTGACCAGGTTCCAAGCCCCTGACTTGCCCTCCTTTCCTCATTTGAATAGCAATTAAGAACAGAATTACAGTCAGCATCCAGGATAGATCATTGAGGAGGTTCAGTTGACTTCAAACTCTAATGGTTGTACAAAGCACTACATTAAATCTTTTATGTTTCTGTGATATATTTTAAGAAACATTATACAGGCAGAAAATTTCAGGGATAAACTATTAGAGCGGTGCACAATAACGTAGGCACTCAAATCCTGTCATTGTAAATGTCGATGGTTTGAATGACTAATTACTCACACTCAACGCATTAACCTCACCCCTCCCACCACTCTTTTCTGCAAAGTATACAACAAAAGCAAGACGGAAGGCTTCAGACGTGCAGCTGCCGGATCATCACCAGGGTCGTTTATATCTGCAGAGGGGAGGTAAGGAGCAGAGGCTCAGCCAGCCTCCTGCTCCTGGAAAATAAAAAGCCACCCCTCTGTTCCCTTCTGGCACCTCTCTCAACACAATCCAGGCTCCTTTTGTCTACCCAAGTTACCTGTAACACTACTTCCTGGATATGTCAGGTCATATGCACATTTAAAAAGGGTTTACTTCCACTATGGCTAGATCTGGGTATGTTCGATAAACAGAGATGGAGCCGAGATCTGTGCTGAACTCTGGGGACACAGAGATAACAAAGACAAAGAGCAGACCCTTCTTGAGTTCACAGTGTGGATGTGCAATAGATACCAGAGAACATTAGGGTCCATGAAGCCCAACCCTGTAATTTTAAAGTGGAGGACCAGAATGTACTTCAACAGACATGTGGAGACATGTCTACCTCCATACTTTTCTGACTATAGCACTTTACAGTTCATTATAATTCATGACCTGAACTGTGAGGTCCACAGCACAGAGATCACATCTGTTTTGTTTATTACAGCATCTCCTGAATGTAGAATAAAGCCTAACAATTGGTAGGTCCCAGATAAAGGACTGTAGAATGAATGAAAGTCCTTACATGTCCATTAGCTTACTGGATCTCTCAAACAACCCTGTGAAGTACAAGCCAATAAAGTATTAATATCATCCCCATTTTACAGATAACAAAAGAACAGTACAGGTAAGCAACCAGTCACCTATTGAGCACCTATTATATGCCAGGCATACACTTAAATATTATTTCAAATGCAGATTTTTTTTTCAATTTTTAAAATTGTGGTAAAATACACATAACAAAATTTGCCAACTAAATCGTTTTAAAGTGTACAGTTCAGTGGTATTAAGTACATTCATATTACTTTGCAGCCATCACCAGAATTCTTGTCATCTTGTAAGTCTGAAACTCTATACCCATTAAACAATACCTCCCCATTCCCCTACTTTCCCCAGCTCCTGGCAACTACCATTCTACTTTCCATCTCTATGTCAAATGCAGATTTTCAGAAGCACTCATTAGCTGGGTGCGGTGGCTCATGCCAGTAATCCCAGCACTTTGGGAGGCCAAGGTGGGAGGATCACATGAGATCAGGAGTTTGAGACCAACCTGGCCAACATGGAGAAACCCCATCTCTACTAAAAATACAAAAATTAGCCAGGCACGATTGGGAGGCTAAGGCGGGAGAATCACTTGAACCTGGAAGGCGGTGGTTGCAGTGAGCCAAGATCATGCCACTGCACTCCAGCCTGGGTGACAGAGTGAGACTCCACCTCAAAAAAAAAAAAAAAAAAAAAAAAAAAGCACTCATTCAAGCAGGAGGGTTAAACCTTTGGCTGGCATGGGTCTACTATTGGATGCTTTGGCCCTATATCCTCAGAAAACCTATTGAATGCCTTGGCCCTATATCCTCAGAAAAATGTACACTCAAACAGCATTTTATGTTCACTAAAGCCAATCTATTATCTCCAGAATGAAAGTTCCCAAATTGTTCCTTCCCATTCGAACCTGCAGCATTTTTGGAGCACCTCTGTGTAGACTAGCACTCTTTCACTTCTTGATAGGAAAGTTTAGAATACGGCCTTACCCCAGCCCTTCCACTGACATACCCTCTGCCCACTACCTACCTCACACCAAGGTGGCTGAGAACTGTTAATTAAGCATGTTGGCAGCATATAGTGTCTATCATCTTCACTCGGCCCCTCCACACTTTTATCTCAGCCCTATTTAATGAGTCAAAAGGAAAAGAATAGAACCTGGTGGTTCAGGGCAGCCTTTTCTCTTACTGGTATAAAAAGGACTCAGTGAGATAATGTACATGGAGCACTCAGCACTATTCCTGGCATGGTAATCCCTCCACAGATGCTAGTGGTGACTGATGCTAATATTATTAGAAGAGAACAAGGAAAAAGATAAAAACCAATACCTAAGAAACTAGGTTAAGAGTTAGACAAGAAAAGCTGATTAGCAATATAATCAAAAGTAAAACCTTCCCTTACTTCCCAAACCACTCTTTTCATATGATTTCTTGCTCTCAGAATTCATTAATTTACTAATCAAATAAATATTTATTGATGAAGGGTCCACATGTCAGAGAAGAGACAGCAGCATGTCTTGTGACCAGGAAAATCTTTGAAGTATATTAAACAAGAGTATTCTAAAATCTAAAAGTGTACGGATGTACTAAAAATGTATTTGAAGCTCCCTTAAAACTTTTTTTCCTTCTTTCCTTCCTTCCTTCCTTCCCTTTTTTTTGACTGGGTCTATGTTGCCCCAGCTGGACGTGAACTCCTGGGCTCAAGTGATCCTCCCACCTCAACCTCCTGAGTAGTTGATATTTATTCCCATTAGCTCATGATTTTCTTACACCTCCTTCCATCCTCCACTCTTCACAAAGCTTTAATTTTCTCAAGTTTGGGGCAATCAGGCTAGAGTTACAGGATTGATCCCCCTCCTCACAATGGAGGAGAATCATTGTTGCTACCATAGTCTTCTTACCATCCTGCCAACCACACCATATTTTGTCCTTGTCCTAATATTTTCCCTAAAAATGGTAGTATAAAAATAAAGATGGAAAGTCCCCAAACTGTTCCTTCCCATTCAAGCCTGTGACATTTTTGGAATACTTCAGTGTAGACTAACACTCTTTTACTTCTTAATAGCAAGGTTTAGAACCCTATCTTACCCTATCCCCTCCACTTTACCTACCTACGACCCCACTTTATTGTTTTGCATTTAGATATTTTAATCTAGTTAACCTACACCTACTTTCAGGATTTACTTCATGAGGCAAATCAAAGGTTACAACTTTACATTACAGGAACCTGACCTGATATAGAACTCACTACTGACATTCATCATCTAAGAGCCCATTGCAGGGTTCTTGTACACCTGTCACCATACTTTTGGCAGTCCTTAACTCCTGGTTTTCTGGGGGAGATATAGCCTCACTGCACAATTCATGCAAAAGTTTCAAGAGGAAAGAACCAAAGAAGGTCACAGAACGTGATGTTTCTTTTACAAATACCCTTATCCTCTACTTTCAGCTACCTTTAAATGTCAGTATTCCCAGAAACGAGAAAGATGTTAAAGGAATGTACCGATTGCAAACATGTCTCAGGTGTGTACACCTGAGACTCACGCATGTATTTTATTAAATATTTTAATGAGTATGTAAAGGTGTTTTCTTTTACCATGTTGGAAGGATTTTTGAAAATATATGTATAAAGCTAACCCTTATGTAATAGGACAAGCTCTCTCAGGTGCATGAAGAATAATGTTTACCAAGGGCAGTCACTGAATTGAACCATTAAAGAAATAGATTTAAATTATTAATGAGAACAAAAATAAAAGTCCTAATTCTCTTTGTAGGCATTTCCCACTTAACCCTTGTAAAATTCTGACATGCAGTATGTTAGACTCTGGTGGATGCAATAGCCCAGACTACTGCATCTCACCCGCCTTTCCAAGCCTGAAAAATAAATTCCCAAAGTTAGAAAATTACACAGCAGGCTCTGTGTTCCTGAAGACAGACATTATTTTTTTTTGGTAAAATTCCTCACTTCTCTTCTTGCTCCTTAAAAGATACTAAAAATGTCGTTACAATTCCCCAATTTCATATTTCTTTAAAGTGTCTTAGATCAGCTCATAAAATCTATTCTCTCCCGTCCTTCTTTTCAAGAGGCTTTAATTTGCTCAAGTCCCTTCAGGTTAATATTTTTTTTTTGAAATGCAACACATTCCTGGTTATGATTCAACTGTGAAGGAGACATATGTTATTAATGGGACCCAAGAGGAGGGGCTGAGACTGATGATCTGATAACTCTAGGAAAAGGGAACTTGGAAATACCACCCTTCCAACCAAATTACAGGTGATGACTCACAAAGACCACTGGACTAGGGGACTGTGGCTAAAGACTGCACTCATGTTCCCCAAAACCATTCATACCATGTTTCTGTAGCTTCTGCCAGAAGGTAACTAGAAAACTCTAGAAAAAAATATTTAATTCCATCCAAGAAACACACGCTGACAACTTAATAATACCTTTGGGCAGATGCACAAATAACCTGAAAGACCTATTTACTCTGGGAAGTTATGTGGTAATAAATTCTCAGCATATCCTTAAAACAAGTGTATTCAATTCAACACAAGTTTATTGAATGCAATTATAAGCCAAGGCATTCTTCTAGAAGGTGGGAAAACAAAAATAATTTGGTCCCTACCTGTAGAGGGTTGAAGCTGGGAGGATGACAGAGGAGGGCAGGCAAACAAGTAATTCATTAAAATCAATTGTATATCCCTTTGTTTTAAGCAGTCCCCTTCAGAGTTTCTCAAATGACACCCCTCCTCAGCAAAAGCATGTAAATCATATACACTCAGACTAATCCTACCTGTTTTGATACTGAACTGACAGTCCTTTTCCTGGTATAAATGCCTACATCCTAAACAAATGACTTGTTTATTTGTCAACTCTTTGTTTTGTTTCTACAATGAGAATATAGTGCTTTATAATCTAAAAGGAACTTATATTTGTAACAATGAGGTAAGTGTGAGGCATCCCTTCTTTCAAACAGCATCTTCTGCTCTGGAGATGAACACCAGGCATGCCAAAAGTATTCGCAGTGGTGGTAGTCAGGGCTTTTAAAAAATCAGCAGCCACTGGAGAGAATAAGAGGCATTAATACTTAAAATAGCAGGGCCAGCACGGATATGAAAAGCATAATCAAAATTTAATTTCTCATAGGCATCATTCTCAAATTCACAGAAATCCAAGTTTTAATCTTCTTCCCCAGACACATCACACCCATTTCCCCTCCTAAATAAATACTGGCCTCCTTTACATTTTACAGTGTTTCTTTAGAGCTTCATTTTGGGCCTCAGATGATTTCCTGGTGTGTCCATCCTGATGCAGTTCTGGTAAGACCCCTGGGTATTTGGTTTTAACTGACTTTTACAGCAAACTCTCCAGAGCTGAGGGACAGCTTGACCATTCAGCACATTATAAAGATGAAGGAACCTTTCCTTCATCCCCCCACAATTCAGTTCTCTTTTCCAAAATGGCCAGTAAATAAATAAATACAGCGTCGTACTTTCAATAAGCTTTCTCTGTTTAAGTCAGATTTGAAAAAGACAAATGTTTGCATTTTAATAAAAATACAATTTTGTGGGCAAGCTCAGCTTTCCTGCAAAAGTATCAGCTCTAATAAAAAAAAAAATCGATTGGAAAACAATTCCTTCCCATTCTGCTCCCTAAGTCCCTCTGAACTCTGAAGATTTAATGTGGATAAAATAACTAAAATGCCTAATAATAACCTCTGGATACTTGTTGGGATGGGAACCAGTTGTGATGGGAAATACATTATCTTCATCTTCCATACAAAGAACAGTCTTTCTCATAATTAATGAATCATTTGAAAAACTGCCCACAAACTGATTAAGCCAGACTTATCTTTCCAATTAAATGCATAAACAATAGCCAATGGCACAATTCATGTAAACATTAGTATTGTATATTTATAAAATGCCTGGCTAGTAGCTCAGTCGCAGCAAACTCTTGAGGTTTATTTGTAAACAGCAATGTGCTATTCCACATATGTATCATGATCTAAAGCATTAGGTCACATCTCTGAAATTAAGTTTTATGCACACTCAGATTAAATTCTTCAGAAATCTACATAGAAATATATTTTATTTTGAAAATTAACACTTGTTTTCTTAACATAACCAGGGTGAGGAAGAGGGGAGGAGTAAAAGGGAGTAGAGGGAGTTTGTCTCTAGAAAAATCTGTGTAGAAGTCTTGTTCTTTTTAAGAGAAATTGTGTAAGGTCAACGGCTCTTCTAATTGTGCAATTCAAAAAATTAAGTCATTCTGAAGGTAAAGATAATAAGTGAAATAAAATGGTTCTTAGCACCTCAATGCATATATAATTGGCCGTGATAAATTATACTCATGGACAATTCATATAGCCTTATATAGCTACATGTTCATTCATGAAAAGATCCTGAATGTCATTCTGATAGAGTAGTTTTAAATCTGAAAATTACTTTATCACACTTGAAAGTTTATTGTTTATTTCTCCCTTCACTGCTTTCTTCTTTCTTTCTTTCTTTCTCTTTCTTTCTTTCTTTCTTTCTTTCTTTCTTTCTTTCTTTCTTTCTTTCTTTCTTTCTTTCTTTCTTTCTTTCTTTCTCTTTCTTTCTTTCTTTCTTTCTTTCTTTCTCACTCTCTTTCTTTCTCTCTCTCTCTTTCTTTCTTTTTATAAGAGATAAATGTTAGAAAAAAAGAACATTTTGACTTGATAGGAGAACTTTATCCCTCAAACTTCCTCTGAGGGCCAGTTGGATACCATTGCCCCTAGACATTCCCTGGGAAGGTAGTGGGGGCAGGAGTAAAACTGGACTCCAACAAATCAATGTTGGTGAAAATTCAGGCCTGGGTGAGGAGAAGTGTGCCTTTGAATTATTTGTGGGCAACATGTTTACATGGAAACTAGAAATTTAAGGTTTGCAACTGTCAAGTTCTAAGATGCGGTGAAATAGTCTTTCTCATAATTATGGGTATAAGGATAAATTGGCATATCTCTTCTTATGTTCATATTCTTGGACCCACTGGTCCATTCTGAAACTCAGAAAAGAATCCAAAATTCTGCATACCAAAAGTACACACAATGAGTTATATTAAGAGGAGTGAGAAAAACGGAAACAGCCCAGGGGTCTAACAAGGGGGATGGCTAAATAACTCGTTGTGCAGTTTTTTGATACAGTATTCTGCAATTGTTAAAGTTATGTTTATAATGGGTTTTTATAATGTGAGAAAATGTATATGATCAATGTAGAAAAAGAAGTGAAATAAAAGATTGATTATCTCAATTATATAAACAAGTACAGAGTAGGAGGGAAAATAAAAAACACTACAATAAATGGCAGAATTACAGGTGATTGTTACACTTTTCTCCATCTTTATTTGTCAACTCTGTTTTGTTTTTACAGTGAGAATACAGCAGTTTTATAATCTGAAAGGAAGTTGTTTTTTAAAAAAGAAAGAAAATGTCAAGTCCTTCAAACCAGTTTGGAGCCACAGTACTAAAAATGATTCTCTCTTCTCCCCAGAGCTATCCTGTAGGATCTCTCCTTGGACACACTCTGTTTGTTCCTACATTAGGGTACTCCTGGGAGCCCAAATGAATAAAAATCACATTTCTAGAAACAGTCTCTGGTTCAGTCTCCCCTTCACCTAAATCACTGTGAATTAGCAGGGTTACAATCTTAAGTCTGCCTATCGCCTGGCAGCAACCTTCATGAGGACAGCAAGGAAAGAAGATGATTTATAAGAAAACCATTCCCCGGATCAGGGAGTGAAAAGTACTGATCCGTTCTAAAAGCTCCTGCTGACAAACTCTGATATTATGAACATTTTGCACTTGGACAAAGCTCCCACTTTTGTTAATTACATGGTTTGAGCAGGAGTCTGCTTTCAGGATCTGCCCAATCACACAACAGCCATTTATTTTCCCAACTGCAGCTGCCAAAATTTCCCTGATCTCTGTTCTGTGTTCCATCTTCAAGGACATCTTGTGAATGTATGACACTGTCAAGCGGCATTCCATACCACGCCTTTTAAGCTTCTCTCTCTCTTTCTTGCCTTTGAACATCCTTCTAACATGTATCGATTAAAAATATCATGAACAAGAAGCAAGCGAAGTAGAAATGGAAAAAAACAAACAAAATCCAGAAACCACAATTACCGGAATACTTACGTCTGCTCTGAGGCAAGCACTTTTTATAACATTAAACCACTAATATTCTCTGTCCTCTGCGTGATGGGTTTGCTTTTGTTTTCAATATTAGGAAAATGGGTGCCAAATCTATAGTTTTCTGTGTGTAAAGAGCATAGGACCTCACTGCAAACTTGTTTTTTTTTTTTTAAACATAAATTTTACTTCTGAATTTATCTTTTTAAAATCCTCTTAGTTTCCCTTAACTTCACTTTCTTCATTGTTCTATTTTTTTTGTCTGTTTGTTTGTTTTGAGACAGAGTCTTGCTCTGTCCCCAGGCTGGAGTGCAGTGGCGTGATCTCTGCTCACTGAAACCTCCGCCTCTTAGGTTCAAGTGCTTCTCCTGCCTCAGCCTCCCGAGTAACTGGGACTACAGGCATGCGCCACCACGCCCAGCTAATTTTTTTGTACTTTAGTAGAGACAGGGTTTCACCATGTTGGCTAGGATGGTCTCAATGTCTTGACCTTTTGATCAGCCCGCCTCGGCCTCCCAAAGTGCTGGGATTACAGGCGTGAGTCACCGTGCCCGGCCCATTGTTCTATTTTTTTAAAAAACTCCTACTATATGTATTTTTATGATTTGCCACATAAAAATAGAATTTTAGATTATAAGAGAGTAAATAAGTTAGTATTTCTGTCTTCACAATCTTTTGCCTTTTCAAAATATGCTTTTGAAAGGTCACACTCACTAACTGGGCAAAAGTCAAGTTGGCATTTTTAAAAATCAAAAATAAAACTTTTAAATTATAAAAAAGACATGATAAAATTTCAAAAATTACATTTGTATTATAATTCAAGCTGCATAATTTACAATTCTCAGATAAGACCCTTTTAGAATTAATTTACTATGTCCCTAAGAATATTTAGTATATGATACGTGTATATTATCATGTATATTTATCAAATGGATATAATACATGTATTTTGAAACTAAAACATTACTTCTCTGAGTAGGGTAAGCTTGTCCTTTGAATCACAGATACAAAGAAAATTTGTTTGGTAATCTCTTGCAACTCTTAATATATTCTTTTTATCCCAGAAATTTACCTTTTTTAAAAAGTAAAATGTTAATACATATTCAGAATCATCCATTGTCAATTAGAGCAATCTAAAATTTCTTTAGTTACAGGTATATATTTGAGGGCAAGTTATGAGCCACAATTTAATGATGTTAATTTAGTACTTCATTGGAACAGCCCCTCCCGCAAACTGAAATTAGCTCTCAAAAGATGGAACAAAAGCCAAGCTAAGTTCCCTAACATTAATGAGTGCCTTCAATGGGCCAGAAACCATTATGTTGAATGCCAGGGATATGAAGGAGAGAGAAAGAGTTCCTGCCTGCAAGGAAGTAAATAAATAAGTAAATAAGAAATTACTGTCTAATGTCATAAGTGTAGTAATGGAAAAGTACATACAAAGTGCCTGGAATATGACAAACACTCAATAAAGGGAAATCCTGTTATAATGCTGATTAAAAAGTGCTTTGGGTTACACAGGAAAATATTTAGGCAAGTAATTATCATTAAGTCCTTCCAATAGTACTAATAAGAAATGGTGAGAGGTGTCTTTACATACATCATTTCACTTAATTCTCACACAACTTTGAGAAGTGGGTATTGTCATTCCTCTCATTTACAGACGTAGAAGTGCTGTCACTCTACACATGATGGAGAAATGAGGCTTCAGGCAGAGTCCACTGTCACTTAACTAGGATTGTAACTTGAACCCAAGGCTGAAACCAAATTTGTGCCCTTTCTTCAATCTCTAAGTCTGAGGACTTTTCCTGTCACTATGAAATGCAACCCAGTAATCTTAGAGAATGTAAATTATCTAATCCTATTAAAATCAACTAGCCTGTGTATCTGCTGTTTATTAGTCAGTAAATACTGCCCAATAAATGGGTGTTACAGGAAAGATCATAATTCAAAATTCAAAATTCTACATGGTATAATAGAAAAAGCATAAGATTTGGAGGTGATTCGACTTGAGTTGGAAATCCACCACCAGCCTTGACCTTGGTTTAGCCAGTTCAGACTCTCTGCAGTGCAATTTAAGTTTACTCATTTGAAAAATGTGAACAATTCTATCTGCCTTGCAGGGTTGCTGTGAGAAAAACAACAAATCTGAAGGCACCTGGTTCAGAGCTCAGTACACAGTAAGCACTCAGTACATGTTCATTTTCTTTGTCCAAAAGGTAACATTGCAAGGTTGCTGTGAAGATTAAAAACAACAAATCTGAAGGCACCTGGTTCAGAGCTCAGTACACAGTAAGCACTCAGTACATGTTAATTTTCCTTGTCCAAAAGGTAACATTCTGAAATATGTGCCCATTAAAATGTGCTGCAGGTGGCAAAGTTGACTAATCTAAGAGCTGGTAAGATTTATCCTTGGAAATTAATTTCTGAAATAGAGAAGTATACTTAAAAACATTACTACTCATCACCTATGCCAATAGCTATTCCTTTCATCTTCACAATGCTCCACAAACATCCATTAATAAGCTCTCACAATAATGCCAAACCAGAAAACACATAGCAAAGGAGGGGCTATGTGGATTCTAAAAAAGAAATAATGAAAGTACCATGTTTGACACTTACAAACACAATTTCTGGTATCTTTTGCCCTTTCAAAAAGCCATCCACTGTGAATGGCTCAAGTCAGGTACTTCAAATGTTAATAAGAGTCATTAGGGTTTCTGATTTCCTACAAGGAAAACCATCATGTTTTCCTGGGAAATTTCAGATCACTGCCACAGTACACTCTGCATACTGACAGCAGAGGGCTTTTCCGGCTCCCCACAAGGAAACTCAGGGTGGAAGAGCAGGGTTGTTCTTGGTCCATCCTCCACTTGGACTGCTCCTTTCTTACTGTATACCCCAAGAAGCAGCTAAACTGACAGAATGCACTTCAAGAGGATTTTTCCAGGGCACAGTCAGAAAGGTGTGATGAGAAGTGTAGAGATAACAGAGCAAGTGTTATTCCCCCTGAAGAAATGAGATTCTTACAAAGCCCTTACAAAACCCTCACTTACAAAATAATAAAATAATTTTTCATAATAATTAATTTATAATAATTAAATTACATGCTGGACTCAGAGGATTTTGTAAGTACGTTCACACTCACCAACCCACTTAATTTTCCTGAAGATCCTGAGAGATAGGTGGTGTCTTCCCTTGCCATCACTTGAAGTTTACAGGTGAGCAAACTAAGGGTTAGGGAGCAAATGGAAGGTAAAGCTAACTAGCCTTTATTCACAAGGTGCAGAGCCTGGATCTGAACTGACATCTTCTGGTCACTGACTCCCATCTTCCTTCTTTACCCACTACAAGTTCCATAAGCCCTGGAATGCACATTCCAGGCCACAGCCTTCTGCAGCCTTCTGCAGCCTTCTGCAGCCAGCAATGACAAACCAGAACACACTGTGTTCGCTCCTGTGCACACTCTGCACATAAGCTCTCCCTTGGCCTGGAAAGCCCTCCTCTCTCTGCCATCAGATCTAGCATGTCCCTTCTGCAATCCCCCATCATGGCTCTTACCTTTCTCTCTCATACACATTTCCATTATGGACATGTGCTACACAGCATTGAAACTCTCCAGCCTCCTATCTTTCTCTATCACTGGACTGTGAGCTCCTTGAGGACTGGGACTGTGTTTGATTCATTTGTAATCCCAAGGACCAGTGCAGAGCTCCTGATTTTGCTGGTAGAATAAATGAATAAATGGATGACTCTCTAGGTCCTCACCTGCTTTCTATAGCCAAATCTGCTTTCCTTGCCTGTTCATTACCACTTCGCTCTCACCATAAACCTCTCTTATCTCTCCTCTTCAGAATCAATGCAAAAGTAGGAGTGAATTCATTCTTTTAAAGCTATATTGCCCTTATCATTGTTGTCTCCCTCAACTTCCTTCAAACTATTCCAAGAGGCTATTTTCAAAACCTAGGGCCTTCCATTTTCCAAGTAAGGGCATCTTTACAGCCTTTGTTTCTTCATCTCCACATAGGAAATTAGATCTCCTCTGTTTCAGGCCTAAACTCATGTTTTATTTTCATGTTGAGTCTGAATTTGGCTGAAATCTGTAGTACCATCTTGAGGTTCACAGCCCCGCAGAACATTTCTACCTTTAAGAGTTTCTGTAAGTCACAAAGCCAAAGCCAATGGGGGCTCTTGACATTTTCCTTCAAGAACTATTAGATCTGGGCACGCCTGGCATGTTATTTCTTTTAAATAAGTGAATAAATAAATTATCACGTAATCACTTCTACATTCACTCAATTAACATCAATTCAAATATTCATTAAATATTAATTGCATAGCATAATAGTTAAGAAAACAGTCACTAGAGCTTGACTGCCCAGGTTTAAATTCCTGTTTAGCTGTGTGACCTTGGACAAGTCACTTAACCATTTTGTGTCTCAGTTTTCCAAGTGTAACTTGGGGCATATCAATAGGATAATGTTATAGGCTTCACAGAAATGTGGTTCACAGGAATGTGGCAAAGATTAAATCTATTATTGTTGGATAACTGAGTTCCATGGCACTTGATCACTGTCCTCTAGGAATTTAGTCTTGGAAGGTTAGTAGACATTTGAAAACAAAGTTCCAGATGCAGTGAGCCAAGTACCATAATCTGAATGCCTTTGGCAGTATGTCCCTTCCATGTCTTTGCATACATGTCCACTGAAATGCTTTCGCCATCACCATCTAAATTACCCTGCCATTTTGCAAGACTCCCTGGAGTCCACCTCCCTGACCTACATAGCTTCAGACAACTCCTGTCTCTCTCCTCTGTCCTGGTACTTACCACCCTATATTGAGTCGCTTTTTACCTGTCTGTCTCCCCACTGACAGGGAATGCCTTGAAAATAGGGCCTGAATTTTGGTTGACTTCTTACTCCCAGCATGCAGTACATGGGGAATTCAACCAATGCCCACTGAATGGATCAGCTATCAGACGCAGGTGCAGGGTGCTAGGAGAGTTTAGAGGCAGAGCACACGGGGACATAGGAGGAGACATCCTTATCTCCAACCCATCAGGCTTCTTTCTCAGCATGCTGAGATAATCATAAGAGGAACGGGTGACTCTTTATTTTAAAATGCTTTTTTTAAAGCGTTCTCTTACTCTTCCTGCTCTGTTTATTTTAGATGAGTACAGCCATCAAGATTAAAACAAATGTGAACTAGTGATAAAGGGGGTCAAATAAATTCTGGGTGAATCACAATACTAACATGTCACTAACCACAAGAGTTTCATTCAGTGCCCTGTACAAAAAGTACACTGACAAATATTTGGAAAATCATTCTTTCATTCTTAAATGTGTTTCATGGGGGAGTTTTGTTTTGTTTTTAAGGTAATTTCAAGTCTACACATTGCTAATGAAAACAAAGGAGGTTTGGGATGAGAATAAACTGTGCTTTTTTCTCTCTCTTCAATCTCAATTTTAATCAGGTAAATTGATTTTAATCAGTGAAATTTAAAAGTTTAATTTTAATCTTTAATTTTATATAACAGTATACACAATGGAGACAGGAGATAACAATACATAAAGGTTTATGTCTACATTCTAAAACTAGTGCTTTCCAGTTGCTCTCACCAGAGCATCAATTAAGTTTATGTATAATTCCAGTTAGCACAGGAGTCCTTCCTTGAAATTTTTGACCTATGAAAATAACCAAATCATCCATCCCCTTCATCCCCCACTAAAAAGTAAATATTCTAACTTATTACTAGAAAGAATTGGACTCAGGATTTAAGACTCCAGAGCCCTTT
The DNA here is from genome assembly GCF_028885655.2 of Pongo abelii. Taxonomy (NCBI): domain Eukaryota; kingdom Metazoa; phylum Chordata; class Mammalia; order Primates; family Hominidae; genus Pongo; species Pongo abelii. The sequence goes on from NC_071985.2 coordinate 183,159,114, forward strand.
TAACCAAGTGCTTTTCTTCACAGAGCCCCAGGCCTCTAAGAGCCTGTGACACCAAGAGGATGGGGCCAACACAGTCTTTGACACAGACCAGTCTCAATCATATTGATTTACAGCAAATCTAATCTTATTTTCTTCACAGTCCTTTCTGAGATGACATATCTTTGATTTTGAGATTATCTGCTCACTTTTTTGAAAGTTATAGAATGGGAAGTAGCTCTCATTTTTCAGTTTAAATCTTCTCTCCCTGTGAGCCCCAAAATAAATTACCAATACCTAAAATGCACACCCTAGGGGGACTGAACTTATTTTAAAAATCTTCCTTTATTAGATGCCTACTATGTGCCGGGCCCTGAATCAGGTTCTTTACACATGTTAATTAGTTTATCTTCTAAACAAGCTTTGGAGGAAGGTATTATTAGCCTAATTTTACAGATAAGGAAACTGAGGCTCAGACAGGCTAATGACTTTACCAAGACTCCACTACAAGTAAGTGAAGGAAAAAAGCACCCCATTTTGCAGACTCCTAAGATGCCCTTAACCAGCAGAATACTCATGGAAAGGTAGAATCCTATGATAATGCCAAGACTAACTCACCTTCTAGGTTCAGGCTTCTGCAAGGAGCCATCAGGAGATCTTAACAGCCTTACTTGAGAAGACATTCTGGCTGACCCTGTCCTTAGCTGAATGATTGGCCAAATCCTCCTCCTGACCCTCCTGGAACATTTATCCCATTTCACAGAATAGGACCTCTCTTCAAAGGCTGGGACCCCTGGCCTCTTTATGAGTTCTCTATGTTAAGTTTTCCTGAGGCTCAGACACCTCAGTCCAATTGTCCAATCATTCCACAGATGACCACCTTACACCAAATGCAGGTCAGGCAAGCCTGTCTCCAAGAGTTAGTAGTTGGACATATGAAGCTCAGCCTTTCAGAGTAGGGCATCGACGATTCCAGCTCATCAAGCAGAAGCAAGGCACTGGCTGAACTATTGTGGCCTCACTGTGTGCCACAAACAAGGACTCATTAGTGTAACTCTCTAATGTAGCATCTTTTATTTTTTAAACAGCATTTCACTATGTGAAATTATAAAATACCACATAATATATAATATCTACTTTTATTATTTTTTTTTTAATAAAGATACAGAGTCTCTGCCACCTAGGCTGGAGTGCAGTGGTGTGATCACAGCTTACTGCAGCCTCAAACTCCCCGGGCTCAAGTGATCCTCCCACCTCAGCCTCCTGGGTAGCTGGGACTACAGGCACACACTACCATGCCATGATCTACTTATTACTTACTTACTCTATTCTCTGTCTTCTTCCTCTAAAATGAAAGCTTCATAAAGGCAAGGACTTGTCTTAGTCACTGCTATTACCATTACCTAGAACAGTGTCTGGCAGGCACTCAACAAAAATTTGAAGAATGGGACACAAATTAATATTGTATGATAACAATAATGATGATGATCATTATCACTTTATATGCCAAGTAACTGTTTTAAATCCTTAATATTCATTGGTCCATCACATCCTCACAACAACCCTAGTTTACAGATGAAAATGTTGAGGCATAGGGAGTGGAAATGATTTGCGCTAGGTCACAACTGATAAAGCCAGGATTTGAATCCAGGCAGTCTTGATCAAAAGTCTCTATTTCCTTGGGAAGTTGAAGCTGCAGTGAGCTGTGATTGCACCACTGCACTCCAGTCTGGGTGACAGAGTGAGACCCTATCTCAAAAATATCCCTATTAATAACCACTAGGCTAAATGTTTCTCATTAATTCCTACCTTTTAAGGGATGAGTAAGATAAAATAGGAGACAGAACATGGGCTTTGGAATGAAACAAACTAGGTTTTAAATTCCCAGTCTGATATTTTCCTAGCCATGTAACCTCGTACAAGTTACTTAAACTACGTTGTCCTCTTTCTTCAAAATGGGAATAAAAATGTCTATTTCTTAGAACTGTTGTGAGATTTAATGAGATAACCTAAGTAAAGTTCTTTCTGCAAAGTCTGACACACACATTACATAAAGGGTCACTATTATTGTGATGTATCATTGTTAACTGCGTGGTACAGACAGCAAGTGACATAAAGGAGTCTAGAGGAAAGAAGAATTACCGAGGAATTACAGGTGAGTCATGGTGATCAGGGAAAAAGTTTTACGTAAATAGATATACTCAAGATCTTCAGCTCAAAGTTACAGAACTGGGGTTGGTGAGCAATAGCTGTGTCAAAACCAGTCTTCATAACAAGGGGGATTTGGGTCCAATATCCCACTCATAAGCTAGGGGGCACCTGATGGGAACACATTATGAAACACCTAATTAATATCTGACTACATCAGTTAACAATTAATTACTGAGCACCTACTTGGTGCCAAGCAAAAAGATAAACTCAGGGTTGATTGTTCAGGCAGTGGTGAAACCTAGACAAATAAACATTTGATTATGGAGTGTGGAAGACCAATGATGGAATGATGCTGGCAGTATTAACAGAGTTGGCTACAACCCACAGTGAGTTAAGGCAAGCCTTTCTGGGTGACACAGGCCTCCTATTTGTCTCATGAAGCCAGATGAAGAAAGCAGAAAGATGTTGGAGACCGAGGGATCTGTGTGAGCATCGGTAGGGAACACCGTGGTGCAGTTCTACAGTGGAGCATGAACAGAAGGCAAAGAGACCCAAGATGGGAGGCTGGAAAGGAGAGAAGGAGTCTGGCCACAGAGGGGCTCCTGGGTTTTGTGAAGCTACCTAGACCTGGTCCTGAGCCACAGATGAATTAAGTAGCCATCTCTGAAATATCATCTTAATTGTGTGCTTATAGCAAATACACTGTTTCTCCATGAAATACAAACAAAACAGCACTGGGAGAGTGAAAAAATACATTATTTTTTAGGCTTACTGCCGAATTTTCTTTAGGGCCCTATTTTCTTCCTGAGTAGATCACAGGTATTTTTAGCACTAGTGTAGTATATCACCACTTCATAACACTGTTCCCCTTTTATGCTCTAAAGTTGTTTTAAATTCAACTCTGTTCAGCAAATGTTACTCTCCCTTTCCCAGCACTGTACCCTGAGCCACTTGGTAAATATTTGCTGAATTGGGCTGGATTCACCTAGCAACTACTGTATAAGGTAACATTGTGTCAACAGGCAAGGATGAAACTTAGGGGTAGGCGGAGATAAACAGATGAATATCTGAGCTCACTCACCCTCAATAAACTTGAAATTCTGATGATGCAATTGAGACATGTATATGACAATACATACATACCCCAAGGAGGACTGTAGAGTGCTGCATCCTATCAGTAGTGACCTGTGCCGGTGGTGGGAGTCTGAATCCCACTTCTCACAGCACATTCACCAGATATTCAGCTCTTTGAGGGCAGCGGGCCATGTCTCCTTTACTACTAAATATTTACAGACTACCAAATAGTAAGTCTCAGTAAGTTTTTATCAAATGGGTCTATTTAATCCTAACAATCCTGAGTGGTATTAATCCTTTTAAAAATGTGGAAACTGAGGCTTAGAGAGGAAATATAACTTGCTTGAATTTATAAAGCTAGTAAATGGCATTGTAAAAATAACAATAACAATGATAATAACAATTTTCCATTCTAAAGAAGCCCACCTTCCATTTATCATTCTCCAAATGTCTCTGCCCTGGGATTTGCTTTTCACACTAAGATGGAAAATGTTCTCTCTGGCTGAATGAAACTTGAAGTTTACAATTTGAGTTCTTGAGCTCTTGTTGGCTTTTCTGTGCTGCCAGTTTTAGGAGCTCCAAAAGGCACTGAATGGATTTGGGACAGATGGATCTGCCCACATTGCAGGTAAGAATACCCGTGCCACTAGGCATATACAGCTAAACATATAAAAATGTACAGTGTTTCTTTAGTACAAAGGTTCCCTAATCCCTAGAGGAGGATTACTCCAACTCCAATTCAATGGAATAAATCTTTAGTGAATGCCTACTATGTGTCAGGCACTTTTCTTAACACTTCTGAAGTAAAATATACAGTACTCTATGTGTCTGCCCTGCTGTGATAAAATAAATCCTTATTCACCTTCTCACATAGTAAAATACAAAGGGCAGCTAGTAAACCCTCAAGGACAGAGACTGACTTATCTTTGTAGAGGAGTACAGAGCTAACACATAGTAGGCACTTTAATACATTTTCATGGAACTGAAAAAATTTTTGAAATTTTATTCTGGAATCAGACAAATCTGGGTTCAAATCAAATCCTGGCCCAACCAATTACTGGCTGTGTAACCTTAATTTATCCCTCAAAACCTCAGTTAGCTTGTCCATAAAATAGAGAAATTAACATTTACCTTTTAAGTTTGTTCTAAGGATTAAAAGGGATGGTGTTTGTAAGGCACAGTGCCTGACTCATATCAAGAGCTCAAGAAATGAAAGCTAATCTTATTATTTCTAGTCCCACCTCTAGGTCACCTTCACTACTGATTATTGTCACTTTTATTATTACATTGCAGGTTTTGCTACATAGCACAACCAAGGCATAAGGTTTCCTAGTTAATAAATACTTTGGTTAATAGAGAGACCCAACATATACCATGCAGACATTAGTAGTTATCAAAGATGTAGGATATGATGCTTCATATTAAATCTAAAACAACTAGAAGTCATCCTTTCTTTAATAACTCGGAAGATACTAGAGATCTTGCATTGCATAGTTCTAAAAAAGCTGACCGTTATTTTTCCTTTGGATAATACAGAGCTCACTATTATCTAGACCAGTATTTCTCAAACTTTTCTGACCATGACCCAACAAAGTAAAACAAAAAAGTAAGGAACATACTGAACACCATTGAACACCACAGCTTCATATCACAACACAGAACATAGGTAACTGAAACAAAGATTCATGAAATAATACTTACCCTTAATAAGTACCAGCCAATAATACTTTCTTTTCTATTTCATTCAATTCTATCATTCCATTGTTTTAATTTTTAATGCCAGTCAAGACCCAATAAACTATCCATAGGTAAAACTAGAATCTAGTAACTTACTAATATTGTTATCCTGTCCAATAGAGTGTATCAAGGATACAATTCAATGGATCCTCCCATTAAGCCATGAAGTTTTATTCATTCTGTTTTACATATTAAGAGATTGAAGGTCAGAAAGGTTAGGTTAGTCAGGCTAAATAGGCTCCCAGAAGTTGATGACAGATCCAAGATCCACAAGTCTAACTCTGTAGTTCAGGCTCTTTAAAAATCAAAAATAAAAACAAAACCCCCAACAAAAGCCATATTATGACAACCTAATTCAATAAACATTTTTTTGAGTACTTACTATGTACTAGACATTGAAATAAGAGAGGATTTGACATGATCTATGCCCTCCAGGGCTAACAGATGACCAGTCAAAACAAGCATGCCTTGGTACATGTACTTGCAAGTTTGAAGTGTGTACATTTTTATACTGGAGAAAATAAGCATATTCCCCACTCACCACCATCTTCTCTCTGGCCACACATTATCCCACAAAATGAGCACTGGAGACCTGTTGGTGAGAGAATGCAGTGTACTCCTCTAATGGCACACTTCTTTACAATCTGAAGTAAAGTCAATATTTTTCCTCCTACTGCTTTCTGCCACTATAACCCTAAAAGCAGTCCTTAATGTGACTTCACCAATGAGCATCATCATCATAACATCACATTATGACCAGAAGAGTGCTCTAATGCCGATTCGCCTAACCAACGTCTAATTTAGAAGTATCTTTAGGGTGACTTCAACTTCTGAGAAATAATGGCTCAATAAAGACAGGTCTTGACCCTGAAAAAGAATTAAGAAAGGACAGTCCTCTGACCTAAGACATTCCATAGCTACCACTTCAAAGTAAAAACCAAGTCAAAACAACTGAACCTTCCTAAATCATAGCTTTTACCTATCTCTTTCTAGCTTTATCTTTACACAACGTATGCTGCATTCACACCAGATTACTTACAGTTTCTTAAGTAGGCCTTGTAAGTTCCCATCTCTATGCCATTATTCATATGATTCTCTCCATGTGGAGTTCCCCTTTCTTCTAATTTTTCCATCTATCCAGTTTTCCTGGCTCTACTCAAATGGCATTTCCTCCATGAAGCTTGTCTCCTTCCCCCAGCAAGAACTAATGTCTCCCTCTTCTGTACATTGTACCTCCTCTGCTGAGACACTGTCCACATCATTCTGCTTGTCATTGTCCTCGCTTACTATAATATATTTTAAATACTATGATGTTCCAGGATGCATCTAGAATATGGTTTATATGCAACAGACATGCAATATATACATATATTTATATATATTTATATAAATATATATATTTATATAAATATATATATTTATAGAAATATATATATTTATATAAATATATATATATTTATATATTTATATACTTATATATACTATATATTTATATAAATATATTTATATAAATATATATATTTGTTGATTCTCCAATGAAAAATTTGATATAGAAGATAAATTACCTTATTTTTCCCCCAAGAAAAGTAAAGTTTGGCTGAGCTGGACATATTCCCAAACACTCTGGAGCGAAGACTTCTGATATTACTAAATACGCAAGCTTAGTCAAGTGGCTAAGCTTTATTTTCTATAAAAAAGAGTTAACAGTACCTGCCCTAATTACATTAAAGAGATCAAACTGACACCATAGGGCAAAAATTATACAAGGCTGAGTGAATATGAAAGATGATCTCTATGGTCACAGATCTGTTACAAGCAGAACTATGCTGAGAACAGCTGAAGTTCTAGAATGCGAACTTGTTCTTCGGTTCTTGGGAAATGGACATGGGATAGTTCAGGAAGAATACTGTTAAGATTATACCAACTGCAAGCCCATGCCTCCAAAATTCAATGACTGGAGACCTGTTTAAGAATTCTTACTAAAGCAGTTCTAAGCTCCAAGTCTTTTTTCTTCTCATGAAAAACTTCAGCCAGAAATCTAAAAAAAAGAAGGAACTGAGATTCAAGTATTGACCTAAATACGGATGAATTTTTAACTTTTAAATAAACAAACACCTACCTAGCAAGAAGGTCCTAAGAATATCCAACCTTCTCATTTGCCTGCTCAAATCACTAAATTATTTCTTTTTTGTCCTTCATTAATAGGCATGAGATTTTCCAAGGCTAAAATATGGACAAACATCTTCTATACCATCCCTTCTCCAAAATCAAGTCCCTCCCGCTTTTTACAGATATATTTCTGCCCATACAAACACAGTCTAAAAACCAACCAAATTCTTCCAGAGAACTTGCATATCACATACAATATGTATAGACACACACCTGCAAAATCCTCCAAAGATTCTTGGTGAAGACTTAAAATAGATTCATATGGAAAGAGAAAAGTTTTATTGTCTGCCTGTTCCATAGCAAAGGATCTTTTTCTTTCTTTTTCTCTTTCTTTCTTTTTCTTTCTTTCCTTTCTTTCTTTCTTTTATTAGCATAGGACCTGCAAAATGGCATTTGGGATATCAGATCAACTAATAACCCCTTCCCCTACTTTTAAGGATTAAATTGAAGAAAAAAATCGACTTCCCTTTATGTCCTGCCTGTAAGCATATGAAGTAGAATTCAAAATCGGTGTTTCAAGATTGTGTTTTCAATTTGAATCTTGAATCCCTTCAGGACAATTTGTATTATTTCTTCATAATGGCAACAAGTCACAGCAACAGGTCCCCATTTAGAACAATTCGTGAATTAATTTATGGTGCCTATTTATTTATTTCCCCCTTCAGACCCTTGGGACAAAGGTACAAAATTAGGTTTAACCTAACACCAGTCCTGACGCCACCCATTACCCCTTCCCAAGTGTGTGTAATCAACAACTACACCAAGGCTTTTGTGGTTGTTTTCCTCTTTTCTCTCTCTCTCTCTTTTTTTTTTTCTTCAAATGGGAGGGTAATGAATTGAGGGTCAGCATTCTGCTCACATCCTGCACATCTCTTCAGTCAATCTGATCACTTCTAGAGGTGTTCACACTGCCAAAGCCATCCATCATCCTGCCTTGCCAAGCAGAAGGAAAACTGACGGCAAGTTACAAAAATCTCATTAAGCCACTTTTTGCCTCAACCTCTTCACCATTCCGTGAGAAACAGAACTTCAAAGTTCAGCCTATTGGGAAAACAAGGGGAAAGGAGGAAAACAGCTGATACAGTGAAAAGGAAAAAAATAGATCTGAAGTAAGTTGGTTTCTAGGAAAAAGTCAAATAATTTGCAAGTTACAATATACAGACAGGAAAGATGGGACCATATCAATTAAGCTTAGCCTATTTTTATTTTCTTTCTGGCTGACTTCTAACTTTCCTAACAGGCTCTTTCATGAAATTAAAAAAACAGCACTGGTTAAAATTAATTTTATCTTCATCATTTTTCTCTTTTGACAACTAAATCCCAAGTGAATTCTAATTCCAAAGGAGATCATGGATACAGCTTGCGAAATCCTAGGAGGATGCAGAAAACTTAATAAAGCCATACAATTCCGAGGAAGAACTGAGGGCTTGTCTACATAGAAAAAAAAAACAACACTGTGTGCCACCCTTCTTGCATGCTGGGGACAGTATGGAGACTGTGAGGGTAGCATGCAATGTCACTGCCCAGGACATCTGGCATGGGCAGATGGGCCTCTTCCTGGGGAAGGGCTTTTGCCAAGGGACAGAAAGACTGACAGGCTGAAAGAGACTTAACACTCTCAAAGCACCTTCAATTTTCAAGTCCTATGTATGACTGGTGCCTTCAAATACTGTTTCTCATCTGATTCTTGCAGAAACCCTGTGAGTTAGATATTATCATCACCATTTAAAGATGAGGAATTGTGGCTCATGTTGAAGTAACTCATCTGTGATTGCCCAATTAGTAACTGGAAGAGTTAGGATTCCAACTTAAGTTCAACTGACTCTGAAGTCCTTTGCACTTGCCAGTTTCTTAAGACAAAGAACAATCTTTTTAGAGGCTTGCCTGTACAGGCACACCATGATGTTCCTCGGAGGCCAGAGGCAGACTCACGGTTCTCTGGTCCCTGAGATAGCCTTGCCAACAAAGGCATGGTAATAGTGGTATCTAGTAGAAACAAATCTAATTTTTCTACATGTGTACAGGTCAATATAATATGTTTTTAGCCCCATCTGAACACAGGCCCTCTGGGTCCTAATCACGATAGGCAGGTTGCTTTTAAGACTAACTTTTCCACTACAGAGGTGATTAAAATATAATCAAGCTAGAAAGTTATCCTCCCCCAAAGTCACCTAAAACAGAGAAACTCCAAAATAAAACCAATTTACATATTTTAGCCCAAATTAAAAAGTAAAAGCTAAGGATTCCCTTTTAATATCCTGAATAATAAGTGCACATTTATATAAAGCTTCCTCTGGGGGATGGTTACTATGAGGACAACTTTCCCAATATTATTCATAAATATCACTTTTGTTTTGGTGTTACAGTAAGAATCTGGACTTGTGGGAATTGTACTATCTGTACCCAGTGCATCAACAGAGATAATTAATGTTGAAGACATGTATAATACCAGGAATTTTGGATGTGTGGTTGGCTGCATTACAAAAAGTAACATAAGAAAAGATAAGTCAAATCTGGTCAAAATCACAAATTTCAGGGACTTGGTCGTTTACTCCCTTTTAAGTGAGCATTTTCCTAATGAAAGTTTCATTAGTAAAGATGGCAAGTTCTCAGCCTTTCTACTACAGACTTTTAAGTAGCACTTAGAACTAAAGTTTATCATTAGAGCAGTATTTACTACTGCTGCATCTTCAAAGGGGGCACTTGAAAAAAAAAGTTCACCTCAGCCTGTTATTTTTCATGTACAAATTAGAAAGTAAACCTTTGAAGGGTCTAGACTGGCAGCTTAGGAAAACACAGAGTACTTGAGAAGCCATTATTGGCACATCCCACGGCACACCGGGGCTCACAGCTGTCTACAACACACGCCACACACACACACACACACACACACCACAATATTTAGATGTATATGACAAAGTAACTATGATTTCTGCTCCACTAGCAAACTTCCAATTTGGCATGCCAAAAGGATTACTATCTGTTCAGATGCTCCTGGGAGGTAACAGAGGAAAAGGAATTCAAAAAGCCACTTATGTCAGAAGCAAGGAGGCAAGACATTCATGTTTCTGTAAAATTAACCAGTTCCAGCCAAGCTTCATGGGCTGCTGACTGAAAGACAAGTTCCTTTCAACAATCCAAACTTCTATATTTCTTCCTGAGGCTGAAGATGTGAACACATGAAACCTTATAGACTAAAATGTCCAAAAGATCTCTTATTTCTATTTTTGGAGTCACACCTAGATGCTTATAAATACAGAAGGAAAGACATTTATGTACTTGAATGTTCCAGCAGACCTTTTCTCATTATCTGACACAAACCTCATTGTGCAATGTGCCACCTTAAAAATCCCTCACCCTAACTTTATCTCCAATCACAGGGACTTATCCTCTAATTAATTATGTCTTTTGACCACTGTCAAAAGAAAAAGAAATGGTGACCTTGGATTCCATGTTCCAAAGAAATACACATAGTAAGTCCTCAACAAATACAACTTCACCCAACAAGGAATGACAGCCAGTCTCTACTATGAACACTGTTGGCAAAACAACTTCAAGGGCTAAAGGATAACTCACAGAAGCAGGAGAAGATTCAATGCCACGAAGTGCAAACAGAGGAAACCTCCATGCTGTGTTTTTTTCAGAATTCACCATCTTTGCTGGGTCATTTCTCTGCTTCCCCATAGCCTGAAAAAAGAACTAAACTTCCTATGGAAAAAATATTTATGAACTATATTTTATAGTTTAAAATGAGTAATTCAAAAATTAAGCTAAAGTTTACATGTTATTTTTCAAATGAAGAGTCCAAGGGAAGTTATTTTCAGGAGAGACCTATGACATATATTTTTTTTCATTAAAAAAAATCACATATGCTAGTTTTGCATTTTACTTTTGGGGTTAAAAATAAGACTTTCCAAAAACAACAAAAAACAAAAACGCAAGCACAAAAATTACACTGACCTTATTTCCTCAACACTTCTACTGCTTTCTCAACCAAAATTTATTTAAGGATTCCTTTAGGGCTCTCAGCATTTCTTGATCCTTGTAGAGGGGGATCTTTATTGAGGGGAGAAATACCTTTGGTATTAGATACAACAAGGATCTGAATATGAGTTCCCCTAAAGCAAAGTTGGTTGGTCCTAAAATGGTCTGAGCAAAGACAGTCTCAGGGGTGGGGTGGAAAGAAAGAGATAGCTGGAGCTAGAGTGAGAGACAGACAGAGAGAGAGAGAGAGAGAGACAGAGACAGAGACAGAGAAAGAGAGAGAAAGTCACCAGCCTATTAACAGCCCTGACACTGCGTAAGTTATTTCTTAATTAATGTACAAGGGAAAGCATAAATATTACCATTAAGCAGAGTGGATGTGAACATCCAAAGCAAGCTAGCTGGCTGATTGCTGTCTTATTTTTTTGTTCTTTTTTTAACAATTCCATTTCCAAACTGCTCAATTCCTAACACGGATGCTCCAAAGCTACTGTGAATACACTGCTTGAATACCTAATGAAGTAAACAACAAGCAAAATGGCTTATCTTTGGTGCCCCCAGCTAGCATCCCAAACAGGATATAATTAAAGGTGTGAACAAGCAAGCAAGGAAGTAATGGACCTGCAAAGTCAAGGTTCTGAGAAATTATCGGGCATCTTGCACTGCACCAGTTCAAATTTATCACTCATTATCTCCTATACCAGAAAGAGCAGACCCACATGTTGGTACTCTTCTACACTCTTGTCCTCCTGCCTTTTCTCCCTTTTCACTGCTAAATAGCTAATTTAAGACAATTACTGCTTGTGACTCCCACCCACCCACAGATCACCTTCTCTTTTTTTTTTTTACCCTTAGAAAGCCAGTGACCTATAAAAGCCCTTTACCCCTAAAATACGTGGAGATTTCAAAAATATAAGGATGTTCCTAATACACACACACTTGCACACCAACTTACAAAGCAAAGCACAGGTGTTAACACTTCCATCTTACCTCCTCATTTTTACCAATGGGAAAGACTAGGTTCAAATGCCCTCAAAGAAAAACATCCTGCCCACCCCCCCGCCACCATACACATACACATATCCATATACACTCACATACACATATCCATATACACTCACATACACACATTTTAATTCATACCCAGGCCCTTGATTGAAGGGATGGCTTTTAGCTCACAAACATTGTTGTGGATTTGCACACTTATAATTTCTTAAGTGGCAGCTAAAGAAAGGTGTTTGGTTACTAACAGACTGCAGGGTCTGAATATATCTTTTTAAATGAATATTTGAAATTTCATATTTTTCTGATGAGAACTCTTGGAGTCATGAAGAGAAACCAGTTCTTATGGGAAGCAGCCCACTTTGGTTTTCTCTCCATTTATAGATGCACATATACTTGCAAGTAAGTGTGTATACATGTTTAGTAATACCAAATAAGGAAAGCCTAAGACAGGTGCAGGAATCCGCAACACACTTATACTGATACACACAGAGTCTCTCTGCCTCTCTCGCACACACACACTTTCCACATATACATTAAATGGATGGGGGAATGGATAGTGGTAAATAAAAGGTTGACTTTACTTTCAAAAGGAGAATTGACCAAATCTGTACAACATTGCCCGTCGACTGGACAATAGTAAGATAAAAGCTTGAAAATGTTCATGTCCCTTCCTAGCCCCAAAATTCCCAATGACATTGGGAAAAAAATACTGCATTGCAGCATTTGCCAGCGCATACTCGTGTGTTTAGCATCCGCTGGCCAGCTCACCAACAAATGTACATATTAAATGTCTAGGCATATAAATTAACTGCCTGGTGGCCACAGATCATTGGAGCTAACGAAGAAATTTGTCAAGGCCAAAGTACTTTTGTCTATGTATGATGACCTCTATGAAGACAACCATTTCTTACTTGAGGTACATACAGACAATTTGTTTCTTTTTTTAAAAAAATTAAAATAAGGTGTTAAGATGCTCAGGGCTAAATGAAGCAGCATATCTCCTCATGGAAGAAATAGTATTTGGCCTACATATAGGAAAAGAACCCACCTATAATAAGGAAATAAGTGTAAAGGGAAGAAATCAATCAAAGAAAAGGACTTACTCTGAGGAAATCCTATTGTTGTTCATAGTAACTCTAACTTGAGAAAAACACCTCAATTCATCCACAAGTCCTTTTAGAGATATTGAACACACACATACAAAGCACCATGCATGCAATAATTTCTAGGTATGAAATTTCAAATAGCTTATCCCTAACAGAAATCCTAAGTTAAAAATATCTGAAGTCTAAAGTGTCCCAAATTCAATTTAAAGACTAAGTTTAGAACTAAAAGGCAAATGCGCAGTTCATTTTCTTTCTCTCTCTTTTAAAATATTCTATAGTTATTATCTCACAACAATCTGGCCTTCCTCTCATAACAACACCCTAATTTTCAAAGGACCAAGGAAGGAGTATTGTGAGAGAAAAAGTTTTAAGGTTTTGTGCAAACCATCAAACAGAAGCAAGGCCATCTATATCTGGCCAGGAGAATGACTTGAATGAATGGCAGGTAGAAATGAACGGGACTGAGATCACAAATGAATGGTTAAGTTGTTTGTTAGCTTTTTAAAAAATGAGATATTAAATTGCCTTGTAAATCAACGATTGTCAAAGTAATTTTTCAGCTACTTCCTCATCTATGTTAATTTTACCCTTTCAAAAATTTAAATATTAAATGATTTAGCTGTTACATTACTATGAGATATGTGGACATTCTGATCATTAAAACTGCGACTTAGTCAGATGTTTTTTGCAGAAATATTTCCAATTGGATTTTCACTTCTTAATAAATGCACATTCAGCCTTGTGCTTCCATAAGGGCACACTTCCACATGAAGGTAGCAGGCATTAATATTTTTAAGACAAAGGATCGAGAAAGGTCAGCATCAGAACCACGTGTCTTTTTTACAACCCAAGCCAAGATGACACTTCTTACAGAAATTATTTTCCCCTAACTAGAAATTGCCAGAAAATTCTCAGAAAATAAAAAAGAAACTATATTAGAGACTTAAAAAAATTCTATTTTTTTAAAGTTGACACAGGCTTATGCACTCAACATATGGCCACAAGGTTCAAGTGTATGCCAAAAAATATAAGTTTATTTATTTTTACCTCAAGAGTGAAAACAAAATTTTTAAATCCCTTAATAAGAAGAGAAAACAAAAAGACGCACCTGCAAGGAAAAAAGAATTGGGGGGATTTGCAATGAAGAGAGTAAAAATTAAGAGTACTTTCAATAAAGCCAATTATATTTCCTAATCTTTTAATGTATTTCAGCATTTTTAAATCTCTCATTTTTGGGCTTACAATTAGCTCCCTGATCATGCATCTATTTTGTGCTTTGGTAAAAAACCCTAACAGATCACCATTTCAGTTGTTTTTACGCTATCTCCTGTTCACCCAAGTACTACACCTTTCAATCCTTACGGTACCCACCATCATGAGAAAAAGAGACTATTAGTAAAACACATTTAGAGAAAAAAAGAGAGATGCTTGTCACCCAGTGCACACATGGGTCCCAGACGTTCAAAGACACTAATATAAAAATCAGCTTTTCACTCAGTTTGTGCCAAGACCAGAACCAGGACCAAATGCCAAATGGAAGGCAGTGGTTATGAGAGTGCAAGCCTGATGGATCCTGTGACTGTGGGCATGGGGAAAGAAGGAAAGCAAAAAGCTCTTCATTTATTATTTTATAAAGTAATTTCTACTGAGGAAAAAAAATGAGAGGTAAAATGAATTCCCCTGAAACTATAGTATCAACATCCGATTTAGTAAAAATACCAATATCACCTAACTCCAAATCACTGCTTAGGGTAGATCTATTCTACCTATATTTTTCCTATGAATATTTGCTGGAAATTTCTAAGAAATCATTTGCAGAACCTATCAGCTATGGGAGTTCACTATTATGCTTCCGTCAACTTCATTCAATATAATTTACATTTTTTTCAAATGGTCTCACAGGATTCCTTGCGATTTTTCGCATGTACAATTTCACACCAGGGAAAAGAGGGAAAAAGGAAAAAAAAAAAAAGCAAGATTCCCTACCCTCCCTTCCCCCTCTCCTCCTCTCTGGGTTTTTTAAACAACAACAACAACAACAACAACAAAAACCACACGCACACACACACGCACACACACACAAAAACAGGGGAGACAGAACAGATGCTTAAAAATAGATTTCTAAAAATCACTGTAAACCAGAGTTAGAAATGTAATTAACACCTATTAATAACGAATAATTAAAGTTGGGCTGGCCACAAAGAACAGCAAAGATAATCGAGGTCCTGTCCCCCTCCCCTTTTTTTTACACTGTTTGCAGTGTGTTCTCATGATAGCCACCTGCTCCCTACTCGGCTTCTCCTCTGTTCGTTTCCCCGGCAACCTTTCATTGGGTTTTCCTCCCAGCTATCGCTTTCAGTTGGGCTGCTCGGTCTAATCTTATTTGTTTTACACCCATCAAAACAAGCAGCCAGACAAAGGCAATCCTCTAAGAATAGGAAAAAGACCACAGCTTTGTTATAACATCTATGCAGAGCAAAAAGTCCTCCCCAGGCTTTTCTAGGGAAAAATAAGTAAGATGGTTATGAATTTACAGCCTGCCCCCATACCCAGCTCTGAAACCCCGTGAAACCTATTGCTGGTGAAAATTCAAAGTCAAAGTGGGCACTCGTGGCATCTAATCATGCCATTTTGTGCCATATCTTCAGGGTCAACATCAGGCGACAGAAGCGGCACTCAAGGAGTTTCCCTGCTTCTTTTTTCAGAAAAAGATGATGCTAAAAATAGATTTACTACTTCGGCAGAAAGGTTTTCCACTTCCCCTTCCACATCCGAAAGTCCTGTTTCACAATTGCATCTGCTGGTACTGAATCTCACCTCCTCCACCCCTCATTCCCATCCTTCCCCATCACTCCTAGCATGAGACTGAAAAAGAAATGTGCCTTTAACTTTAGCAGCCGTGTAATTCCGTTGAAGGCTCACAGAGGCGGTGGACACGCCAGCCAACAGTGACGGTGACATTGATTGTCAAAAAAGACACCAACCTTCCTTGGCTAAAATGTGTGTTTGCTGGAAGAGGCAGTGTGTGTGCCTTGTGTGCATGCAGTGCCATTACACTTGGAGATGGATTCTGGTTTTCAGAAAAGAGAAATACTAATAAACACACACATACATACATACACAAACGATCAGCACAGTGATTTACGATGCACAGTCCGGCATCCTTACACATACACACATACAAGCGCGCACACACACACACACACACACACAGGGCTGGGACCTCCAGGCTGCCTTCCTCTTTTCACTTACCATCTTCAAGCCATTCCACTCCATCTGTGATCAGAAGAAGATGGACCCTCATACAGTGTGTCAAAAGCGGAAAGGAACGTTATGTAAAAGCTGACATTCCTTCTTACAGAGCTGCTGCCCAGAGAAGGAAGCAACAACTCAACACGCCAGGCACTGCTACACATACAAGCCGCCTCCTCTTTTTTATGAGGTCATGACAGGAAACTCTTTGAAATACAAGATGCAGCATTTACTGAAGCCCAAATAAATCACTCTCTTTGCCGTTTTGACTGCGCAGTCCCCCGAAACACAACTGCCCATCTCAATGTTCAGTATCCAGGAGCTGCCTCTCGAGGTTTAAATTTCCAGCACGGAAATTGAGATTCCTAACCCCGCTGCATCCACCCCCAGCCCCACAAAACCCAGGCACGTAGACAAACCCCCTCTCCCTTACAAAAAAGAAAACCCTTCTTTTGCCATTATATCTCAAGTAATATAACCTCTTTCAATAAACCAGCAATTATTTCAGCCCTCCCCCTCCACCCCTTGCCTTTATGTTGAAGGGAAAACTGACAACGACTTGTTAAAAATGACAATCTTATATCTCCACTGCTTTTCAATAAAAGGACCTACCCACACTCTCTACACAAAAGAGATAGTAAATGTAGGAACCAAACAGCAGCACAGAACTAAACTCTTGTGCAAGCATAAGACTGGTCAAGGTGTAGATGCTTTTCTTCCCTCCAGCAACACAAACAACAGATTATAAATCTAGTCATACCTACCATAACCATTCTTATTGGCAAATATTGGGTCTCGCAGAGCTTCAACTCTTCTGTTAAAATTTGCAAAGATTTCAGAATATATATTTAAAATGACTACTATTGTTATATATAATTAAAGATCCACAAAACACAGTGTGGATGATTGTAAAGCAAATCAATTATTTTTGGGGGGCGGTGGGCGGGGGAGAGAAAGAAAAAAAAAGAAAAGGAGCAGTGAGCTGAAACCCCCGATTCTAGGATGTAGATAAGAACAACTGAACAGAGCCTTGCTGAAATTGGCTCGAAGCTTCCCCTTTTTACATCCATTTATGGGACCATCTGTCAGGCGAAGCCTGGATCTGATTGGCTGGGGAAACGAAGGGAGGCGTTGCAACATCAGGTGCTATTTAAATTAGCTACTGCCAGATTGACGATGTTAATGATTTGGTGACCTCTACAACAACAGAGACCAGATTTCTGAACTGCTTCTTGTGTCTGGTAATTAAGGCCCGGCTGAAGCAACAACAGCCATACTTGTATTTTTACCTTTTCCCTCCTCCTAGCTCAAAAGTACTGTAACAACTGCAGGTCACTGGAGGCTTGCAAACCTTAACTAACAGTGGGAGGGTCCTTCTTTTCCCGTCCTGAGGGCCGAACCATCCCACCCCTCTGATGGAGGGCTTTTCCACTGTAGAATATTTTCAACCACCTTATCTTTCTAGGCAGTTGCTTTCTAGCGAAATGCATATTTAATGATCTGCCTGTAGGCTTAAAGATACAACAAAAGCACTTTAATGTGCTAATTCATCTACAATTTAACTTTATTATTTCCAGATATTGCTGATTTTTAGTAAGTAATGCTCCTTCTCCAGCTAACATGGCCAACATTTCAAAAGCAAGCAAGTTGGGGATTAAGCTTGCTCCGTGAACTAGGTTCATACAAGTTTGTCTCAGAAAACTATTTCCTAATAAACAAAAAGAAAAAAAATGGTGGGGGTAAGGGAGGGGCAGCTGTCAGCCTCTACCTTTCTGCCTTCTGTCTGAGCTTTTCAAAACTGAGGATGATGAATGATTTATTTAAATGAATTTATTTTTCAAGTTGGATAGGAGCATGATCTGAATTTTTAAAAATCCACTAAAACACATTCTCCTACCGCTTTAGAGAAAGGTAAAACATGCTTTTGACAACAGCCTCATTTCAAAACCTGTGCAGAGTGCTCATTTTGCTTAACTAAATAAGTGATTTTGCTTCTCTCCTTCAAAGGGATGTCTTTTTTTCTTTGGCCTCTTAAGAGATTTGCAAAGAGACATTTAGCAAGTGTGTGGTGAGGTATACAGTTTGTCTCCCTATTTACACATTTAATAACCTCTACACTACCAAGTCTTCAGTAGTGTATTTTTTGTTCTGGTTTGGGTTTTTTAAGTGGCTTACCTGAGAAGTTCATGCTTCACACCTATGCAAAAGACTAATGTGTCACTATTTATTTAACTCATAATTTAATCAATTTGTTCTTCAATAAATACACAGTGGTAACACATATTACCAAAGACAAAATTCAACGTAATCTTTAATCTTTGACTAGAGTTGGCAGTGAGACAGAACTAGGCAGAGTAGAAATACAGACCAAAAAATATGCTATATTTCTGGGTTTCAAAGTCCAAGAATAAATGGGTTTGTGAAAAATTATTAGAAAAGAAAATAACCTTACGTTTTTCAAGATTAAAACTATTCTGTCCAAGATGCTGTTTCATGAACACACACATATAAACATACGTATATATTCATACTTCAGAAAATACAGATACATCATAAAACAATATGTGTTGGGTACACTGCATAATCCATTAGACTTGAGTATGAATACGTTCAGCTATTAGAAATGAAAATACATGAAATAGAAAAGTAAAAATGTTAAAACTATAATTCCTTAAGGTGGAACAATACTCAATTAAGTAAACTTTTAAAGTAATTTCTTTAGCAAATGTATAAAATGTCCTGTGAGTCACAATAGTACTACAGTATCTGTTGAACTGTGTATTGAGGGTGAATTCACAGGTTAAAGTGTTCTAAATGGTTCAGCATATATACACAGAGTAGGTATGTGTGCCCCAAATCAACAACATAAACTCTGAGTGCAATTTCACCAATATTAAAATATTGTGAAAAGTAAACATTAAGACAATGCTGACAAACACAAATAAAAACAGCTCACTTGGAACAAAATATTTACTTAGATTTCTCTGGACATTATAAAAGATAAAAATTTTAAAAACCCTTTTCTCCCATCCATACTAACCTCAGTACACTTATTGAACCATAAATTAACATTAGGTATATTAAAAGGTATTCTGGCCACTTTTCCAAAATAGTAGCTGTATATACAGTATAAATAACTAGCTGGTTTTGCTAGGCTAAAAATTCATGCATTTCGTATATTGATCACTTTTCCACAAACCTCCACTCTAAAGTCTTTCAACGGAATCCTCAAACAAATGCACAAATGTCCTCAGAGGCCTTTTCTCTAAAGACAAAGGCAGAATCCTATTGTTGGGAAAAGTCAACCTTATTATCGCATTTCCAATAGTACCATTCATCTTTCAGAGTGAGGGGCTGACCGCTACATCAGTAATGTGACATTTGTAAAGCAACAGATTCTCAATATATTATCTCAAGAATCAGGCAGGCGAGTCTCCCAGTCATGCATGATTTTTTTTTTTTTCTGCCACAATCCACCAGCACAGAAAGAAACTTGTCTCACTCAAGCAGCTAAGGCAACCTAAAAATGATATCCCAGCACTGTGGGGCTGCCAGCGCCGCTGTATTCCTCTTACCATAAATGAGCAGTTTCTTGACTCATTAATAACAATTTCCCTTAAAAGAAGTAATCTCATATCAGTCAGCCCCTTGCCACCATGCACACATCCCAAAGGTTGCAGATATCTCAGCATCAGTCGCCGGCAGCCAGCTTTCCCACACAGAGTCCAGATGGACTGTACCAGAAGCCAATTCAGCGTTAATAACTACCTACTCCGCGCAGTGGAGAAGCCTTACGTGGCACAATGGGCTAGGAAACAGCAGCCGGCTGAAACTGCAAATAAAAAAAGACAACCAAATTCTCCAAAAGCACCAAAAGGAAGGAACAGAAATGGAAGCGTGAATTGTATTTCCTTAACTTCTATGAGGCGGAAAAAAAGGAATCCTTCATAAATATAGGGAAAAAAAAGAAGGGGGGGGGAAAACAGATGCTGCCCAGAAAAAAGTGACAAAATATTACCTCATTATTTAACAAAGCAGCATTAAGCGTCCTGCTGATTTCAAACATCTTGCCACAGATTTTGTTTTAAGAGAAACAGAATCCTTTGCAAAGCACTCCGTCTGCAAAGGGTTCTTCAATTTTCTTGCGCACCACGGAACAGTCAATATATTATTTCCCTAGAGTTCGTACATTAAAACCTCTAGTCAGTGAGCTGAATTTTCCCCTTATCTCACACACAGTAGACTCCTGTTATATGTACTGCTCTCTTTGCAAGAGCAGCCTGCCCCAAACATGGCTGGTGTTTAAACTACTCTTTAAAGTAACAGTTCACTATATAACCACCAGGTGGGTAGAGTGCACAGATTCAAATGAACCATCTTAAAAGATTTCTTTTTTTTTTCCCTTGGAATAGCTTTTGGGTGTAAAATGTGACATGAGAAACACTAGCATCTTAACAGGCAAGATTGTCTCTCACTATATCTTGTCAAAATAAATAAATAAAATTCCTTCTCTTGACTTAAAGCAAGGAAACGAAACAAAACAAAACAAAACACTGCCACCAATTCTAATAAGAACTGCGAAGAATGAAACACAAACAAGCTTTGTTTCATTCAGCAAAGGATGAACAAGGAAAATACAATCAACACAGAGCAATGCGGAAGGCCAAAAACCTCATGGAAATATTTCTCTTTAGCAAAAACAGAAAAATATTCACACACAGTGATGAAAACTCAAAAGTATGCATGTGGATGAAGCACATACAAGATGGAGGCAAGAGTTTAAGGGTGCAACTTTTCTTCTGAGTAGAAATTAGGTTTATTTAATATGGGTGTTTCCTGATAAGAAACAACCGAAAGCTTAAAAGTAAAGGCACCGAAAAAAAATGCAAAATCTTAAGCCTCTCTTTTTAAAATACAATTATATGAATAGTGATAAACAACCACAAGAGCAAGCCAATCACATATCTCTACCCATTGCTGTTCTTTTTCCCGAAGATCTGCCTCGAAGTGGAACATTTCTGTCGTATACTATTTTGGATGTATAGCTAACTTGGCATCTCCTTTGTACCACTCTATTCCAATTAATCTGCTCCTCTGCCAAGAATAAATAGAATGTCCCAAGTTGAAAGCTCCAAGTGATTGGGGGTATGTTAAAAGGATATAGAACCACATGAACAAAAATAAATTACATCACTTATATTGTTATATGGCCTGATTTTAAGGAGGATCTTATTACTTATAAAGCATGCAACACCATTCTATGTTCCACATGTGTCTAAAACAGAAACCCACACACACAGATACCTGGGATTTTCTTTTCTTGGCTGGACAAAATTAAAGGTCTGGAACCTCCACATTTTCTTGCAAACACAGGTGTTGACACTAATGTTTTCCCAGCCCATCCAGGCCATATTTAGCCATACACAATAGTGACTATGTCCTTCATCTTTAAGTCAAGACGGCATCACTTAATACCATTTAACCTCCTTGCATATATTAAGTTTCAAGTGACAATTTTTAACTGGGGAGTGAGAAGGAGGAGTTGATCTCATCAAATTCTGGTTGTATGAAATAAGCTAATTTGTACACTCACCATATGTCTTAAACACTAATTAAAAAATGTCACTTTCTTCAAACATTAAAATGTAATCAGCCTAGTAAATAAAATATTCTCAAGTTTTCTTGCCTTGGTGCTAATTTAAAGAGTGTTTATCTCAAGGTAACCTCTCTATTTTGATTACCAAGGAAGACTTTTAATTTGAAAAGGGAAAAAGGGGATACTGGGGACTAGGGGGAGTGAGAAGAGAAAACCACTACTGTATGAAGCTGCACAAAGGAAAATAAGATGAAGCGGGTTTTTAAGGACCCATAGTCTTGTTACCCTAAGGCAAATCCAGCCAATCAATACCACCCATTGACGGTCTACCATCTGCCAGGCTATCCAGCGATGTGGCTAAACAGACCTGTTCCATATGACTGTAGCCGGCTCATTTTCAGTTGATTAGGGCAGTTCCAGAGCATTCACGTGCAACAGCACAAAACTCCAAGTCAGACTGAGCCTCTCTCTTCACACCAGTCCCTCCGAACACAGCTGCAGACCTTTTCCTCCTGTTCCGGCTGTCTGGATTACCTCTTCTTGCCCCTCAATTGAATTAGCAAAACGGGGTGGGAAGGTAGAGTGAACAGACACTCACATATCCACACACACACATATAGATATTTGCTGGCCCTTCTTCACTGTCATGCAGAAATCAGGAATTCCATGTGCTCTGCCCTAATACGATTATAGCACACCATTTAAATAGCGTCATCAGTGACTATGACCTGACATTTTCCTGTGGTTCAATTTCTTTTTATCCTTTACCTCTTCCCTTGAAAAATAAACCTAAACTGCTGTCATTTCTTTCTTTAGGAAAAATACAGTCTGCCCAGAAAATGGTATACTATATGTAAAAGCTTTTGAGAAAATTTAAAGCTTAATTTTCCTTTGTTGAATTGTGATGTTGGTTTCTGTCTTTTTTTTTCTTTATCATGTAGAAACATTAAATCAATTTTTATAGGAAAATGCAAACATACTACGGAGGCAAGAAAGATGCACCAGATTGATGTGAAGGAGTCTATCAGAAATTCACTGTCGAATGTTCTCTGTGAGATATATGACCTGATAGTCAATAATGCCTTTCTCCTTCCTAAGTAGTTTTGTCTACTACAGACTGTGGGAAAGCTAGAAGAATGCTACTGTGGGGGGAAATGTGACAAATGGATGTCTAACCTGTCTAAATTGCCAAGAGTTCACCTGTGCAGGTAAATGGACCTAAGAGTAGATTCATACTTCATCTTCCTGCTTTCTCTTCATATTCCTAAGCCTTATGCAAGAACAGCAGCTGAAAGTAAAAGGTTCCTTTCCAGAGTCAGTGTATGTATGCTTACTTTTTCAAATGTGCCTGTGACCATAGTCTTAAAGCACTACGATGTCTTTCTGGGAAAGAAAATTTGAAGTACAGGAAAACTATCTTACTTACAAAATTCTGAAAAAAAAAAAAAAAGGTAAATACACATATATCCAAGCATCTGATTTAGGGAATGGCTGTCTGGACTTTTCCCTGATATATTCTTCATCATAACCCCCAAAACACTCAGCAGGGTCAATGTGAAAACACAGAGATTTCTGAAGATCCCTGCATTAAGGGATTTGGGGCCTTTTCATATCAGTTCAGATGAGCTTTACTAAAAATAAAAAACCAAAACAAAGAAACAAACCAAAAACCCTGCTATATGTATAAATTTTTATAAATCTAAGTGCACGAGCAGGTAAAGTATGGAGTAGCTATTCATACCATTAAAGGATATAGTGTTTGGTCAGTTTAATAAATTTTTGAAAATGACTTGATATGGAATTTAAAAAAATTCTGGACTCATTTATAATTCTGTAACTAATAATAAAGGAATAGATGTAAAAGGCCAAGAAGGTACATCCATGGAAAAAGAAGGGAGGAGGAGGAGGAGAAAGAAGGAAGAAAAGGTCAAAGGGAGAGGAGGGGAGGGGAGAAAGGGAGGAGAAGAAATAACGAAATTAACAGGAATTCCTTGACTTGCCAGTTAGAGCAGAGTTTTTATTTTATTTTATTTTACATATTTATTTTTTTTGAGATGGAGTCTCGCTTTGTCGCCCAGGCTGGAGTGCAGTGGCGCCATCTCGGCTCACTGCAAGCTCCGCCTCCCAGGTTCAGCCATTCTCCTGCCTCAGCCTCCTGAGTAGCTGGGACTACAGGTGCCCGCCACCACACCTGGCTAATTTTTTGTATTTTTAGTAGAGACAGGGTTTCACTGTGTTAGCCAGGATGGTCTCAATCTCCTGACCTCGTGATCTGCCTGCCTCGGCCTCCCAAAGTGCTGGGATTACAGGCGTGAGCCACCGCACCCGGACGAAATTAACAGGAATTCTAAAGCACAAATGAAAATGCTACATTTTACCAGGAGTCTACTGTATACCAAACACTGTATTAGGCACTTGACATACACAATTTTACTCAACCCCACAGTAGTGACAATTATAGTATCTAAGCATATTTCTAGAAAGGTGTTTTCCTTATCTAAAAGTAAGATATCCCTTCCTTTATGTCACAGAAGAATATGCTTAGTAAACATTTATGTTTTTTAATTAAGAATTTTTTTTTTTTTTTGGGTAGAGATAGGGGTCTCGGTATTTTGCCCAGCCTTGTCTTGAACTCCTGGCCTCAAGAGATCCCTCAGCCTCAGCCTCTCAAAGTGCTAATATAATAGGCATAAGCCTTTGTGCCCAGCCTTAGTAAATATTTGTTGAATCAGTGAGAAAGATGGGCACAGACTAGAAGAGAAAGGAAAGGGAAGGTGAAAGTCACGCTCAATTTTTTCTCAACTAAAAAATAGCAAGATTAAAAAATTTAAAAAATATTCTTTAAAAAAATTTTCTTAAAAAGATTTCTTTGTGACATGCTTTTAGCTAGGTATGTCCTCAAGATATCTCGTTTAATCTATTATTATGATCAGGCTGTAAATTTGGAGTGGGAGAAATACAAAAGATTAAAGCTGGAAAGCAAAGCATTTTAGAAAGCAGGATGAGTAACTGATTGAGTCCCCAACCCTACCTGTTTTTCCTCTTTTAAACCTGAAAAAAACCCTTACATACAGTAGTTGCTCAACAAGCAGTAGTTGAATTAAGTTATATGTCCTTATTTCCAAGTAGTGCTGAGTTATGAGGAATGAATGAAGATCAATAGTCCCACTCATTAACACTTCAAGCACTATCCCAAGGCCCATTTTGTTTGATTCAACTAGGGGTGGCTGAACATCTCCTTAGGGAAAAATGATATGTTAGGCTCCATAAGCCTCAATTTCCTCCTCTGTAAAATGGGCACAATAATACTTCACTTATGGTTTGTTGCCAGAAAAAAAAAACAAAACAACATACATAGGCTTGGTGGAGGCATCACTCTAAATGGCAGCAATTATTACTAATATGTAGAATGGGGAGGAAATGCATAAATTAGTATTAGTTTCAGGATAATTCAATCTTGTTGAGGAAGATATGATATAAAGACTCTCAAAACAACTAGAGAATAACAAGACAATCATAACTAACAAAGGCTGAATGGTCTGTTCCAGTTCTAATAAAAAAGTGCCTGCTGCAGATCAACATTTACTTAATCTTGTGAGCAAAGTTCAGTGCTAAATCATTGGTGTGAACAATAAAAAGAAATAGAAGTCATAGTCCCCACCTTCAAGGAGCTTAAAATCTGGTTGGGAAGGAGCTTTCCTTTTTACGCATGAATCCTAATAGCCTAAAGAAGGATGTAAAAAGAATACTAAAATTAAGTGTTAGAGATAGTTGATAATGAGGATGAGATGTGGAGTGATGGGGAAGGCTTCATGGGAGAAGCCTGAACTGAGGCGAGATCCAAAGAATGATAAGAATTGGCTAGGAAAATGCAGAATATTTTTCATATAAGAATAGAGGTGGGGTAGGGGGAAAGGAAAGAGATACTGACAGCCATCGCATCCTAGCCAGAACCCCTATGAAGGCTCCTCTGAATCTATTCCAACCTCCTCCATTTTTAAAAGCTATAAACAGAGGGATATTATGATATGACGACTGTGGGCGGGCAGACCTCTTATTCAGTATGTTCTTTATAAAAGGAACAAGAATTAATATTGAAGGAACATTCACTGTGTATTGAACATTATGGTAGGTGCTGTGCCTATAAATCTCATTTAATCTCACAACTCTGAGATTTCCAATAAGAAAACTAGAGATTACATAATTTAACTGATTTTCTCAGGATCATGTAACTAGTAAGAGGCCAATTTAAGTTTCATGCTTACGTATGCCGAACCTCAGTCCACAGTCTTTTCTCTATAACATACCAACTTACACAGAAAAGTGTGAATCTAAAGATATTTAAGTCTTATTTTCTGTGTTACTCTATACTCAAAAACTAATATTCAAAATAATGTCTTTGACTTCTATTGACATTTAAAACAGTAACAATCAAAATAATCTATGCCTGTAAATTCCGTATTCTGCCACCCGGTGATAATAGAACCCTGGTCCTATGAGGATTACAAGGGAAACATTTTGTCTACATTATTTCGTGCATGTGCTATTCCATTCCCCAGGCTTGGAAATGGTGTAGAGAGTGACTGATCTTCAGATGAAATATCTTTACAAATATTTCCAAATTTTATTTATTAAAAATCCACTGTGAACATAATTCCAGACTTCAGTAATTTTCTAACAATTCAATTACAGATTGCATTCAATGGATTATAGTTCATTGTTACTTTCTTTCTTTTTCTTTTCTTTTTTTTTTTTTTTGAGGCAGAGTTTCACTCTGTCACCCAGGCTAGAAGTGCAGTGGCGTGATCTTGGCTCACTGCAACCTCTGCCTTCCTGGTTCAAGCAATTCTCTTGCCTCAGCCTCCCGAGTAGCTGAGATTACAGGCATGCGCCACCATGCCTGGCTAATTTTGTATTTTTAATAGAGACGGGATTTCTCCATGTTGGTCAGGCTGGTCTTGAACTCCCGACCTCAGGTGATCCACCTGCCTCGGCCTCCCAAAGTGCTGGGATTACAGGCATGAGCCACCGCACCCAGCCAGTTCATTGTTACTTTCACACTGTACTGTGAGCTTCCATGGCAGAAACTGTACGTTATTTGCCTTATAACCCCAGCACATAGAATAACAGTACCTGGAATATAGTGGGCACTCAAGAAAAGATATAAATTATTGATTTCAAATAATTCAGAAAAACTTCTGAACCAACTGCTTAGGGTATAATTATTTGGTGGTCAATGCTCTATTCACTAATACATAACTTTCTATATCAAGTCATCCTTAATGCTGACTTATTATAAAAAGCCCTTTCCTGAGATTGGTCACCAGCAGAAGCCTTAGATCAACAGCCCATGGCTGCTTTTCTTTCAGTGATCAGGCACTTCCCTTCTGCCTTAGCCAGGGACATTCTACACTTATTATAAGCCCTGCCCTACTTGGTAGTCTAGTTTTCAACCCTCTTATGCCCAGAAAGGTTGCTTCCTTTCTCTATGAGAGGTGAATAAAAAAATATGAAAAACAAGAGAGGCATGCTATATAACCGTCAGAAAGAGGCAACTCTCCACTTGACCCTTTTTAGTTCTTCCCCTCTCTGACTCTAAAGCTGGGGAAATGATTTAACTACTTTTAAGCAGAAGAGTACAGTTACACATTAATGCTGAGTAGCTCATTTCCCTTAGCAACCCCTTAGCAACAGCAGCTTGAAGTTCAAAATACCTCTGTGAAAAGGATCACATCTTTAATGAAGATGAGTACTTTTTTAATGTAAGGTTTTTGAACAGAAGTTTTAACATTACAACACCCAAAGCCTTATTTGCTACAAGTGCTTATTTCATGTTAACCTTCCTTTATGATATTATGAGGTAACCACAATGATGCTAGGCTTCTACAAAATTTGAGTGTCTAGAAAAGCCCTGGTCCTTCCATAAAATTACTCACAAACATAACTTTTCCTTTATTTAATCAAGTTATTGTTAATCGTAGGTCATTATAGAAATTACACTTAAGTTATTTTAAAAGGGTTATTGATATTGAACTCACTATTCAGTCTAACCACTTGCTATTCCTCCCTTACTGAGAAGAGTGAATAAAGAGTATTTACTAATTTTATTATTTGATACCTACTTTGCCCACTTCATTACCCATAAAATGGACCGTCGGATAATCAAATAATCATCACATTGATGATTTTTCCATTGTCAGTGAAATAAGAATGCTTGCCAAAAATTTCGCTAGCCTTCAAAAATCCTATGAATGTAAATGTGTGTCATATATGTTATGCATATCATTAAAACTTACATCTTGTTCAAGGATTTTGAAATGCTTACATCATCTTCAAGGTTTCACAACTTAAGTAATGTAAAACTCCTGCTTGAAATTTTTTCTTTATTATTGGTTAGCACATGGGTACCTTGGGGCAAAAGGAAACAAAACACACGAGGACTTAGAACAGTAATCTTAATGGATATCTTCACTATTAAACATTTATTATCAATGTATGTTTGCCAATTCCATGATATGGATAGCTAAAAGACAGATTTCCGCCTATATCTTTGACGTAGTATCAGTAGTTAGCCAAACTGAACCATCTACCTAACATGAATTTGTACACATTTGCATGTGTAAGAGAACTGAAGAACATACCTAGAACAATGGGCCTTATACACAGTAGGTGCTTAGTGCATGTTTGTGAAACTAAGATCCATTTTAATTCACTAGGGAACATAAAGGAAGAGCCAGGAGACATCAAGGCCACTTTCATCTCTGCTACTAGTAATTCTATGACCTCAGGCAAACCACTTCTCCTCTCTGGACCAGAATCTTCTTGAATAAATAAGAAATGAAACTAGATGATTCCTGAAGTCTCTGCCAGCTCTAATATGTCAGAGTTTATAAATAAGTAGTTTTTAATTAGCAAACAACATTTTCAGTAGGGTTTACTCAGATTTTCAACTGACTTTACACTGTAATAATGCTGGCTAAAGCGAAATTAAGCTTTTGAAGAAGATTTTTAAATCTGCCTCAAAGAAAGGGCCAGGATAGTAGCATGTTCCTCTAATGCCCAGTCTGGTCACCAGAGGTTTTGTTTTTTCTTTCTTTTTGAGAGAGGGTCTTGCTCTGTCACCCAGGCTGGACTGCAGTGGCATGATCATGGCTCACTACAGCCTGGACCTCTCAGGCTTAAGTCATCCTCCCACCTCAGCCTCCTCAGTAGCTGGGACTACAGGCCTTTTCCCCAACACCCAGCTACTTTTTATTTTTATTTTTAGTAGAGACAAGATCTCACTATGTTGCCCAGGTTGGTCTCAAACTCCTGGGCTCAAGCGATCCTCCTGCCTTTGCCTCTCAAAGTGCTGGGATTACAGGCATGCACCACTGTGCCTAACCAAATTATTTTAATAAAATGCAGAACTGGAGATGGTTGGTTAAAATCATTAAAACCATGGGCTTTTAAAAGTCAGGGACTGGGACCTTGATTAAGTCCAAAGATACTCTCTGAATTTTGTGTCATATTTAAACTGGAGACAACAATAGTGCCTAAACTTGTGAGGATTAGATGAGATAATCCATGTAAGGCATGTATTGTGGGGTGTAACATGCTGCTAATTACTCAAAAATGTTCACTATTTTTTATTAGGTTGAAACATGAAATTGTTTTTATAGGTTAAAAGCAGTCAAATGTGGTCAATTTCTTATGGTTTGCCCTATGTTCTGTTACTCCCCTGCCTAAAAATCTTTCTAAGATGCTTATTGCTTTTTTCAAGTCCAATTATTCAGTACAGCATTCAAGGCTCTTTACAATTTTGTCTTTATTTAAGTTTCCTGATACCTCCAAGACATTCTTTTCCCTATACACAGCTCTAGATATGACAATCTATTCTCTCACAACACTTGTCTTTGTGCCTGTAATTTCTTCCATCTAGAATGCCTTCTCTCTCTGGAAAATCATACTCATCCTTCAAGCCCTCAGCCTCACTAAGCAAAATGATTTTCTTTGTTATCTCAGCTTTCATACTAGCTTGTTCTTCCTGACTCCACAGAACTCATGTCAGAGCATTACCACAGCTGCTTACGGGTCTGTCTCTCCCACCTGTTTTCAAGGTACTCAAGAGCAAAGACTGTTCTTATTTGTCTTTGTTTCCCTCCAGCTGAGCACAGTGGCTGTCATAGTTGGTGCTCAATAAATATTTGCTAAAGTAAAATAAATATATTCATATGGCAGGCTGAGATATGGCCTCTCTTAGAAATACATGAAAAGTAGATGAATCCCAAGGATGACTCAAAAACTTTTGGAATCCACCTTTCCACAATATCATTTTTTCTGATGTGAGAAAGCTCTGCCAAAGGAAGGTATTATTCCTCTTAGAAATGTTCAAGTGACTAAAACCAGAAACTCGAAAGTGGAAGTTGCTCTTCAAACTCAACAAATCCATTGAGCTCATGCTATGAGCTTTCAACACAGGCACTGTTTTATTGATAGAGACGGGGATGCTCTGGCTACAACCTTATTTGGTGACTAATGTGAGGGTTTGCCCCCTGAATTTGTGCTTCCATAGCTGGAAAGTCTTCAGTCACAGGGAACTCCAATAGGTCTGGAAGGTGTGAAAGCTATGGAAAAGAGGAAGGTACTGCTGATATTGTAGCCCATATTCTCAGATCTATACAACCAGGTCTCTGGAAAACCCTAGGAAGTGCAAGTACTTAACAGAGTATCTATATAGGCAGTGACATTAGTTAATATGTATGGATGTATGTGTGTGTGTGTAAAAATAATACATTATATAAATATAAAATTAGTCTAAAAGGAGAGTATATAGTTTTACACTACAGGAGTATCAGGCTATTTAGCTAATTTGTAGCTTCGGATGATTTATTTTCAACCTTTTTTTTCCTTTTTACAGCAAGTGCTTTTTTCTAAGCAAAATATTATGAAAACCCTCAATATATAAACAAATAGAACAGTGCTGTTCTCCTAGTTGGGGGAAGGGTGGGCCTCACTAAATGTCTACCCCACACCCACGCAGTTCCTAAGGAACTCAGCAATCAGTGAAGGGACTAATCTAGTCTAGTCTAAATAATACTATAATGAAAGAAAAGTGAACTGGGAGTCAAAAGATGTGTTTGAGCACCAATGCTGCCGTAAACTAGCTATGTGACCTTAGGCAAGTCCCTGAGCACTTCCACTGAACTCAAGCCTCCTTGTCTGTTACTTTCATTTTGAAGCATTCAGTCATTGCTATCTGAAATCCCAAATGGAATGTCTCCATTGCTGAGGCCTCCCAAGCACACAGGATAACAGTGCTTACTCCTCTCACACTTTTCACCTACCTGAATGCTTCACAATTAATCTTCCTCCGAATCATTCTTTTATTATTATTTTTTTTTATTTTTGAGATGGAGTCTCACTCTGTTGCCCAGGATAGAGTGCAATGGTGCAATCTAGGCTCACTGCAACCTCTGCCTCCCGGGTTCAGAAGATTATCTCACCTCAGCCTCCCCAGTAGCTGGGATTACAGGCACCTGCCATCAAGCCCAGCTAATTTATTTATTTATTTATTTACTTATTTTTTGTAGAGACAGGGCTTCACCAAGTTGGCCAGGCTGGTCTCGAACTCCTGACCTCAGGTGATCTGCCCACCTTGGACTCCCAAAGTGCTGGGATTACAAGCGTAAGCCATCGCACCCAGCTAATTTATTCTTTACTTACAGGAACATGAAGTACAACAATTAACAATGGAAACGCTCAAGTTTGACAACACAGGTTTCACAAGTACCGAGAGAGGGCTGGGAAAATAAAGCTGGTATCTTGATCCTGTCTTGAATTATTACCATCAACATATCTTTACCTTCAGTTTTAAATGAATACCATCTACCAGCTACGGTAACCTTTCTTAAATTCCAAGCTAACCACATTGCTTCCTTGATTAATAGCAATAAACATCCACCCCTTCTGCTGAAACTGTCAATGAATGGTCTGTAAAGTGGTACCCAGCAGACCTCTAACAAAACCCACAAATTTATAGGACATGGTTTTACGACATAAATGTATGTAGATTCATAGTTTTCTTTTGTATGTCTGTCCCATTTGAGCTCCTTGAGGGTGGGGCTTATATCTGATTCATAATAAATGATAGTTAAATAAATTAACAAATGCAACCTTTCCTAGACAAAGCTTCCAAATAGCTGCTTTTCTCATTTTTAAGCTGCAGAAAGCTATAGGTAGCTCTGTTGTGTTTGCAAAGTGCTTTCACACAATACTGCTATCTATTGAGCATTTACTGTGTCAGATACTACTCTTAGCTCTTTATATGTATTTACTCACTTAGTTTCACAACAATCCTATAAGGTAGGTACTGTTATTATTATCTCTGCATTGACATATAAGGAAAACTAAGAAAGAGGTTAAATAACATACATCATTTACTCATTATAATCATTCAACAAATATTCACAGAGTATTTACTGCGTTATTGTTATAAACCATGAGAAAGCTAGGATATGTACAATCATCACTTTGAATTAAGGGCAAAGGAGAGACCACGTTTTGTTCATACTTATGGGTCCCTGAAGTGTCCAGAATACAATCACATTCAATAAATATCTGCCAAGTAAGTGTTGAATTAGTGCTCCCAATATCTGGTAATGGGGCTTTCTACATCAACCACTTTTCTTGATTGATGCTTCTCTTGGGCAAACCCAGATATTTTTGACAGTGCAAGGAGTCTCTATTAATAATTACAACAAGACAACAGGCATAAACCAGTACTGGCAAACCAGGTCACATGGTCACATTACCTATGACCAATTTTACCTGATAGCCACTATGGTTTCCAACAGAGGGATGAGGGTAGAGGATGCAACAATGTCCACCCTAATGCAGGTGGTTCAAAAGGACATCAGTTGACAGAGGCCCTGGTTAAAATGTGCCGGTATGGTCAATCTTCTCAAGACACTTAGCACAGTAATGTGTGGGAAGAATTCCATCAAAAGTTTAAAAACAAACAAACAATAATAAAAGAAAAGAAAGAAAGGCCACTATCCAGAAATCTCAATGATATCCAAACTTTATAAGAACACTCTCTGGCAGTACATTCAGGGAAACAACATTTGGGCAAATTAAAACTTGCACCTATGTATGTTTCTTTGCCCAAGCTATTCTCTCTCTGTCTGGAACACTTGTCCCCACTTCTGCTTGATGATCATAAATCAAGTCCAAGTATTAATTTCAATAAATTCATTCAGCAAATATTTATTGAACACCTACTATGTGCCAGATATTGGGGATTCAACAATAAACAAGACACACAAAATCCCCTGCCCTGGGAATTTATATTGGAGTGAGAAAAGGCAGAATTAATGGTTCCCTATTTGAGCTCTCACAGAACTTGTTCCACAGGTTACTCTTGTCCTTATTGAATTGTGATTACTAGCTTCCCTGTCTACCTTCCACTCAAGACTGTAAGCTCTTTGATGTCAACAACATCTGTGCTCTCCATGCCTGGCATAGTGCTGGTTTACCTAACTGAACTAAAGTCCATATATTTTTCCTCTCATGGTGCTACATCCTGCTAATATTCTCTTGGGCTCACTGCTTGATTTCTGAATATTTAAAAATCACCAAGCAGTCCCTTGGCACTCACAATGTACTGTTATTAGTGTTTACAGTCAGACTAGGGAGCCCAGGCCTAATGATGAAAACACGGGCAGAATAAAGCAAGAGTACATAATCAAAGACTAAATTGTGTGGGTCAGACCCAAACCACTGCCTGAAGTCAGAGAACTGAGATGTCACATGAGTCCAGGAACAAGGGTACACACAAGTATTACAGAATATCTTCCTTTACTTTTAGCTCAGCAGTGCTTCCAGGGTGCCCCCGTTGGGTTCATTACTCTCTAAAACCATCCCGAAACATGTCAGAACATCCCTGCATAGGCCACATTTTATGCCTTTGCACAAGTTGGTGCCTCGCCTGGGATGCCCCCTGACCCCTTGTGTGTCTGATGGTTGTACACCTATAAGATTCAGCTCAAATGTCACCTTTGTGACATCATCCCTGACCTTCTAAGGAAGAACTTACCATGCTCTTTTTGTGTTTCCAATCATGGCCCTTCCCCACACATTTACCCATCATAACTTGTCTATATATGTACTTGTATCCGTCATTTATTTATCTCTATTTCCATCTTTCCTACTAAGCTGTGAAGGCAAAGACCCTTATTTACCTCTGTATCTGAAGCACAATGCCTGGTACAGAGTTTGTGGATGGACAGATGGATTAATGGATGGACAGATGGATTAATGGATCGACAGATGGACAGAGTCAGTTACAGTGAACTAGAATGGCCAAAAAACCCATCAGCTGATACAATCTTGTGTGGCCTAGGCGAAAGAGTTTGGAAGTATAGAGATTTGGGTACTCACCTTGCATACATGTCTCACAGACCTTAAGTGAGCCACTTAATCTCTCTGCACCTCAAGAAGTCTCATCTATTAAATGGGGATAAAACATGACATCCCTACCTCACACTACAATGGCTGGGGATTTTAACATGAGATGATAGAAGTGAAAGTGCTTAGAAGAAAATGTTGTTTCAATACAACATGGTTTCAGGAAAAGGAAAGCATTAGCAACTTTAATTTACTTGGAGATATTTTTAATGGAGGTCAGTGCTTCTTTTCCTTCCAAACTGACACATGGCTGTGCCTTTTTAAAGTCTGTTACAGAAAATAGGTGACAAATTTCTGTGTTGGGAGTCTTTGGGGGTGAGTTTCTTTTTCTCTTGCTAGACGTGAGGAAGAGCATTTGTCCTCTTTATGGGTCTGGGGTTTCAACTCTTGAGGTCTAAACACTTCTGATGGCCTTGAACTAATTTCGGCCACCATCGACAGAATGGGAGTGGAAAAATCCCTACCACATCTGCCTTGTCAGGGGGTGGAGGAGAGAACTTTCTAAATAGCCTCATTATTGGTCCCAGCTGAATTCTGCTCCTGTTCCATGATGCCAGCAAAAGCATTTTAGTAAGACGCTGCCAGCATCAAAAGCAGATCCACTTACGGTTTCCTGTAAGCGTATCTGCAATGGCAGAAGGTGGCGAGCAGCCAGGTGTGAGCGTGCGTGCTAAAAATCTCCAATACGTCAAGCTGGAAGAACAATTCATGAAATGAAATTCAACATTCTATTTCTACTCCAAGAACTCAGTTTAAGTCACCGGAAATTCAGATGGGTAATTCAGCTCCAATTCCCTTCTGCTTTACTGAATCAGAGAACCTCAGAGATAGAAAGGTCCTCTGCATTCTTCTAGCTTAAATTTCCCCCAGCTTACTCCAGTAGGACTTGGAAATAAGGGGTCACTGGACTCTGCTTACATACCTTCAGTGAAAGGGAGATCATTCACTACTTTTTCAATAATTTGCCTCATTTTGGGCTACCTCTGACTGCGGTGCAGGGACTGCCAAGTGTCCACCCAGTCCTATTTCCTTTTCTGCCTAGCCATACAGCTAGAATACAGTGGGGCTGAGTGATTGAGCTCCGGCCATTGGAATGTGGGTGGAAGTGATGCACATCACTTTTAAGACTAGTCTCTAACAATTTCTGTATAATGTGCCATCTTCACTCTGTCTCTTCCTTTGCCTACCAAGTAGATGCAAAGGGTGCAAAGGAGAACTCTGAGGCCCTAAAGGAGAACAGAGCCACTAGATGAGAGGCACCTGGGTCCCTGAATGACTGAGTGGAGCACAGCATCCTGTGGACCCACGTTGAACTGTGAAATGAGCAAGAGCTAACCCTGACTGTGTCAAACCATTGAGATTTCAGGGTTGTTTGTTACAGTAATTGGCCTATTCTGACTAATATATACTGTTCAATTTTTTTTTTCAATTGCAGTACTAGACTAAGTGTCTTGAAAGTTACTACATCACCATCTCCCTTAGAAGCCTAGTGGCACACATTGTATAGAATATTTTAGAATAGCTCTTTCTCTACACTACTGGCTTCTGAAAAGTGAAAAAGAGTAGTGTGAGAATGCAGAGGAAGGGGGTATGAGAAAGGAGAGGTGGGGATTTTTTCAAGGACTAGTCTTTTTATATGTGAGAGTTTCATTTATAGCTTATGACAAACTTGAGACAGATAAAATCACTAACTTTTTAACAGAAGGAAAAAAGAGACTCAGTTGTTGTACATAACCCCTGCCTGAGCCTGTTTAGCCTCTGTCATTCCCCACTGATTTCAGCACCAGAACCTTCCAACTGTCCTCTGCGGCAGACCTTTTCACAACCTCCACCCAACTCTCTGATGCCCAAATATCAGCCTGAGAATTCCTATACTTTACATGTTGGGACCTCAAATGCTTTTGAGGCTTTTACATGACTCTTAAACATCTGAATCTCTTAGGCATTGAGTTTCCCCATCTGGCTATTCTTCTGCAGGTGACCCTAGCAACCAGCTGTATTCTCACTGCACTTGGCCTTATCCTTCCCACCCCTGATGGTATCACTGAGAAAATACACCTCATTCCCCAAGCCCATGCTAAAAACAGAAAGGGTTAGAAAGGTGGTTTTTGTTTTTTTGTTTGTTTGTTTTAGAGATAGAGTCTCACTCTGTTGCCCAGGCTGGAGTGCAGTGGTGAAATCATGGCTCACTGCAGCCTCAACCTCCTGGACTCAGGTGATCCTCCCACCTCAGCCTCCTGAGTAGCCAGGACCACAGGCACATGCCACCATGCTTGGCTAATTTCTGAAACTTTTTTGTAGAGATGGTGTTTTGCCATGTTGCCTTGGCTGGTCTCAAACTCCTGAGCTCAACTGATCTGCCCACCTTGGCCTCCCAAAATGCTGGGATTACAGGAATGAGCCACCACACCTAGCCAGAAAGAGGTTTTTTAAAAGCCAACATGAAAGAATTTTGAAATTAAACCAAAGTTTTTAAAAATCAAGTTTGTTTTTTTAAAAAAACTATTAGAAGGTACAGAGATCATCCTGGAATCTAAAAAGGAAAACCTTTAAAGTTAACAATGCCTTATATCTTTAATTTAATTTAGCCAGTTTTTAAGAATCTGCATTAGGTTACCCTCCTCTCTGCTCCTATAGCCTCCTTGCTTCCTTTCCAACATTACAGCCCTTTTCGCACTGTAATGATAAGTTCTTATGAGTCTTTCTTTTCTGCTACATTGAGAATTCTACAATGCCAGCGACCATTTCTGGTTCTCTTTATCCTAGTGCCTGGCAGTGTGGCAGAATGGCAGATAATATTTGAGGAGCTCATTCACTTTCAGGTGGCTTGTAGTCAGAGCTGCTCAATTCCTTTGCTGTGGAGATTTCAAGCCTTGCTATGGGTTAGCACCATCAGCTGTGAAATGGGGCTATTGCTAGACTCAGCCTTCTGCAAAGAACAATTGCCAAGCCTGAGTAAAACCAATACAGTCATTTGAATGGATCTGAAACATCCTGGCACTCACTAAGGCTTAACTGATTATTCTGCTGTCTAGTATTTGGAGAACAGGGTCTGTGGGAGGATATGAGAGGTGCTGACTGGCTGTGTGGGTGGGTGCCCTTTCTTGTTTCCTGACTTCTAGTGCCCCGAGTGATCGAAGGAGCCTGTCTGTCCTTGGAGATGAAAGGCTTTTGGTGGTTAATGTTATAGAAGCAGCATTACCGAATCTGCCAAGACCTTCAGGCCAGCAGTTGGCTTTCTTTGATTTCAAGAAGTTTAAGAGGCTTGAGACCACACATTTTTAGATCTCTTACTTTGTCCAAGATTGCATTAAATATTTGTTAATATTTGTTTCCAATTTTGACATCGGCTGAACCCATCAGTTCAAGGGCACCAACTCTTCAGTGGGGAAGATGAAAGCCTCTGAGTTTTATTAGAGATGCTCGAGGAAGAGTTGGTCTACAGATAGAAGAGATGAGTTGGAGGACCTCCCAAAAGGATTCTATGGTTCAGATGGTTTACACAAATGTTAATGAATAAGCCAGCATGGAAGGGAAGACAAAAATAGTGCAGTGATGCTGTTCAGGTATTATGTGCATTTGCCTATAATTAAGTGATTTCAGGAACTCAGAAGTGAGTTCCCAGTCCAGCAAAGGCCTCTGGCCACAGTAACATCACAATGCTAATATATCCTTCACTCCTGGTTCAGTGAAGGACAGGCCAGCTTTCATCAATTTCATTTGTGAGCCAGGATGTTTCCAGTCAACCATAAGCTATTCCTTACAATTAAAGCAAGTGCTCTGAAGCACTCACAACTCAATCACACAAAAGGCACACAGAGCCTCAAAGGAACTATCAGAATGATTTTTCTAAAACACAGATCAACCTCAATGATCTTGTAATTTGTATGTCTACTGGGTCTAGAAACCAGAATTTAGTGAGACAATAAAGATTTTATATTAGTCAACTTGGGCTGCCATAGCAAAATGCCATAGACTGGGTGGTTTAAACAAAAGAAATGTATTTTCTTGTAGTTGTGGAGGCTGGAAGTCTTGCATAAGGGTGCCAGCATGGTTGGGTTCTAGAGGGGACTCTCTTCCTAGCTTGCAGGTGACTGCCTTCTCACTGTGTCCTTGCATGGTGGAGAGAAAGATCTCTCTCTTCCTCTTCTCATAAGGCCAACAATCCTATCAGACTAGGAGCCTACCCTTATAACCTCATTTAACCTTAATTACCCCCTAAAAGCCTTATGTCCGAATACAGTCACATCAAGAGCTAGAGCTTCAGTATGCAAATTTTGAAGACACAATTTAGTCCACAGCAACTTTTCATGTAGAAAATTCAGTATCTACTTGAGGTGGTTACATTTTAAGTCACATTGCTAAGGTGAAATTTATAAAAATTAAAATATGTTTATCTTCAATAGGTTATTTTAGCTAAGTTTAAAAAATTATAATCTAGAAGACGTAGTCTGTTGTACACAGCCACAGTTGTAAACTATACACCTCTGAAGATTGTGAGAAAAGAGACAGTAGAAAGTACTAGAGTGGAAGACACGAACAGCAAGCATCTTTGCTCTGTCACTAATTAGCTCTGTCACCTTGGCTAAGTCCCTAGCCCTTTCTGTGCCTCTCTGCTTCCTCATTATATTGGTTTAAAAAAGAAAATAAATTAATTTAAAATAAATCATGTTTTAAAATTCCATTTCTGGTTGGCTGTTTTGGGGATCCATTCAGTACAGTGATTAGAAAAAGATTATCCTGCTCCAAGGGGGTTTTCACATGGAAAACAATAAATGATGAAGTAGATATCCTTGAACCATGGATTCATTTTCTTTAGTTTTAAGCCCAAAATATAATTGATTGACTCTCTAAGCCCACCCTCTTCCTCAGTACTGGCATTCTCCCTTTGGAAAAATAGATGGGAACAATGGGAATCTCTTCCTTTAGCTAAAGAACAGCAGAGGTCAAGGAGTGACTTGAGGGGCTCAAAATGAAGAACTGGCCTTGGATCTGCAGAGTCCCCGACAGAATGCACTCACACTACAGCAGTCCCTATTCCTTCCAGAATATAATACACAACCGCCCCTCTCTGAAAAGCAAACAACAAAGAACACTAGCTCCAATCCAATTATCTGGGGGTGGAGGGTGCGGGGTGTGGAGGGTGCACCACTCCCAGGGTGGTAGGAGGCAGGGGTTGGAGAGCTCATAGCAAGAAGAGCTCTGAAAATATATCTCTTATATAGAATGCATGCTTCTGGCTTTAAAACATTAATTCCATTGCAGAGAGTCACTGAACGATTTCCCAAGGATTCCCAAGATCTCTTAAGCCATAAAAAGCATCCTTATTATATTAGTATGCTAAAGGGTTCCTCCGCATACTATTCCAGGAGGCAGAGCAGAGAGAGTATATATATATATATAAAAAGCTGAATGGTTCCAAGGAACTAAACAAAGGAATACCTTTAAATCTTATCTAGTCATACCTTATTTTGAAATCTATTTTTTTCAAAGCCAAACTAGAAAAATTTCCCAATTTCAAGGAAAATGCTGTGGAACCAGGTATTTACAATTCATACAATTTCAACGTTCCTTTATACAAGTAGAAAGGACCTTCTAAGCAAGACATGCTTATCAAACCATAAAATAACTAGGAAAAAAAAGTAACCCATTAGTCAGTCTTGGACTCTTATAAGCTTAAAAGCAATTAACAAGGAAAAATATTGACAGAATGGCCTACATGTACATTTAAAACTTCAGGAAGTCTAAAACAGAAAAAGTTTCAGGGAAGACAAGCTGGAAAAATATTTACCAACGATACAAAAAAAAAGATCACTGCTTTTACTACTTAAAGCAGTCACATAAATGTATTACAAAACACAATACAGACTCAGACAAAACACATGAACAGTTACCCCAAATAGGACTTACAACTGGTGAACAAACATGTGGGAAAACATCTACCCTCACAACTAGTTTTAAAACTCATACATGAAAATAATGCTAAGGGGATATCTCTGCATCTATCTCCCCCTTCGCTGCCTCCCTAAGGAGGCTTGCAGCTGTAAATACAGTCAGGTTCAAGAGCTTTATATTGGGTTAAAGTCTCAGAGGATAAAGTATTTACCATGCCATGCATTAAATATGATGAATTTTAAAGCATTTGCTAATTAGATATCTGAATAAAAATGGTACCTCATCTGTCAAGGAGATAATATTGAAATGGCATTTGGACAGGTCTATGCCAGCAATGACAACGCAAATATGCTTTCCTTGCTCTGAATAGGTCCTTCCTTACTATTTGGATATAGATTTAGAGGAAAAGAAGCAAGAAGCAACTGTATTTTTAGACAATGGCTACCTCTAGACCTAACAAAATAAAGTTTTCAGAAGATCCTGCCCAGATTATGAAGGCTGAAAATAGAGCCAATCTGGGCACCTCTACTTGCCGCTCTTCTCTAGAACCCATGGCCACAAGCTATCCTCCTACCTTGGCCTCCCAAAGTGCTGTGATTATAGGTGTATGCCATGGCACTGGCTACTGCTGTTCTCTGTACTTATACTCTCTGTGTGACCTCAAAGGAAAAGGAGTCCAGGAAAGGATGTGTGTGTTCTTGGAACTCTGGCCAAATGTCAACTTTATATATCATCTCTTTAGCAAATGAAATTTACTGAGCACCTACAGTGTGCAGGCATGGTTTAAGTCACCTATCAAAATAGCTAAGACTTTAAAAACTGATGATGCTGGCAAGGGTGCAGTGAAACTGGTACCCCCACACAGTGCTTACAGTTGTATACACTTTGGGATGCTGGGATGAAATTTTTGCAGTAATGTGAAGCAAGAGCCCTCAAAATGTTCCTACACTTTGATCTAGTTTGAACTTCTATGAAACTATCATAATGATAAAGTGTTTTATATAGAAAAATGTTCAATGCAGCATCATGTATAAGCCCATGTTAGGCCCAGACCTATAAAGGTGAAGGTGATACAAGAACACAATAAAAAGGCAAATAAAATGAACTAATGGTAAGTTATAAGAAGTGCTATGAAGGAAATCCACCAAGTGCTAAGAAAGAAAACAGGACCTATGTGAGATAAGACTTTCAGGGAAAACCTATACATTGAAGCTGACACCTACCTCAAGGATGAGAAAAAACTAACCAATGAGCCATTAAGATCTAAGACAAGAGTGTTTGAGGCAGAGGAAATGGCCAGTGCAAAGGTCCCAAGGCAAGAACATTCTTGACTTGTTCCAGGAACAGAAAAAAGGCCAATGTGACTGGAGTGTGGCACACAAGACAGAAGGGGGCAGGTATGAGATGAAGGCAGGGAGGGAGGCAGAGCCATATTATATAAGGAAAATGCTTATACCATTATGTGAAGGGTAAATGGGAGAGTCAAAACTGTGTTCACAGTATGATCTCAGCCATGAAAAAATATGCATAAAAAAAGACTTGGAGGAAACAATCTAGAATGTTAACAGTGGTTATGTGGGAGAATATAGGCTTTGGAACTAGGGGAAAACAGAACGTTGTAAACTAAGCAGGACAATTATTTAACCTTTCTAAGCTTAGTTACCAAATCTATAAAATTAGAATTATGTCTCCTACCCTACAACAGAGTTGACACATGGTAAACATGACTTATTTAAATAACTTAAAAAAAATTACTACTATAATTACTCTTGGGTAAGAAGATCATGGATGATTTATCATCTTTATACTGTTTTATATATTCCTAATTGTTAACACTGAACATGTGCTTCTTTCGTAATCAGAAAAACACAAACTTGATTTTTAAAAATGTTCTGATGGCTAAAGAAAAATTAACTGTGCTGTGTTAAGTCAAATGCCTTTCCACTGCAACAAATGTATTTCCATTGGCATACTAGGCATTCAAGGCAGCTCTCAACAATGAGGGGAATGCAACATTTATAAGGGACATTTTAACAATAAAGGCTCAGCTATGCAAAAATGCAGAAACTCACAATTAACTTGAAATATCAAACAAGTTGTTATCAACCTTTCAGGAGTGTCAACAATGCCACAGGTTCTTTACAAAATGCAAAATTAAGATACGTGGCTGCCCAGTGTGGTCCTAAAACAATCTTCAGAAACTTCTAAAAATTCACAGTAAGCATTCTTTTCCTTTCTATTTCAATACTGATTTTCAGATTTCTCAGAAAGTGGGAAAATAGCAGCTGTGCCCTGGAGAAATGCTTGATTTGCTAACTTACTTTTTTGAATATGGAGTTTTCTCCCCAAATTTTATGTTTAATGACAACAAAACTAACTAGTAGACCCAGAGAAGGCTGATGAGCATTGGTGTCCACCTGCAGGTAGATACATGCTCATCCAGTGAGAGAAGGAGCTTTGAAGTCAGACATACCTGATTCAAGTTATAGTTCAACCTTAAAGACTCTAGATGACTTACATAGTACATAACCTCTTTAAGCTTCCAATTTCCTCACCTGTGAACTACTTTGATGAATTAGTAATAATGTACCTAAAAAGTCTTAATAGAATGCCTGGTATCTGGCAGGTGTTCAAGAAATGGCAGTTGGGGGAGGCTGAGGCAGGAGGATCACTTGACATTGGGGGTTTGAGACCAGCCAGGACAACAAACCAATACCCAGTGTCTCAAAAAATAAAAAATATTAGCTAGGTAAAGTGGTGTGTGCTTGTATTCCCAGCTACTCAGGAGGATTAGGTGGGAAGATCACTTGAGCCCAGGAGTTTGAGGCTACAGGGCATTATGATCATGCCAATGCACTCCAGCCTGAGTGAGAGTGAGACTCCATAACTTAAAAAAATGGCTGTTGGTATTATTCTCTAGGAGAGCTAAACTTCCTGGCCAGTGGTTTTTCATCCTTCGCTATCAAAAAGGTCAAAATCCCGGGGTAATCCCCATTCTGAAAGGTTGGCTTTTCTGAAGTTCACATTGGTTCACTGGGTACAAGGCACAATGAAGGTTGATTTGTAAATACAGGTGAGTAGGTACATAGGTACATAGTTAGGCAGACAGGTAGGTAGCTACAAAGAAAAGGAGGGAAGGAGGAAAGGAGACAGGAAAGAAAGTCTGTTCCATCTCACACCAGTTAGAATGGCGATCATTAAAAAGACAGG
Source organism: Pongo abelii (assembly GCF_028885655.2). Taxonomy (NCBI): domain Eukaryota; kingdom Metazoa; phylum Chordata; class Mammalia; order Primates; family Hominidae; genus Pongo; species Pongo abelii. The sequence goes on from NC_071985.2 coordinate 183,202,716, forward strand.
AAATAACAGATGCTGGAGAGGATGTGGAGAAATAGGGATGCTTTTACACTGTTGGTGGGAGTGTAAATTAGTTCAACATTGTGGAAGACAGTGTGGCAATTCCTCAAGAATATAGAACCAGAAATACCATTTGACCCAGCAATCCCATTACTGGATTTATATCCAAAGGATTATAAATCATTCTATTATAAAGACACATGCACAAGTATGTTTATTGTGGCACTGTTCACAATAGTAAAGACTTGGAACCAACCCAAATGCCCATCAATGATAGACTAGATAAAGAAAATGTGGCACATATACACCATGGAATACTATGCAGTCATAAAAATGGACGAGTTCATGTCCTTTGCAGGGACATGAATGAAGCTGGAAGCCGTCATTCTCAGCAAACTAACACAGGAACAGAAAACCAAACACCGCATGTTCTCACTCATAAATGGGAGTTGAACAACGAGAACACATGGACACAGGGAGGGGAACATCACACACCGGGGCCTGTCAGGGGGTGGGGGTACTAGGGGAGGGGTAGCTTTAGGAGAAATACCTAATGTAAATGACGGGTTGATGGGTGCAGCAAACCACCACAGCACGTGTATACCTATGTAACAAACCTGCACATTCTGCACATGTATCCCAGAACTTAAAGTATAACAATAAAAAAATTTCAAAATAAAATAAGAAAGTTGCCCCAGTTGTAGAAAAGCATGTAAATGACTCTATAAAACCCATCCCCACTGCAAGATTCAAAAGGGCTACATTAGCATCACCCTGGTGTGCTTATTAAAGGCAGATTCCTGGGCTCTAGCCCAGACACACTGAATAGAATCTGGATGAATGGCTCAGAAATCAGCATTTTAACATAGCTCAGCAGATGATTCTTAGGCATAGCATGAGCCAGTGGTCTAGGGGAAATAGAACTTAAAGTGCTAGTGAAAGCTAGTGTGCATCTAGCACTTCATCCACCAGAGACCGCTCTTAATCACATGTGGCCTGTCTCCATGTGCTGTTCATAACCTTCACTCTGGGTGTTCTGTATTCTTGAAGAACCATCTGATTTACCAGAGACAAACTGAATTCAGTTTGGGGCATGCCTTGCCACATTCAAATTTTAAAAATATGTAATTATATGCATATGGCAGCTTGACTAACCAGTACAACAGACAGTACAGAAAATTGCTCTCTCAATCAAGGTTTATGATGATTTTATAGACTTGCCATCTTTGGGCTATTTTGGCACCTCCACAAGAGGGCAGTCAGGGGAAAGTTTTCCTTTTATCAGAAAGCCTACCTTTAGAAGCTCTTCTAATCCTTGAATCAAAAGATTCTGGTTCTTCTTAAAGCCAAGAACAAAATCAAATATCAGATATATTAAGTCACACTTTTAGAGATACATATAACTGAGTATTGACTCTGCAAGATGAAAGTTTTAAGTACGAAGGCTTTGCATATAACTTCTCCCATTCTCTCTCTACCCTGATCTTCTCACCCCTCCAACTAGTCCACAAATTCATTTCCTTCCATCCTGCAGCTCACTGTCTTGGAGGAAAGGCAGCACAGGACAGCAAGTGTCATCGTGGGGAAGCCAGGGAAGGCTGTCCAGTGGAGGTAACATCTGAACTGAGACCTGAAGGATGCATAAGCAATGAGAAAGTTTTCTGCAGAAAGGAAATGACATGCACAAAGACACAGCAGCATAAAAATTCTGGCATATTTAGGGAACATAAGAGCTCTGCTAAGACTTTAGATTTTGTGATGGAGATGTCAGGGAGCTACAAGAGATATTTCATCAGGGAAGTGACACAGTGAGATTTGTGAGTTAGAAATATATACACATATATATTTGAGAGAAATCAAATGATGATGGAATTCAGAGAATGATGGGCTGACCACATCAGTATGTGTGTGAGTGTGTGTGTGTGTTTGTGAAATCAACAACATATTACACCTTTGAACTCCCATACACAGTTCTTTTCTACAAGCAGCTAGTCCCTGGAATTGACTCAGAGTTGCTCAATATTCTTGATCTTTAGAACATCCATTTTTCCTGTTGTCAGCTTTTGCTAAGATATTCTGAAGTCTGAGCCCTACAAGCCTATCCAGGATCAGTACAAAGTTGGGAATGCTAGTGCCAGTACTGATTTACATTTAATTAACTTCATTGATGGGTATTGTTAATGTTAACAATGTTTAAAGACCGCACTTAGACTTTCTCTGAGCCTGTATGGAATATAAAGTCTGAAGATAGATAGTCAAGAAAGTGCTGCCAGCTGTTCTAACCATCCCAGATTAAGGTCAGAGTTCAGAACAGTCATTTCAGTGGAAAGGAAATCAAATCAAACCAACCCTAGAGGTTTTAAAATAGGATGGCATAAGCACATTTAAGATGAGCTTAATAACAAGAGAGGGAGAAGGGTGTCTTTGGGAAGTGAGAAGAATAAAACAAGGGTGTATACTAACTGCATGAGTTTTATTGAGAAGCTGCTCTAAAAACACAGAATCAACTCAGTTGAAGAAGTATTTACCCAGCCCCAGTAATATTACTCTTAATATTAACAACAACTAAAACCTTAAGTTTAACACCTTACAGTATGCTTTCACATGCATCAACTTTCCTGTGAAGTTGTTACTTGAGTAACTGGGTTAACCAACTTGGTTACTTGGGTTACTGGGAGGCTGTGATGCCTTCCAAGTCCTCCTCTGAAACAGAATAACTTTAGTTTAGACAACCCTCAACTGTCGACTCTCTTTGAAACTGCCTTGACTGAGAGAATTGTCTTTCCCAAGGTCATGCCCCCTTCTTGAGGTGTCCACATCCAGTGAGTGATCAACATAGGGTATAAAGACCTGACACCCTCACCCTGACTCAGGACTATTTTGAAAGGCTATCTTAGCTTCAGAGCTTCTCATGGAAGGGGTTGAGGCCTTCATTAAAAATGTACTGTAGCCTCTCTTCTCCCTTTGCCTGATCCTGCTTCTTTCCCTTCTCTTCCCCTGTGATGATCCCAAGAACACTCCCTAATAAATCTCCTACATGCTAGTCTACATCAGAATCTACTTCCTGGGGAATACAACTTGTGACAGTTATTATCCCAGTTTTAAAGATGGAGAGCTAGGTGTGGTGGCACACACCTGTAGCCCTGGCTACTTGGGAGGCTGAGGCAGGAGGATCTCTTGGGCCCAGGAGTTCGAGACCAGTCTGGGCAACAAAGCAAGACCCCATCTAAAAAATAATAATAAATAATTACAAATTAAAAGATGCAGAAACTGAACATCTTAGATGGCAAATTAATCACCCAGACTTCATCACTTGATGAGAGATGGATAATAACTAGAACTCAGACCCAGCAGGTGGTATTTAATGGATGGTACTCAACGGAAACTCAAACAGGTAGGAGATGGAAAAATGAATATGGGTCTAACCCTCCTGAGCTCACAATGGAAGGAGCATCACAAAGATAAACAGCCATAACCTGCATGGCCACCAACAGACGCACATGTGATAGGCACAGGAATGGAGAAGAGAGGGTGGTGTCAGCAGGATGTGGGATTTGCACAGGGAGAGCACAGAAGGCATTCCAGGGAGACTGCAAGCACCACAGGCACCTTTCCTCTTTCACTTGCTCTACCTCTGCCACAGATAAGTGAGAGATCGTATCCTCAAAGGGGTCAGAGATGACAGACAGTAGGATGAACTGAATGTTCCAGTTCCACTCACCTAGGAACCTTGAGACCACCCAAAGAGCCCTACTGGCTTTGGAGTCAGGCCTCTGTTCCCTTTGTTCAGTCCCAGTTTCCCCTGATACTGACTATCTTGTAAGTGAGCTTCGAATTTGACATCTGTAAAATGGGCCACTCTGCTAGCACAATTGTTAAGGGAAGTACTTGTGAAACACTCATTATACAGCTTGGCAGATGGCAACCTGAGGGTAAAAAAAAATGAGTTTTAGGTGGCCCAAGTAATGTTTTGGAAATTCCTGGATTTTAATGCCTTCAAGTTAAGAGGACACTCCCTAGTTCTCCACTCACCTCCCCCACTCCATACTGACCTATTATTGATCGCTTCACACACTGATATTACCTGACTGGTGCCTGAAGGCACGAGAGTTTGCTCTCTGTGTAATCACTGTCATCATCACCACCACTACTACTGCAATATATTCACATAGATATATAAACACACACAAATACTATATATATATACATACACACACACACACAAACACACACACACACACACACACACACGGTATATATTTGTATACTAAATGCCAGGCTCTGTCCTAAGCACTTTGCAATTATCCCATTTCAGAGAAGAGGAAACAGGCACAGAGAAGTTAGTAACTTGCTCCCAAGGTTATGTAGGCTAGTGACAGAGCTGGGATTGAAACCATGGAAGTCTGGCTCCAGAGACTGTGCTCCTCTTCACCATGTCTAAATGCAGGGAATCTGTGTGCAGCAACAATTATAGACATGGACCTCTCTAAGGGGTAAACAGAGGGATAAACTTATTGAGAGAATTAAATGAGATGCTAGTAAGACTGAATAATAATTGGGATATGGGAAGCACTGGATAAAATTAAGCTATTATCATTAAAGTAACCTTTTCTCTTTGAATCAATAGTGATACTTCCTTTCATGTGTACAGTATTTTAAAACTTAACAGCATTTCACAGCAAGCAGGATAAGTGTGATAGTTAATTTATGTATCAACTTGACTGGGTCACAGGGTGCCCAGATATTTGGTCAAACATTATTTAGATATGTCTGTGAGGTGTTTTAAATGAGATTAACACTTGGCTCAGTAGACTGAATAAAGTCATTTGCCCTCCCTAGACTGAAAAAAGCCATTTGCCCTCCCTAATTTGGGTGGGCCTCATCCAATCAGTTGAAGGCCTGAATAGAACAAAATGGCCAACCCTCCCTCAAGTAGGAGGGAACTCCTCCTGCCTGACTGTCTTAAGGTGAGACTTCAATTCTTTCCTGCTATTGAACCCAGACTGAAACATTGGCTCTTTGCAGGCTTTAAGCCTGCCAGCATCTGTACTAAAACTATACCATCAATTGTCTTGGGTCTCCATCTTGCTGACTGCAGATGTTGGGATTTGTTACCCTCTGCAATCATGTGAGCAAATTCCCTGTATGTCTGCCCTACACCTAATACATATATACATGTATCTGCTTCTATACATGTATCTAACATGGGATAGAACTGGGTCTGGGAGGTGAATCTGGAGCCTTTAGTCTTCTTTAGGAAAGAGGATAAGCTGTGCAGTATAGGGTCATGTATCTAACATATATGTATGAGACAGAGAGAGAGAGAGAGAGAGAGAAACATCCCATTTACTTTGTTTCTCTGGAGATTTTTGACTAATATAATAGGAAGTACCCTTAGCTTTCCCCTCTCACAGATGAAGAGCTGAGGCTTAGAGAAGTTGAGTAACTTGCACAGGTTACAACTCATCTCCTTGTCTTTCATCACCAGGACTCTCTAAGTCCTGCTGATTGTACTTTAATTCACTCAATAAATGCTTATCAAGCAACAGTTATGGGTCAGGCATTATACCCCTAAATAATTGTCAAATATTTCCCCTCCCCCTCTCTCTTTCTTCCCATTCTCCCTGGCCTTACACAACACAGCTTATCCTCTTTCTTGCATAGAACTAAAGGCTCCAGACTCACTTCCCAGGCCCAGCTCTGTCTCATGTCAGACATTTCCTTACACAGTTTTGCCTCCAGGACCTTTGGAATATGCAAGTCTGCTCACATTACAGTAGTTACCCCTTCTCCACTGGGTATACGTTCCAACACCTTCAGTGGATGCCTGAAACTGAGATAGTACCTAACACAATATATACTATGGTGTTTTTGTATACATACATACATACATACATACCTATGATAACATTTAATTTATAAAGTAGGCACAGTAAGAGATCAACAATAATAACTAATAATAAAATAGAACAACTACAACAGTATATTGTAATAAAAGTTATGTAAGTGTGATCTCTTTCTCTCTCTCAAAATATCTTACTGTATGTAGCATTTTTGGACCAAGATTGGGATCAAGGTCAAGTACCAAGGGTCACTGAAACTGTGGAAAGTAAAACCACTGATAACAGGTTACCTTACTCTCAACTGAAATCCTTTACAATCTCCCCATGGCCTACATATACAGCTGTCCTCGATTTATGATCGGGGTACGTCTCCATTGAAAATACCATAAGTTGGCGGGGTGCAGTGGCTCACGCCTGTAATCCCAGCACTTCGGGAGGCCAAGGTGGGACGATCGCTTGAGGCCAGGAGTTTGAGGCCAGCCTGGCCAACATGGTGAAACCCCATCTCTACTAAAACACAAAAAAATAGCTGGGTGTGGTGGCGCATGCCTGTAATCCCAGCTACTCAGGAGGCTGAGGCATGAGAGTCGCTTGAACCCAGGAGGCAGAGGTTGCAGTGAGCCGAGATCATGCCACTTCACTCCAGCCTGGGTGACAGAGTGCGACTCTCTCTCTCTCTCTCTCTGTCTCTCTCTCTCTCTCTCTCTCTCTATATATATATATATATAAAAATATATATATCATAAGTCAAAAAGCAATTTCAGCTGACAATATATATTTTCAACTTACGGTGGGTTCATCAAGATGTTGCCCCACTGTTAAGTTGAGGGGCTCCTGAATGTGTACTGCTTTCACACCATCGTAAAGTCAAAAAATAGTAAGTTGAACCATTGTAAGTATAGGACCACCTGTACTCCGGCATGATACAAAAAACCCACTGTGGTCTGGCCTCTGCCACACACTGTGCAGTGCAGCCTTCCAGGCCTCCATGCCGGAGCTCTTCTTTACCTACGATGACACTAAATGATGAGACTAGGGCTAGAGCTTCCAATTTCTCTTCTCCTTCTTCTTCAGTACTCTTCTACAAAGAGGACAGAGCATTTAAAAATACATCACATCTTTGTATCCAATAAAATGAAAATGGTATTATGTGATAGGTATACAGGAGCTCACTTTAAAATTCCTTTAACTTTGATGTATGCTTCAAAATTTTCATTTAAATATGAAGGAAAAAACTCATGCTGCTCCCCTGCTTAAAACCTTTCAATACCTTTTTCTTGCACCTCGGATAAAATGCAAATTCCCTAAAATGTCTCCTAAAAGAATTTATGTGATCTCTTTCTAGCTGTCTCCCTGGTGGCCTTACACCGTCTTAAACATGGCTGCCCTAGGGCCTCTACACACACATGGAATTCCCCATCTGACACACACTTCATCCTACTCACTTCCTTGTTATTCCATTATGTCTCTGCTTAAATGTACCTTTCTCACAAAGACCAAGTCCAAAACTATGTTCTATTCTCTTAGAATCTAATTCGTTTCCTTCATAGAACTTACTATAATTTGTAGATAAATGTTTGTCTTTTTACTATTATTTATGCTATCCCCTAGATAACATAAATACTAGATTATAAGCTCTATGAGAATTTACTCATAATTACATCCCCGGTGCCTAGCACACAGCCAGTGTTCCATATATTTTCTTAATTAATGTTCCATAAACCCATCACATAGCTGAGCATCTTCCTACCTCTGCTTTTACTGTTCTGTCTACCCGGACTGATCCACTGTCCCCTGCCTGCCTCTAGTGTCTTCATCTGGCAAATTCCTATTTCATCTTTAAGATTTAGCTCCACCATGACCCCTCTTTTCCCAAGGTTATTAGGTCACTGTGCATAAACTCCCACAGCTGTTGAAGCACTGAGCTCACCATACAGTAATTGCACTTTATCTTTTCCGTGAATTCCTCAAGGCAACAGACTGGGTCCCTTTCTTTCCTGAAAACTCCGGAGCCAATACAAAACCGGACATATAATTAGCCTCAGTGAATATTTGACAAAAGGTTGTTGACCTGAAAGACAGGAATCAGAAATGCGAACAATGCACCTGGCATATAGAAGGTGCTCAGTAAATGGTAGCAATTATTGTCATTATTATTGTAGTACCATTTTTGTACCTGATCTTCCTGTGAATGCTCTTTAAATCATCCTTTAATTCACTCAAGAGAGATTTCTAGAGTGCCTACTCTGAAGTAAATACAGCAAGAACAATTAAAATAATGAACTGGTCCGAAACTGGCTCCTCAAGGAACTCACAGAGAGATAAGACAAAAAATATAAGTAACTATAAAACAAATCCTAAGTGCTATAAGGGAATTTGGCTGGGCTTCAGCCATAAACTAGAGAAGCACAGCCCAGCCAGCCAGCCAGGCCAGCACATCTATGGCCCCAGGACCCTTGATCTTGAAGCTTTACCAGTAAAACCTTTCAAAATAATGTTTTCTGGACTGCTGGCCACCACTCGCCTCTCCTTACCTACCATGCTGATGACTCAGCATGCTTTGCAGCCATGCTTAGCCAAATACCAGTTAACAGTCTCATTCACACGATCCAATGAAGATGTCCAGAAGGCAACTAAAGGTATAGGATTCTTATCTGAAAGTCTAGAGTTTCTGGGATTTCTAGGATCCTGTGTTAGACTTCTACTTTCTTATGCACTTAGAGTCTTTGTGCATCTAGTTTGCTTATCTAGTTTAGCTATGGCAATCATTATATTCATACAAAGCTCTTGGTGTTTTTCTCATTTACAAAGCCATTATTCCTCAAACTCCAGTGGATGACCAAAAGTTAACATTTCATGTTAATGCTTCCTGTGTGTGTGTGTGTACGTGTGTGTTTGTGCATGTGTGTGTGTATCCACTAAAAGGTAAGGGGTTGTTTTGTTCTTAATTCATTTTTCATAAATTTTAATGCATATTATTGATTTTGCATTGAAATGGTTTTGCAAAGCATTTTACTCGAATCCTTATTTAGCATCTTGCAGACCTCAACACCTAGTGATAATGTTTATTCCAAAAAAAAGGACATGGGTTTTTATTACTTTGCTTTAAAAAAAATCAATAGAGCATTTTTGCCTGTATTAGAGATTAAAATAACTTTTGCCTCACAATTAGGATTTTTTTAAATAATAAAAAAGAATTTGTCAAATATCATTGTCCCCATCCACAAAATCTCCACAATTCTTTAAAGTTTAAAGATACAGAAGAGGGAAAATGGCCAAATGTGAAGTTGAGGGCCCTCAGCTTATATCCTAACTCCACCACTTACTATGAAGGACTGGCAGAATGTTTCTTCCTCTGTAGAGATGTAGCAATACCCTCCACTCCCTGGTGCCATGAGGCTAGAGGGAGACTGCGTGTCTGCGCAAAGGCTGAGTAGAATGCACAGGTGAAGACACCTTCTACCTTGCAACTCAAGATACACTCATGATACATTAGGGCATCATCCACATGAAAAGATTTTAAAATTTCATCTTAATAACTACTAACTGAGGTGAAACTGGGTATAGACGGGGACTAAAGGTGAATGAGAGGGTTGTCTCTCCTCCCAAAGAGTTTACTGTCTGGCAGACAACAGACAAGCTCTGGTGTTAGATGACTTTGATTGACAGCCTAACTCTTCTACTTTTTAACAGGGGTACCTTGGGAAAGTTATTTCATCTCTTGAAACCTCAGTTTCCTCATCTGTAAAAATGAGGACAATAATAGTACCTACAACTCCTAGTGCTGTAGAAGGATTCAGATAAAGGATTAAGCACAATGTCTGGCATTTAGCAAGAATTCAATCAATCTTTATATCAGGATTATGATTTATGTCATTCCCAGCAGTTGCAAAGACCACAGATGTGAAGGACCTTCAAGGTACATGAGTTTCTAATCACTGAGACAAGGAGGATGTGTGTCCCCACTTGATGAGCTTGAGGGAGAGAGTGATTTGTCCATAGTTCTTTCTTTTCCAAACTTTTGTCATTCATCAGTGATGATGGTAGTGAGGGGATGCCACTCTGATGGGTCTTGGCATCTGTCTCATAAAACAGTGAGAAGGCCCAGCGAGGCTGTGTGGACAAAGCATGCTCATGTCTCTGCTGGAGAAGGAATACAGGGGGTTCACGTTCATAGAGAGGTACAAAAGGCATCCATGAATTACCCAGCCCACAGTTTCTCTTGCTCCTAGTTTTTGGCCACAGTATCTCCTTCAGAAGATGGACAGGAATTTGAATAGAGAAAGAAAATAAAAGCTTGCTTGGGGTAAGATTAGGTTTGAACTTAAGTCAATTTGCTTATTTATTTATTCATTTACTTCAGGACTTGAACTCATTTCTGTCTTGACTCTAGAGTCTAGATTCTTACTCACTGCACTCATGGGCCCTCCCATGCTTATAAATGCAAATAGGAACAGAAGACAATTTGAAATTTTGTTTAAATTCAAAGAAAATAATCATTAACACTAGTAAGAGATCCAAATCTTTACAAGTGTTTCAAATCATTTCCAAGTGATTTAATAATGTTAATATTAATAGTAATAGGTACTATTTGTTGACTACTTACTGGATGCCAAGCACTTTATATGCATTTATGTCAATTTATGTGAGTGCTACTCAATATAAACTGCTATCACGTATGTTCTCTCAACAGTTTTTCAACACCCTTATGTGGTAGGCAGCCTCTCCTCCTCCCATTTCTCCACCTATGGGCCTCATTTTACACCCAAGGGAACTGAAATGCAGAGGAGGTAAAAGGACTTGATCAAAGTCACCCTATAAGTATAGGGCTTCTGGTACCCCTTGCCCATCCAGTTTGGTTACAGTTTCCATCATGCTCAGATACAGCTCTTGGTGTTCTCTTGATCTACTCAAATTCAATTCTTTCCATCTTACCTTAGCTGCTTCTCTCAAAATCACCTGCTAGTGATAAGCCTGCCCCAATGTTTCCTACACAAAAGGCAGCCATGTGGTCCAGTAGGAAGTTGCATTCACGATGAACTTCAATTTGACTCTGAGGCTAGTCAAATTGTCAAATTAAGTTTTATTGGCTGCATTCGCAAAAATAAAAGATGCACAACTCAAGAAAAAAGTTGTTACAAAGCTGAAATTAGGAAGTCTAAACATTCCTTGTGGAATGAATAGTGCCAGGCACATTTATGTCCATGGCGTAATGAGGAGACAAGGAAACTAGATAGACAAAATCCTTGCCCTCATAGAGTTTACATTCAAATGAAGGTAGCACAAACAAGTAATAAAAAATTAAAATAGTTTTAGATAGCAATAAGTAGTATAAGGAAAACAAGGCAGGATAAGGTGGATAGGCAGAACGATGGAGGGAGGGAGAACTCTTCTGGACTGCAGATGAGAGAAGGACTGTTCTGAGGAGGGGTCCTTGAGAGCAGAGGCCTGAGCCAAGTGAAGGAGGAAGCCATGTGAGGGTCTGGAGGTGCAGGTATAGCAGGATGGCGCTAAGAAGCCAGTTGGACATCCTGGAACAAGAGCAAGAGGGCCAGTGAGACTGAAGTGGGGTGAGCAAGCGTCAACAAGATCTGAGTGTTTGAGAGGCAGGTTGAGATCAGATAATACTGGATGTTGCAAGCCACAGTTAGGAATTTGGATTTTATTTATTCCACCAACAGTCCTATGGAGTATGTGGTATTTCCAAAGCAAAAAGTTGAAGCCTAAAAATATTACGTAACTTTATTTGCCCTTCTGAAATGTCACCATTTAGTAGTGGCTTTTTTTTTTTTTTTTTTTTGAGATGGAGTCTCACTGTCACCCAGGCTGGAGTGCAGTGGCACGATCTCTGCTCACTGCAACCTCCGCCTCCTGGGTTCAAGTGATTCTCCTGGCTTATCCTCCAAGTAGGTGGGATCACAGGTGCCCATCACCACGCCCAGCTAATTTTTTGTATTTTTGGTAGAGACAGCATTTCACCATGCTGGTCAGGCTGGTCTCGAACTCCTGACCTCGTGATCCACCCGCCTCAGCCTCCCAAAGTGCTGGGATTACAGGCATGAGCCACTGCGCCCAGCCACAGTGGCATTTTCATATTCTTTAGTCTTGCTATCAAATGAAAGCACAGGGTAGTTAAAAGGAAAATGAAAATGATGAGGCAGGGAGTCCCATAAAGGACCCCATTCTCCCTATCCCCAATAAGTCACTCTCAAATAGTAATAAATGAGTGGGAATCCAAATGAAGATTCAGGAAAATAAATGCAGGCTTCAGCCCTCTCTGGCCTTTGAAGTTTTATTCTATTTCCTAAAAACTAGAAACACTGTCCCAAGAACTGCTATCCACTCCATTCCAGTGTCCATTATTTACATCCCACATTATCCTTCTATGTCCAACACCATTAACAGTGTCAAGAAAGCTCAGGAAAACAAGGAATCCTGTTGCCTGGCAAATCCAGGAGTGGCAAATATATCAATTCTAGGCTAGTCTAGCTATTCCCTGCACACTTCTGTACTTAGCAAATCTACCTAAGAGGAAAAAGAAACCACAGAATTTTACAGAAGATATTAAAAACAGCCTTGACACTAAAATAGAAAGGACTTAGAAATGTTTACAATACTTAGGTAATACCTTCAACACACCTTCACCAGAAATTCATAAGGGCTGAACCCTTGTGAGTTGGTGAGCACAAAAAGGGTCTACAAAGGAAATATAGTACCCAGGTGAGGATTGTGGGTTCTGGGGTCAGACTGTCTAGGTTCAGAGAGTGATGATAAGGGCTTAATAAGAGAATTTGTATAAAGTACTTAGTATGATGCTTTATATGCAGTAATAATGCTAAAAAATAAGCTGCTATTATTATTACAGAGATAAACCCCAGACCTTGATTCAAGGATGGTGAGGTTAACAACATTACTAAGAGGAACACCGGAAAACAGTGATGCCAAGAATAAATTGCAAGGTTGTAGGGGAACCAAGACTATGCATCCAAAAAATATTTATTGAACAACTTCTCTGGGCCAGAGTTCAACTTTCCTTTCAGCCATGAATGATTCTAAATCAAACAACTAGATCACAGGCACCCATGTCTAGTATTGGACAATGGAGCTCCTATTTTAAAAAACAGCCTTTGGATTTTCTACATCTAGGGAGACAAGACGCAACCAGAATTAACAACAAAATAAGCTAAGTGTGAGGTGTGGAGCAGTATACAAATGCTATAGGTAATCAGAGACAGGAGACAATAATAGAGGCCAGAGAGGTCCAGAAGGGCTTCATTAAGCAGAAGATCTCACAGAGAATGAGGTGTCCTTGTCACCACAGTGGCTAGGTCTCCATCCAAAGCAGGCAGTCCTCTTAGCTGGTAAATGATCTGCTGTTACAGAAATTAAAATATGACATAGAGATACATAAACAGAAATGCATAAAATGAAATAAAATCTGTTTCATGTAAGACAGCAGGATGTAGTAGAAAGAGCATGGACTTAGAGCCACAAGGCCTCAGTGACTACTACCTGTGAAATCCTGGGTAAAACACTTATTCTCTCTAAAATAAATAAGTGTTTTGTGAATAAGTGGAATAAATAGAAATTCAATTACCATACCCTGTTTAAATCAGGTACAGCTCTATGGTCAATAAAACCACTCTGTGATCCTAGAAAGAGAAAATGTCTATTAAGTAAAGCATTGTTATTAATTCATTTCATCCAGGGATGCTGAAACCAGAATAGATAATTCTTTTTGGAAAATGTTATCTGCAGACTTCCATTTAAATCCATAGCCATCTTAACTTATCCATATATTTCACTCAACCAGTCATAATGTTCAGAAATGCAATTCAAAAATCAGTTTTTAATCACCTACTATGTCCTAGAATATCCACAGATTTCACACAACCAGACATATGATGGTCAGAAACGCAGTTCAAAAATCAACCCTTGATCACCTACTACATGCCAGACACTGAGGCAGACGACAAGGATTTGACAATGACAAAGGCACCACTCCTGTGCTCCTATGGAGTTCATAAGCAGTTGACCAGGCTTTAACAACAGCGTGCCAGAAGCCCTTCTACACTCTACTATTAGACAGCATAGATTTTCACTTTTGAAACCTCCAGCCATTGGTCCCAGCTTGGTCCTGTCTTCTACCTCTTGAAAATCCTTCAAAATACTAGAATATGGAGATTCACTAACATTTCTGAGCTTCATTACCCCCTCTCACCCACCACCATACCAAAGTGGACTGCTCTTGCATGAAGACATCCTTATTCTCCCATGTCTAGTTATACATGGTCTTGGATTTCAGGAAGATCTTCAATTTGCCACCCCATCTCTACATATCCCTGACCACCTACCGAAAACAAGTTCCCCTAACCTATCCCCCTTAACCTGCTTTATTTTCCTTACAGGACTTAATGTTCATCTGAAACTGCATTATTTTGTTTGTTTAGTGGTTTATAAGTAATATGGTTTGGCTGGTTTGGCTATGTCCCCACCAAAATCTCATCTTGAATTATAGTTCCCATAATCCCCACGTGTTGTGGGAGAGACCCGGTGGGAGGTAACTGAATCATGGGGGCAGTTACCCCCATGCTGCTGTTCTTGTGATAGCGAGTGAGTTCTCAGGAGATTTGATGGTTTTATAAGGGGCTTTTCCACCTTTTGCTTGGCACTTCTTCCTGCCATCATGTGAAGAAGGACGTGTGTGCTTCGCCTTCTGACACGAATGTAAGTTTCCTGAGGCTTTCACAGCCATGTGGAACTGTGAGTCAATTAAACCTCTTTTCTTTATAAATTACCCGGTCTCAGGCACTCCTTTATAGCAGCATGAGAATGGACTAATACAATAAGCTTGCTATTTACATGCACTGCTAGAATGTAAACTTTGTCCCCAGCACCTATCACAGTGCCTGGATACAATAGGTACTCAGTCAATTTTTGTCAGAATAAATAAACGACAGAACATACAAACCCTGTATCAGTTTACCTATATCTTTCTGACTACATCTGTCCCTTTCAACTTGGTAGTATCTATATGCATATTTATATGCATACATATATCTTCCCTACATGGCTGGAAACTCCTTGAGGATCCATGTCTATTTCACCTTTGTATCTTCTGGACACTTGAGGTAGAGTGTTTCCTGGTTAATGTCTGTTAAATGGAATAAATACATGATATGGTTCCCTACTCGTTCCTCTGCAGGCTTCTTAATCTTAACTTTGTCAAATCACTACCTCAATCCTCAAGAATATGAACATATTTGATTGGTGACAAGGAAAAGTAAAGGACTATTTTAACCACATTTCTGTTGCTTCCTTTTAAGAATTACTTGGCCACTAAGCTTAAAGGTTCTTTCCTCCCACCTCCTACAATCCATCAACCTCTTACTTGATAGGGCTTTTGCAAACACCTGTCAATTTCTTGGGGAAGGGAAAGTGAATAAAACTTTTAAAAAACATGCACTCTCCCAGAGTGCACCAATCTCTGCTTGCTGTGGGTACAAGCTATTTTTACCAGGTGATACTGTGATATTCCTTTTCAACACATGATATTCACTCTTTCAAGCTGTTCGGCACTGTTCTATTTGGTTTCATGTTACATCAATGAGACAGTTTGAGGGAAAAGGAAAAATGGGACATGCTATATTTAGAAGCACCACTGAAACCCTAAATAAAAACTCTGAAAATTTCCTAAGCTCTTTGGCATCTGCATTCAGGACCCTACCTACTGACCTAAGATCAAGGCTGAGAAAAAAATGCTTTTGTGTAGAGAGTATTTTCCTAAGAATATTAATTATAGAAAGCCATTTTCAGTGTATCCAAAACTTTAGAGGGTTAAAAATCCTACAGACAGGCCATAGAAGAGTCAAACAATTACTACATATATTTTGTATCTTCATAGTATTTTTTACTCTGCAAATTATAAGTCTAATTATATTTTAAAATAATAACATGTCTGGTTATGCATCTGGACATGCTGAGTTTGAGGCAGCCATGTGACAAGTATGAAGAGTTGGCCAACAGCAGTTAGACATGGAAAAGAAAAGCTCTGGGGGATTTAGGCTGGAGTATCAATTTCTCTGCATATGGGTAGAACATGAAATGATGAAAGACAATAACATGAGCCTTGAAGAATCAGGAAAGCAGTAGGATTAGTAGGAAAACTTACTATTCAAATGTTAGCAATCAATGTGTGCTGGAAGGACAAGAAAAAGGTTTCAATAGTATCTAGCATGTTATGAAGGCTAAAACATCCTTAACTCACAGTCTCATTGCAAGACTCAGTGGTTACAGGCAAAAGGTCTTTGTAATCTGTAAAACATGATACAACGATTTGTTTCTCTTATTTCTAGAAGGAATGTAAAGGTGGTAGGGTAGATCAACTGCAAAACTAGCACAATCTTTATCTATAACTATGCCCTTTGCAATGTGACTTTGCAGATCTTCCTAGAAAGAGAAGTAATCTCTTTCCCCACTCCTGTATCTGGGCTGGTCTTGTCATCTGCTTTGGCCAATAAGATGCAGTAGAAATTCCACCGTGTCACTTCTTCCTTACTTTCGCTCTCTCTCGGTACCCTGCCCAGCTGTCATATGAACAAGCCTTGGTTCTCCTTCTAGAGGAAAAGAGATCACATGGAAGATAGTCCAGTGAGTCCAGCCAAGGCCATCCTTAGATAGCCTATAGCCCTCAACCCCCACACATGTGAAAGAACCCAGTCATGATCAGCAGAGCTACCTTCTTGCCCAAGAGCTGACTAAAACACAAGAATAAGACCAACTGAGATAAAAAGAACTGACTTGTAGACTCATGAGCAATAATAAACATTCACTGTTTCAAACCATTGCATTTGAGGTGGTTAATTATACAGCAATAGGTAACTGATACAAGTAGCAATAAATAAACCAGTCCACCCCGAGACATACTATGTGTCTGGCATTCTGCTAATGAGCACTTTGCAGGGATTATTTGATTATTTCATTTGTTTCTCACAATAAATTTATGCAGTAAATATTATTATTCCCATTTTATAGATTATAATAAAATCAAGGTGCACATTGGTTCAGTTAACTTGCTCCGTGTTGCACAGCTAGCAAACAATGGGACCGAAATTCAAATCTGGCAGTCCAACCTCAGAGCAGCACTTAATCTAAGAAAGAGCATCTTTTCCTTAATCCAACAAATAGGAACTTTTCCCAGTCTTCTCCGGGATAATCTGTTCTAACCTTTTCCTTCACTTCTGATTGTTCTAACTCAAAAGGCCATTTCTATAAATAACAGTAAAAACTGACTTCATTTGCTGATATGTTGTTTCATTTGATCCTTACAATAAGCATTAAGTTTCCACCATCACCTTTGTTTTATAGAGGTGAGAGGAAAAGGTGGGGGGTGAGCAGACTGGTTGGGCTGTAACTCCAAGTCTAGTAACTCCACAGCCAATACCCATGTTGCCTGGCCACTCTTCTGAACCATCTCCAAGTTCTCCATGCCTTCCTTAAGGCTTAATTGCCAGCCAACTGTTCCACTTACTGAACATATACCAAATATCCCTTATGTCTCTAGGCACAAGACTGGCCCTTGAGGAGGCTTCCATATTCCCTGCCCTCATGGACTCAACACCACTTGGGGATGCAAGACAGAAATATACAAAAGGCTAAATGAACAGTAAGAGATGAAAAGTAGGAGGGTATTACGAATTGTCAAATGAATGGAATAAACAGTCAGATTCCAGAATTCAAAGGGGAGTGAGAGAAAAGTATGTTAGATCTATCTAGCAAGCCTTCACATGGGAGGGATAATAGGATGGGAAATTCCCTGTGGGAACACAGCCTGTCACTGCCATAGGTGTATGATTCTTGTTTTGGGTTGTCATGGTGACTGTATCTTCAAGATATTCAAGTGGTGACTATTTAAATCTGGTGACTTTGGACAAGGCCAATTCCTAGTATGTAGACAAAAAAGATTCATCTGAGAGTTCCAACATATCCAGAAGTTGGCAGGACTGATAGCTGGATCCTGGAAACTTGAAACAACTACCATGTCATGCCAATCAATAGATCTAGAAAATGAATAGTAAGATTAGTCTAGTACCAGGGAGTAGAAAAAAAGATTGAGAAAAGGGCCAAGAAGCAATACAAGCCATGCATCATACATACAGAATGTCAGCAGGTGGTGTTCTAGCCCTTAGGGGCCAGGGAAAAAATAGGTAAGAATAAAACACCTGCACTTGAGAAAATTCAACCAGTTTCACTTCCAGATTATTTTTCTGTTCTCAATACCTAGGAAAGACCCGCCTTGATCTAACACAACCTAACTTCCCAGGGGTACTTCTTGCCACCTACGCCCTTGCACTCTACGACACACCAAACACATTGTAATGACTGCGGTTTCTCAGCACACCTTCCTCTATTACACACCCATGCTGCTCCTGGCCTCTGGGACTTGGCACAAGCTTTTCCTTCTCTGGGATTTCTCATTTGTTCTATGTACCATACTCAATCCTGCCTTCCCTCTTCCCCTAGATAATTTCTACTTTTCCTTTATTCCTCAGTTTAAATGTCACTTCCAGTTGAAAATAGGGAAAACAGGAATCCCTGGGTGGGAAAAGACAATACATGAGGAAAGATGCTGGTACGGTGGGCCTGAAGCTAGATGAGATTGGTGGTTTCACGTTCAGTAAGAGGTTCTAACTGAAAGCCACATTTAACAGTCTGAGAAAAGGAAGGCAGTGTGATAAAGAATGAAATAATTCTGCTACTAGGGTCCCATGTCATAATGTTATGGGACTACCATGAAGGCAGGCCAGACAAGAAGAAAATGCTTCACCAAGAACTGGGAAGAGAGGAGCACCTGAGATCTGGAAACAGGAAAAATGGCAAAAGTCCCCAAGTGATGGTGGAAACGCTTGAAGAGGTCTTACAGAAAGAGGGTGGTTAGCTAGAGAGATAAATGTATCAAAATAGATGAGTGCAAATGCTGATATAGGAACAGAGATCTGGAGACAGTGGCCATAGAGGAAGCTAAAAAACCATCAGGTAATATAACATGTACGTGTTTCCTACAGCGGCAGTAGCATAGGAGAAAGGTACAGGCAGCTTTAAAGCAACAAACAAAACAACAGTAGACAATGACCAGGAAATATGGTGAGAAGAGTCATTGGAAGAAAAGAAAGGCAAAACTGTAAGTAGCAGAACACATTATATAAATAACATTAATAATAAAAATAATATTCACCATGTATGAAGCATTTACTCAATTACCAAGAATCTATTAATAATATGCATTATTTCATATGGAAAAAATGGCCTCAAGGATGTCCAGAGAGATACAAGAAAGGAGCAAGGCTGACGGTGTGCCATTTTGTAGGTGGAAGACTATACATCCACTGGAAATATTTAAAGTGACCTCTCCTAGGATCCAACTGGAGGGGTCTAGAGGACATTCAGGTTACATTTGTTTAGCATCCAATTATCCTACCAGAATGAACCTTCTTGAGGACAGAGACTGTGCTTTTTGTTCACCACTGTGCGAACAGAACCTGGCACTGGGCCTGACACATGAGGGTACTAGATAAATATGGGTTGGTAGACTTAACAAACAATTATGGATGGGTGAATGGATGGATGGATTAATGGATAAAAACTCAGCTTAACATATTTGTATCATCGGGAAGCAAGATAGAAAGCATGTGTCCATGTTTGAACCAAAAATTTAAAGGGGAATGGAAACATCCCAAGTCCACACCTGCTGATGACAGTGAGAAATAAGGTGAGATACTCTCAAGAGAACGGTAGAATTCATCTGCCCCCACCTTTTCCCTCCTGTGTATTCTCTTCCAAATCTCTTTCCTATTCACATCTTACAGGCCAAGGAAACAAATGATTCTCCTCATTCATTGATTCAACAAACACTTCCTAAGCTCCTCAAGGGGCCGGGGCCCAAGGCAGGCATGAAGTAGCACTGAGCACACAGACAAGCAGGACACAGGCTGGGAAATATCAACTAAGGTGGGTGTGGTATGGTAAGTGCAGAGGGTTCTTGTAAGAATACAGAATAGTCATGCCCAACTCAATTTGGGGTGGTCCAAAGACATAACAGGCATCCCAGATAAATATGACGGCATGGCTACAGGGACAAGAGGAGGAAGAGTAGTCCATTCAGAGGTAGAAGAAGTGAGAAATGACACAAATTAGGTCCCTCCTCTGGGCTCTCAGGGCACCCTGCACATATCTCATCATTGCATTTAGAGCAAAGACTGATGCTATCTGCTTACTCTCCTTGTTTTCTCCACAAGATTGTGGACTCCTTAAGAACAAAGGCTATGTTATTAATCTATATACTTCTAGCATCCAGCCAAGTTTCTGGGATACAAAGGATACTTAACTGGATGAACGTGAACTTCAGAAAGGGAAGGCAACATACCATAATGGTTAAAAACATGATAAAGAACACTGAAACTCACTTGGCTGTGACACCTTGAGCCATTTCTCTGTGCCTCAGTTTCTTCATCTGTGACATGAGGATAATAATAATACTTATCTGTATTAGTTGGGTCCACCCAGAAACAGACAATGAGACAGACAGAAGTGCAAGAGATTTATTAGTTTATTGTGAAAATTTTGGGGTGAGGAGGGTGAAGAAAGTAGAATTGGAGACAGAGCCTCAGACTATGAGGCAAATCAGACAAAGGCTTGCCAACCTAATGGAGAGCTCTGAAATAAAGATTACCCATTAGGGGAGTTCCCACACTGAGCAGAAATGGCCAGGCCTTAGTACTCCCAGAGTGTTCGGTCATTGGCTAGGACCGCCCAGCAAAAGCATGGCCTGTAGGCACTGCAACTGGAGACTGTCATCTAACTGCACTCCTTGCAAACAAACATAAGCTTCCTCTTAAAGGCAGATCTGAATGGTGCACCTCCATGAGGGCCACACTACCTGATGGGGTTGTGAGGTTTCCATTAGTTACTATGGATTAAACACATTAAACAGTGCCCAGAATTTAGTATGCATTATTTAAGGATTTGGTCTTACTGTGAGTTATCTATACAACTACATATAATTTTAAAACTTGAGTCTATGTTAGTAATTATAAACTCGAATGACTACAGGGGATAGGTAGGAAACATAAATGTGTAAATTGACCTAAAAAAGAGGAAAGGAGGCCCATGGTCTCTATAGCCTAACTGGAGAGTACATGCTTTGCCTTAAGGGATTCAGGTTAAAAACAATACCAAAGAAAATAGCCACTATTCAAGCCCAGCAAAGAGTCAAACCTTGAAAACTAAATTGGCATATAATTTTATGAACAAACCAAAGCTATTATGTAAATATCTTCTCCATCACTTTTGGTCATTGACAGTTAAGTGCAGAGCATCATAAGGACCTTACTTTTCAAAATCCATGCTGGTGAACTTGACCTCTTTGATACTTTAGGATTGATATTACAATCTCAAGAGGTATCAAGGAATATTGAGGCTTGTTCTGCATTTGGTTATTCAAAGCTTTGATTTTTTAAATGTGTAGAGATACTCTGTGCTGGATATTAAACACACGTCTATTTCTTTTTCCTCTCCAACAAGGGAAATAGAAGAAAAATTATCTTGAATGAGGGATGTAAATCATGCTTGAGTGCTACAAGGCACTCAGGGTACCTGGCCAGAGGAAGTAGACAGACAACTTTGTCCAGCCACAATGGATGAAGAAGAGATGGAGCAGTGTGGGGAAATCAGGTTCTGGGCCTGTAAAGTGTGGAGACATAGGCTCACTGTGCCACTGAGTTCTGAGACTTGTTTGAGACTTGGCAGGTGACAGTGGGAAAGTATTCCTATAAGTAGGATCATACTGGTGGCAGTGCAGTAGTTAGAACAGAGGACCCAGTGTAGCACCTTCTCAGCTAGAGGCCGACCCAGGCCCTCCTCCATAGTAAGAGCAGGAGATTCTGCTTCATGAAGTCCTTAGTCACTGCTCTGGATCTTGATCCTGAGCCAAGTTGTGACTCTGCCACCAGTTCTCTATGACTTAGCTGCAAAGCATGACATCAGTTATGATTCCTGATTGCGGCATATTGATGTAGTTTGAGCTGCTGAGGGGAAAAGGAATGTGGACACTCCTGTTATACCTAATTATGTATCATGAAAAGTCATACACCTTTTGTTGGAAGTCGAGCTTTTGACAAATAGATGGCAGGTGCCTAAATGATGTTCCTTGATGACACTTGAAAAGGTCATAACAATCTCTCTGAACTCTGAAATTCTAGGTTTTGTATAAAGAGATTTGACAATTTATTCTGTTTTTACTTGTAATGAACAGTATATGACAGGCAAACTTTAGGGCATACAATAACTTTTCACTTCAATTCTGTAGCACAGTGGAATATTTGAAAAATACTTTATTGAGATAAAATTTATATAACAAAACTAACCATTTTAAAGTGAACAATCAGTGGCATTTAGTAGGTTCACATTTTTGTGCAATCATGACCTCTATCAAGTTCCAAAACATTTCCATTATTCCCCCTTATTCATTAAGCAGTTTTTCCCCATTCACCCCTGCTCCCTAACCCCTGGCAACCACCAATTTGCCTTGACACTATAGATTTATCTATTCTGGATATCTCATAAATGAAATAATATAATATGTGACCTTTTGTGTCTGGCTCCTTTCACTTATGTTTTGGAGATTCATCCATGTTGTAGCATGTATCAGAATTTCATTTCTTTTCATGGCTGAATAATATTCCACTGCATTATATAAAACAATTTGTTTATGCATTCATCCATTCATGGACATCTGGGCTGTTTCTACCTTTTGGCCATTTATGAATAATGCCTCTATGAACATGTGTGTACTTGTACTTGAATACTTGTTTTCTATTCTTTTGGGTATATATGCCAAGGACTGAAAGCAAAACAGGAGGGTTCCATTTTCTCCAATGATTTTTTTTTTAAAAACCTCCTCACCAATACTTTTTTTTAAAATCATAGCCATGCTAGTAGGTGTAAAGTGGTATCTCATTATGGTTTTAATGATGCCGAACATCTTTTTATGTGTTTGCTGGCTATTTCTTAACATTTTAAATAACAATCAGGAATCCAAATTTCAGTTAAAATTTCATTTTATATGAGGCTTCCAAATGCAAATAAATGAACTGAAGTGACAGTTTAACAGGTACTTTCTGTGAGCTTCACTAAGTCCGTGCATGTATAGGCAATAACAACTGCATCACAACTTGCTAAGTTTTAGTGTAGTATTTTTTAAACTTCATTGTAAAATACATTCCATCTCAGAAATCTTATCTTAGAATCAGAGAAATATGATTGATATTTAAGAAAAGGCAAGCTCTACAAGGGTGGCAATTTTTATTTATACCACTCTACTAGGCACTCAATAAATGTTGGCTAATTAAAGGTATCAGTTTGACTACCTGGACCCAGAAACTGAAAAATTTACTGCAGGCAGTAAGGAAGAAAAATGAATCTAGGATAATTTCTAGATTCAATATTTTTCTGCCTAGGGTCACTGGGTAAATGGTGGTGCCATTAACCAGAATAGTGAATAAAGGAACAAGAACACTTATAATAAAAGAATTATCCTGGGCCAGGTGCAGTAACTCATGCCTGTAATCCCAGCACTTTGGGAAGCTCAGGGGGATGGACTGCTTGAGCCCAGGAGTTTGAGACCAGCCTGCGCAACATGGGGAAACCTCATCTCTACAAAAAAATACAAGCATGGTGGTGCATGCCTATAGTCCTAGCTACTAAGGAAGCTGAGGTGGAAGGATTACCTGAGCCTGGGGGGTGGAGGCTGCAGTAAGTCCTGATCGTGCCACTGTACTCTAGCCTGGGTGACAGAGTGAGACACTGTCAGGAAAAAAAAAAAAAAAAGGAATTATCTTAGAATTCTTACCATTAATGCAGAGGTCCATTTTTACTTTATTTTTTCTTTAGGTTAGTCAAGTGAAGCCATTTTTACTTTTTAATCTTCAATTTTCATGCTCCCTTTATAACAACCTTTCCATGTGGATAAGTGTAAAAGAAAAGTGAAAGGGTGCTATAGAAACATAAGGTAAGAATGCTGCCCCTTCCAAAATTTCCCATTTAACTTTTTTGTGGTTTGGTTTTTCCTCCTATATATCCTATCCTGTCCTTACCCCTGCTGAATGTCAATCCATCTCACATCAATCTAGTGCTCCATGGTTATAATGACAGTGTTTACAGTACTGGTTATCCCAATTTGGTTTTGTAAATTTAAATCTGTTCTCTAGCTTATGAATTAGAGAACATCTCCCACAGAACATCATTTATCTATAAAAGCAGATCATGGTCCACTGTGACCCCTATATGACACCGCTTTGTGATTAGAGGACACAGCACTAAATTTTAGTTTACTCTGATCACTTCCCCCCGTGGACTGGTTCTTCCATTTCAAAAATCAGAAAAAAATAACTCAAGCTTACTTTAATTTGGAAAAATGTTTTGGTGCTGTCTTTTAAAATTATTTTATTGTAAGAATACTCTAGCTTTGCTTGCATAATTTATACCCAAAAAGAATAAATCACACCCTTGAAGGTGAGATAAATATTATTTCAACTCACAAGATTGTCCCATGTATACAAGTTTCTTGAGCTCTGTTCTTGTGTATGTCCCAAACAACATGGTAACTTGACATCATAGTATAGTACAGTCACGTGTTGCTTAACAATGGGGATACGTTCTGAGAAATACATCAGGCAATTTTGTCATCATGCAAACATCGCAGAATGCACTTACACAAAGCCTAGGTGGTATAGACTACCGCACACCTAGGTTATATGGGATAGGCTACTGTTCACATGCTACAAACTTGGACAGCATGTGACTGTAGTTAATACTGTAGGCCTCTGTAACACAATGCTTGTATTTGTGTATCTAAACATAGAAAAAGTACAGTAAAATAGAGAATAAAAGATTAAAAACAGTACATGTTTATAGGCAGTTGCCATAAATAGAGCTTGCCGGACTGGAAATTACTCTGAGTGAGTCAATGAATGAGTGCTGAGTGAATACGAAGGCCTAGGACATTACTGTACACTACTGTAGACTTTATAAACACTGTACAATTAGGCTACACTGAATTTATAAAAATGTTTT
This sequence comes from Pongo abelii, assembly GCF_028885655.2. Lineage (NCBI taxonomy): Eukaryota > Metazoa > Chordata > Mammalia > Primates > Hominidae > Pongo > Pongo abelii. The sequence continues at coordinate 183,227,684 of NC_071985.2, forward strand.
TTCTTTTAATAATAAATTAACTTTAGCTTCTATAACTTTTTTACTTTATAAATTTTTAAACTTTTAGACTCATAATAACAGCTGAAAACACAAACACATGTACAGCTGTACACAAATATTTTCTTTCTTTATATCCTTTTCTATAAGCTTTTTTCTATTTTTTTTTTTTTTTACTTTTAAAACCTTTGTTGTTAAAAATTAAGATAAGAATGCACACAGTACCCTAGGCCCATACAGGGTCAGAATCACCAATATCACTGTCTTGCACCTCCACATCTTGTCCCACTAGAAGGTCTTCAAGGGCAATAACAAACATGGACCTGTCACCTCCCGTGATAACAATGCCTTATTTTGAAATAACTCCTGAAGGACCTGCCTGAGGCTGTTTTACAATAAACTATTTTTTAAAATAAGTAGGTGTGCATTTTTTTTTTTTTTTTGAGACAGTCTCGCTCTGTCACCCAGGCTGGAGTGCAGTGGCGCGATCTTGGCTCACTGCAAGCTCTGCCTCCCGCGTTCACGCCATTCTCCTGCCTCAGCCTCCTGAGTAGCTGGGACTACAGCCGCCCGCCACCACGCCCAACTAATTTTTGTATATTTAGTAGAGATGGCGTTTCACCGTGTTAGCCAGGATGGTCTCGATCTGACCTCGTGATCCGCCTGAATTGGCCTCCCAATGTGCTGGGATTACAGGCATGAGCCACCTCACCCGGCCGGTGTACATTCTTAAATAATGATAAAAATATAGTATAGTAAATGCATAAACCAGTTACCTAGTAATGTATTAACATTATCAAGCGTTATATACTGTACATAATTGTATGTGCTATACTTTTATATGATTGGTAGCACAGTAGATTTGTTTACACCACTATTACCACAAACATATGAGTAATGTATTATGCTACGATGTTACAATGGCTATGAAGTCACTAAGCAGTGGGAGTTTTTCAGCTCCATTATAATCTTAGGGGACCACCATCATATATGAACTTCGTTGTTGACCTAAACGTACTTATGTGGTGCATGACTATACAGTATTACACTCAGTGTCATTTCCCCCTCAACAAGAACAGATAGGGAAAGTTTGTAGTACGAAACTCTTATTAGTAATACAAACTTGGGGTGTGACTTATATTATTACCATCATGCACCAGGCACTTCTAGAACACTAGTTCCAGTGACCTGAGTAAGATCCTCAAAACTTTTGCTTCCCAGATGACCCTTTGTCCAGAAACTCATGCTGTGAGAATAAAAAGACCTTTACTATCAGAAATGTAGGGAAAAAGATGGGCACCCAATCTTCAGGGAAAGAAAAGGAAATCCCTTTTATAATAGCAGCAGAGCAAACTAACCCAGATCAATCACAAGTTGCATAAGAGAGCAAAGTTGTACAGAGTCCTACTCAAACCTCCAGCAGCAAAAACATGACTTCCTGGCATAGACTTCCTATTTAGGCAGTTTGCAGTTGATGACTACTCAGAACTTCTGCTTTTTATTTTCTCCTTACTCCCATCTCCACCCTACCTCTCTGAAATTTTAACTCAAATCAGCACAACTTCAAAACTTTTCCTGTAAAGGTTTTGGTTGAAGGAGCCTCATACTAAGTCATTTGCTCAATAAATAACTTGTTGATCGTCCCAAAGTGCTGGGATTACAGGCGTGAGGCACCGTGCCTGGCCTATATAGAATTTTGAAGGTCAAAGTAGAAAGATTTTTTTCAACACTATCCACCAGTTGGGATAAGTTCCTTTGTGGTATATTTAAAATTGATTGTTGGGCGCGGTGGCTTACACCTGTAATCCCAGCACTTTGGGAGGCCGAGGCGGGTGGATCACGAGGTCAGGAGATCTAGACCATCCTGGCTAACACGGTGAAACTCCGTCTCTACTAAAAATACAAAAAATTAGCTGGGTGTGGTGACGGGCGCCTGTAGTCCCAGCTACTCGGGAGGCTGAGGAAGGAGAATGGCGTGAGCCCAGGAGGCGGAGCTTGCAGTGAGCCAAGATCGCGGCACTGCACTCCAGCCTGGGTGAAAGAGCGAGACTCGGTCTCAAACAAAAACAAAAACAAAAACAAACAAAAAACCCCCCAAAAATTGATCATGCTTTGAAGTCACCAGGATTTAAGTCCCTATTCTTGTCATTTACCAGATATCTATTACTGGGCAAGTCATCCAACTTCTCCGAGACTGTCGTTTTTAAAGTGGTGTCTTGGTCAGGGTCTCAACAGGAAACAGAAGGCATATTCAAAAAGGGAAATTGCGCAGGATTTAATGAAGATAAGTCATTGAAGACAGAAACAGTGGAGACCCAGCCCTAGATCTTGAGAGAACCCATAGAGAGAGAGAAAGCTGTAGCTGTAGATTGGATAGGTGATGTGGCTTCCACGCAGCCACTGCTAGCCACTGCTAGCCAGTAACCTGGAAGGGAGGGAGCTGGAGAAGTAAATATTCCAAACTCACTTTTCATCTGTCTGAGATATCCTGTAAGTGCTCCGTATTGGCTGAATCCTTCCAGAAGCAAGAGTGCAAGGGAGCTTGTTGATGAAGCCCTAAGGCCACAGAAAGGATTGGGAAAAGGGTAGAGAGTAACATCTCAAGGGCAAATGAAAGATACTCAGCCCAAAACTTAATAATGGCTGTCCACCTCTCACATAGATTTGCTGTGAGGATCAAATTAATAATATTAATATATGTAAAATACTTTGTAAACTGTAAACAAAATACACAAATATAATAATTATAAGGTCTATCCTATAAGAAATAAACAAAAAAGAATAATACCAATCTATGGTATGAGTCTTCTAAGGTTGACAGATCTCACACTTTCAAATCTAGTATATTCTTTACACTGGAATTTATTCTTTCTGGTTAAAAGTTCCAATCATGAAGACAAAAATCAAACAGAAAAGGGAATTTTCAGTACCAAATGATTTTTCAGTACTAGATAAGTGAAAAATTAATTCCCCTGGCAAGATGGGAGTGACAATGGTCGGGCAGGACTCAGACACCTACACATCAGCATCTACCAGGTTGTTTTCCTGCCTTCCTCCCTTTTCCAGATCCTAATCTAACTTCTGCCAGCAGCAGAATTAGCAGAAGTCCATTTTCTATTGCACTTCAGAACCAGTTCTTATAAGCACAAATTCATTTGCCAAAGAAACATTCAACAAGCATTTGGAGAGAACCACTATGCTAAGCATCTACTTACTGGTAGACAATATTTACGTCAACATTTACTCAGCATATAAAACTTATAACTCAATTTACAATAGTCTTCCTCCTTGCTCACTCCTCTCAAGCCACACTGACCTCCTTGCTGTAACTTGAACCCCTCCAGGTATACTCCCGCCATATGGCCTTTGCCCTGGCTGTTCCCTCTGCTTATAACCCCCAGATAGCCACACAACTAAAACTTCCTCATCTTCATCAAGTTTTGCTCAAATATCACTTCCCAGTGAGGCCTACTGTATTCAAGATTGCAATCCTCTACTGGAATCCTTATCCCTCTTTATCTTACTCTATTTTTTTCCCCACATAGCATTTATAACTGTCTATCATGCTCTATGATGCACTTCTTGATTATGGTTATTTTTTAAGTCTACTTTCTCTTGTTCCTTTGCTGACAAGGATAGCTGAGTTTTGTTCACTGATATATCCTAAACAGCTACAACTGGGCCAGGTCCATACCAGACACTCAATAAACATTCACTGACTCTGTCAATCAATCATGCCTATAATCCCAGCACTTTGAGAGGCTGAGGTGGGAGGATCACTTGAGGCCAGGAGTTTGAGAATAGCCTGGGCAACATAGAGAGACCCTGTCTCTACAAAAAAATGCAAAAATTAGCTAGGCTTGGTGGCGTGAACCTGTAGTTCCAGCTACTCAGGAGGCTGAGGTGGAAGGATTGCTTGAGCCCAGAAGGTCAAGCTTACAGTGAACTGTGACCATGCCACTACACTCCAGTTTGGGTGACAGAGCAAGACCGTCTCAAAAACACAAAACATAGAAAACAAAAACCAATCATCCATCGGTCATCTGAAATGGTTGTAGGAGGCTCAGAGACATGAGCAATTGTTTGTCAATGGAAGTATTAAAAGTACAAAAAGAAGCTATTTTGACGTTATATTTTAAATATAATAGACTCACCCCAACTATAACTTGTTGCAAAATTGTTGCTTATAGGTGAAAATTCATAGTGATGATTAACCTTCATTATAATGAAATGTAAAAGCTGCAGTATTTCTATTAAAAGAAACATAAGATCAAGTATCAAGCTGGTACTATAGATAATAAGCGTTTGCAATTAACATACTGTGAATAACTGTAAACTCTGTTATTATACTAATAAAATTTAAAAATTCCTACAGCAACTGGGAACTCTGTAGCAGTTGCAATGTCAACACTAGCCACTTTGCCAGTTGTTCAGAGGCTGTGCAAATTAGCACAAACTGGTAGTAACAGTAACACACATAGGGCTTTTGGGAGTCATTTTTGCACAACATAAGTTTAGAGGATTTTTTCTTTTCTTTGGATAAAATATCATACTCTGATGCATGAACATGTGGAACAGAGATGAACTTCAAACTAGTGAGGAGAATAAACCGTGTAGTAGGCAGTTTAGGTTCCTCTGAGTAAACTATTGCCAGACTCTGATTTGAGTGAACAAAGGTGCTTCTGTGGCAAATTTTGGTCCATAAATTCATGGTTTGAATATGTGGAAAAGATGCATCAAGGGATTAGTATAATTATTTTGTTTCAGAGATACCTAGAAGGTCAAAGAGCTCAAATGACAAGGAGGTATGAAAGTATCAAAGTGGTAAATGGTTTCTTCTGAGAAAGTCAAACCTTCTGCTTCCATCACCTAAGATACTATAAAACCAGAAAGATTAGGAAGCTACTGCACAGCTGTCTTTTTTGGTCAATGAAAGACATTGCTAGTGGACCTTATCACAGATTAAACTCAGCTTGGACAATGACCCTAACTCAGCTTCAGTTATAATCAGCTTTACACACAAAAAGTGTGGGGTGTGTATGTGTATGTGTATGTGTATGTGTATGTGTATGTGTGTGTGTTGGTACATGATGAGTATTTTGGGGTTTCTCACATGTAAATCCAAATTGAACTGTTCTAAAACAAGAATTAAAATCTCACCTGTTTCATATTCTGCATGCTGAATTATTTTGAAAGAATCAATACAGCTTTTTACTAAATAGCATGTGTTACTGGCTAAATTAAGTCCCTTCAAATTCATATGTTGAAGTGCAACCCCCAGTATCTCAGGATGTGACCTGAGGTCATATAGGGCCTTAAAAAAGTAATTAAGGTAAAAGGAGGTCATGTGAGTGGGCCCTAATCCAACAGGACTGGTATTCTTAAAGAAGAGATTAGGCCGTAAACAGAGCAAAGAACATATGAAGAGATAGCCATCTTACAAGCCAAGGAGACACGTCTCAGAATAACAACCCTGCTAACACCTTCATCTTGAACTTCTAGCCTCCAGAACTGTGAGGAAATAAATTTTTGTTGTTTAAGCCTCCCAGTCTGTGATATTTGTCATGGCAGCCCTAGAAAGCTAATACTCTATGTATGATTCATCTCATCATATTGTTCTATCAAAAGATGAAATAGATTTTAAAAATCCAGTTCCCAATAAAAAAATCACAAGTTGATAGATGCCTCATTTATGCAGTACCATGAGTGAATAAGTCATTCCACATTAAGTAAGATATCCAGATAATTGAAGCTTGCCCTTAACAAACCTAAGTTTGTAATCTAATCCTATCAGATGGAAATGTTTCTAAAATATATCATTATATACTGCCCCACTTTTTAGGGAGAGTATACAATTTAACTCTTTTAAAGAATAAAAATTAAAATGTCCAATAAATCAGCAATACTATTCAGTACTCTAATTCAAGTTTTACTTTGGCCCAAGAATAAGACTGATTTCTCATGTCTTATCTTTATAATTCGTTCGCCCCTCACATTCAGCTAATATTTCTTGAAACTTGTATCTAGCAAGGCTTCTAAACTACTATAGGCTGAGAAACTAAGGAACTAAACATGTTAGAACTATGTCTGAAGTAAAAATAAAAAGGCTTGAGGGAATATGAGAGGAGCTTGCCTTTAAGTAAATGAGTTAGCATACTCTTTGTGGATATGTTTGCTTTTGAGAAAAGTTTTTGCTTCCATCACAGTTTTTGCCTGTATTCCCAAGACATAATGTTGTAAAAAGTTCATGACTACTAAGTTTAGATAAGTGAGATTTCAATTTTACAACATTTTATTAATAATTTTTGGTTTGTTTCTACCTCAAAAACTTTTCATAGCATATTTATGATAGATTGATATTATAATCTATAGTGTTGATTCTGCCCTATAAAAAGGTGAATTTGAATATATCAACTTAGAAACTAACAGCTAGCATGTATCAGTATTTACCATGTGCCTAGTACTGTGCTAAACACACTTTACATATTTCACTTAACTAAAACAATGCATAGAATTTATTGAAAGCAGGAAAAGGGATGCAAAATCACTATGATTTTTCAGGAACTGTGAATAATGGATGAATATTATCATATCCATTATCATATTATGCAAATGAGCAGTACTGTGCAAATAAAACATTTCATTTTTTTTTAAGCTACTAATGAAAACTAGTACCTAATTAAATATAATCTTGGCACAAGACAATCACTTTTTTCCATGGACCATCACTCCTGACATCAACCTGAAAAACTAAAGCACCTTCTCTAACTTTCCTGTGGCTCAGGATAAACTTACGAAGAAGGTATGCTATTATGCAGAATTAGGCCTCCCAAAGGCATGTACTTAACACATCTGGATGTTAATTTTAAACATGAACTTTATTGATATATAATGCACATAAAATCAAATGCACAGATCATAAAGGTTCAGTTTGATGAGTTTTGACAAATGGATACACCTTTGTAACCGACACCCCAATCAAGATAAAGCATATTTCAGTCACCCCAGTGAGCTCCCTCCTGTCCCTTTGTAGCCAAATCTCCCTCCCCAACTACAGGGAGCCATTTTTAAGCAGATGTAGTAGCAATGGTGGTAATAGCTACTGTTTATGTTTGGTTGATAATAGCAGTATTTACTGAGTGCCCACATGGCAGGCACTGTACATATATAATATTCTATTAATTCTTATGTCAACTTTACGAGGTTGGTATTAACCCTGTGTGTCTATGGCAAAAAAAGTGGGGGGAAGGACCAAAAAATTAATTATGCAAAGTCACATAACTACTGAGTGCTGAGGTCAGAACGGAACCAAGAATATCTAATTTAAAATCTCTCGTGCTAAACTGTATTGCACTTACACAAATGCTAAGGAGTTTTCTGTCAAACCAAAACACACAGTAAGTAGAGGAATTAGTAAGGCCACCAGCTCTAACTCACAACTCCACCTCTATTACAACCCACACCCAAGTACCTTATCTTAGCAAGCAAGTAAAGGTTTCAGAGGCTAATACTAATGATAACTAAAGAGGATTACTTTAGTTCTTCAACTAAAAACCTGCATGTAAATCCCTCATGTATTTCTAGAGTAGTTAGTAGAGGGGGAAAATCCTCTGTATAGATGTGTGGGTCACAACCCCATTGGCCCCAAGGATTTTGTTAGTGCTTTAAAAAATGAATGGAAGGAATCCAGCCATCCACTTGCTCATGGTTGACCCCATAAGCCACAGTGCCACAGTCTACCCTACCTAAAAACTGAAAGGAGAGGTGCTGCGCAGTATTGTACTGTCACTTTATTAAGGAAGCAAGTGGTGTCATGCAGCATTGTACTGTCACTTTATTGAAGAAGCAAGGAGGCAAACATCTGGATTGAACCTTTTGATTCCTTGTTACGTTAATTTTATTCAGTGTTTTAAACTCAACCCACTCACATTTACAAAACACTTCACACAGACTACTTCCCTCATGAATGGAGTTCCATTCACATCTCACTTAAAACATCAAACTTATTCTGAAATGACGGAGGTTAAAGCTTGTTCAGCGTCAATTTGCAAGTATTATAAAATATGAAAAGCTAGGCGCACAAATGCAGGAGGATAATGTGAGGCAGCTTCTTCAAGGAGCTCTACTAAATTAAAGCATTTAGGTAAGGGGCATGGATAGGCTTAAAGGCACCACAGAGCTCTCAACAAACTGTGTTGTGGAGCCCGGTATTTAAGTCCCTAGTGGGAAGACTTTATGAGAATTATCACCCTTGAGTGGTATTGGCTAACAGCTTGGGAATCAATATGACTCATTTTCCCCCAAACCTGGAATTGTTTTCTAGAAGTCCCTCCCTTCGGTTTCCCTGTGGTCTCCTTAAGTCCCTCAACATATGTTGGGGGAGGGGAGGTTCTCTCCTTGTAGAAACAAATGAGTCTCTTGCAGGTTCAAGACTTCAAGACCTGTGTTTACTAAATCCTACATGTATGACAGCCTCCTGCCCAAAGAGAGACAACAATTACAACATACACAGGTACACCCTACGAACACCTGAGCCTCCTTCTTCCTCAGCTAAACATGAGCACTGCTTAGTGTAACACACGCGCCTTCCCAATCTCGTCTAGAAATACCCAAGTCCCAGGTCCACAGCGGGGTGTAATAGAGGAAAGACAGGGGAGGGTGCTGCCCTCCCTGTGTGACAATTAGCGAAAGTCACACGGAAGGGCCCCCTGAGGATCCAAGCCTGCGCGCCCAGCGCCTCGGGGCCCTGATCGCCCGAAGCTGCCTGGACTTTTTGGCGCCACCAGGACGTTCAACAAAGCCACCTCGAGGACAACTACGGAAAGGCGCAGAGAGGAGTGGCGCGGGGCTGCTGCGGGGTCCCTGTCGCCGGGGAGGGGGCGCACGTCAACCCAAGTTTCAGCTGTCTCCCCGGGGCCGGGAAGTCTCAGGAGGCCGGCAGGGGTGTGACCCGGACCTGCGGGGCCAGAGCCGCCAGATGGGCTGCGGTTGGGGTCTCCAGGAGCCCTCAGGTCTGGGCAGCGCGGGGGCAGGATCCTCTTGCAAGGGCCCTCTCCCCCTCCCTGGGAGTCGGGGTGGCCAAGCTGGCCGCTGGGCGAAGCCAGTCGCGACCACGTGGCCCAGCGGGCGTCCGTAACAGAGGGCAGGCAGAGTCGGGGGTGCGGGGCCTGCGCCGAGGCGCTTCTACCTGGTTCTTGAGGCGCATCTTCCCCGCCGGGTGATCCGGCCCGAGGCGGCGGAGGCTGGGTGGGGCAGGGCGTGGCAGGCGGGAAGACGTCCGCAGAGTCTCACCGCGCTCGCTCTCCAGCTCGCTCTGCGGCTCCGCCACCGTCGCCGCCGCCCACTGGCCGCCTCGAGGGGGCGCTTCGTGTAGAGACGGAGGACGACTCCTGCGAGTCAGGTTCCTGTGGTGGCCCTGGCACCTACCTAGGAAGTTGGCATTCCAGTGTGCTCAAAATGTTGAAGGAGAAAGTCTCCTCTCTTTCTTCCAATGCTGCTCCCTGTGGTCTGCTTAAATTTTAAATGAGGTAGCTTCTTTGCAGCTAAAGTTCACTAACACCGTTTGGACCAATGTTAATTGCTGTGCCGGGCCCAGGGGGTTTATAAATGTGACGAATTCAGAACCCTTAGAATAAATCTTACCCTTTGGGGAGAGGAGCATGGAGAAGGTGGCTTGTCTTTGGCAGGGAATGTAGACACCTTAAGTAGATCCTTCAAGTCATGTTTGGCTGTTTGGTGTCTAAGATATGTCCAAAGTAAAGTGAGAAATGGAAACAATTGACCCAAGCAAAATGCCGAAGTCCTTTGTGAGCTATGATTTCAGGTAAAAATAGTTACTGGCCCTTCCATTACTCTGTGGCCTTTTAAACCACGCTAGATGTTTAAATAACACAGCATGAGTTCAGTGGTAGGTAATGGGATGATCATTAAAAATGGGAAAGTGGCTTCTTTGGCCCTCCTTGACCTTCATAAAATTCTACTCCTAGGGCTCAGAAACTCACAGTTGAATTGCTGAGAATGGCCACTATTGCCTAAAGAAAATCTACCTTGATTCAAAATACAGGAAATACAGGTATCAGTACAAATTATTGGGCTAAGGTAAGCTTAGTATCAAGAGTTAGAATGGAAATATTAAAGAGATCATCTTATCCAGTGTCTCTTTGTAGGTGAAGGCTCTGAGGTCCAGAGAAGACCTGCCCCAGATTACAAAAGAATCAGGAGGAAAAATTATAAAAGTTCTGACCCTTAGCCTATTGCTTTACCTCACAATTATCAGCATTCTCAAGTTTTCCCTGTTTTTAAGACTTGAGCAAGATTCAGAACTTCAAATGGGCTCAAATAAACTAAAGAGGAATCCTAGGTAGTAAAAAGATTTGGGATGACAAATGGAACAAATTTGATGATGGTTTCATTATAATAATAGCTATGTTATTGACACTATGCCAAGTGCTATGTACTTTCCATGGACTATCTCATGCAATTCAAGTTTCTTAGGGCAGCCTTAAAATTGAACAATCGCTGATGGCTATAAGAGCTTTTTTCCTACAATCTTCTTTGGTTATATAATACAAAGGAATTTTGCTCCTGAGCAGTTGGGGATATACCAACTCAAAATTCTGCTAACTCAAATCCATTGATCCAGTAGTTCCACTTTTATAAATTTATTTTAAGGAAATAATCATTAACATGTTCAAAGATTTGGGTCTATGATTTTTGCTGGGGCATTCTTTGAAATATGGAAAAATTATAAATATTATTTATAACTTTTCTATCAGTCAACATGATATTGTGAACATCTTTGTTGACTGATTTTTCAGATCAGTCAATAAAGGAGACTGATCATACAATGGAATATTCTGGAGACATTAGGAATGATACAGTTGATGAATATCAACATGAAAAGATGTTCACAATATATTTCAAAGTGAGAAAAGCAATTCATAAAATTGTATCTTCAGAATGATCCTGGTTTTTGAAAGGGTAACTGGTAACTGGTTATTTTGGAAGGTGGGATTATCATGATTCATATTTCCCTTTTGCCTGTTTTTTTAAAAAAATCAGTAGTAAATGTTTATTATTTTAGAATTAAAATAAAACAGATTAGTTTTAATGTATCGCTATCTCTAATTATTATCAAAATAACTACAATGAGCAAAGCATTGTGGCAAAGGCCAGCAAGCAAAAATTCAGTGCAGTTTAGCGTAGTAAAGAATATAGTCTTGCCCATTAGACAAGACTATATTCCAAACACCGCATGTTCTCACTCATAGATGGGAGTTGAACAATGAGAACACATGGACACAGGAAGGGGAACATCACACTCTGGGGACAGTTGTGGGATGGGGGGTGGGGGGAGGGATAGCATTAGGAGATATACCTAATGCTAAATGATGAGTTAATGGGTGCAGCACACCAGCATGGCACATGTATACATATGTAACTAACCTGCACATTGTGCACATGTACCCTAAAACTTAAAGTATAATAATAATAAAAAAAGGAACCATAAAAAACCTGAAAAAAAAAAAGAATATAGTCTTAACCACTGTAGTTAGGGTATTGATGAAACCTAAGTTCAAATCTTAGCTCTTTCCTCTTCAAGATATATCATCTTGAACAAGTTGCTTGATCTTTCTAAAGCCTAAAAACAGTAATGATATTAATAGCTGACATTTATTAAGACTTTACTTTGCACTAGACACTGTGCTAATCACTCTAGAATATCCTCCCCACGTCAGCTGATGAGGAAACTGAGGCTTAAATAGGGAAGTTAAATAAGTTGCCCAAATTTACACAGCTAGATAAACATATCATAGTGTGGTTGTGAGGATTAAGTGCAAGGGACCATTTAAAGCACGTAGCCTAACACTGGTAGGCATATGTACAAAAACTTGACGCACATTATTGTTTTTAATGATTTAGACGCAACCCTGTAGCAAGTTTTGCTCTTTATAACCATCTTATTACTGAAACCACCTCTCCAGGGAATCTAATTTGGCTGTTTAGTGTGGTGGGTAACGGCATGGGCTCTAAAGCCTGTCTTGGTTTGATTCACAACTCTACCACTTAGTAACTCTGTGATGCTGGGTAACGTACTTAACCTCTTTGTGCCTCAGTTTTCTCATCTGTAAGATAGGCATAGTATTAGAACTGTCTTCATGGGGATTGTTCTGAGGATTAAATAAGTTAACATACAGAAAGCATTAAGAACAGTCCCTGGTAAAAATGATTACAAATTAAAAAAATTTTAAGTTCTTTGTCACACTCTAATATAAAGATTTTAGTACATGTTCCTTATATTGATATATAAACATATTGTTATTTAACACTAAAAGGTCGTGTAAATGTGTGGGACCTGTCATAATTCATAGTGGAAAGCTGTCCCCATTTAAAAGAAACCCATGTAGCATTTACATATACTCATATTACTAAAACAGAAGTTAAATCCAGACACAAGACATACAAAGATTATTAATTCTTTCAGTTTTAACTTTTCCAAAGTCCGCTCAGCTATGAATTCTTCAAAATAAAAAATCTGGCATACATAGGACTTTATTGTACATTTTATTTATTATATTTAATGATTTAATCTATTCTCTGGATTTATTAGCTCTTTCGAAAACAATTGAAAAACTCCACATAGAGACTTTAAAAATAAAACTCCAGTTTTATAATTTCTGTTTATCTTATTGATATTTCAGAAGTAATCTAAGAAAGGTCTAGGAATCAAATATATTAAGGTAATACCACTTACATGAAAAATTTTATCAAAAGAGTACATCATCATAGAATTAAGAACCATGTAATAGGAAAAAAAAGTTTCTCATCAGTTGAAAAATTTTTTAGGCTTACTCATGTATATATATGACTGTATACGTATATGTACATAATTAAAATATTAATTTTATCAGCATAGTATTAACTATTTTAAAGTAAGTGTTTGGGAATTATGTTAAAAATCTCCAAAGCAAATTATTAATTTATATTCCTTCCCAATAGAAACCATAAATAGTATCTGTGATCATTTTGCCCAAATTTGTAAAAGTGTAAAATCTACAATTTTACAATTACTAGTCATATTGTGGCTCTAGAATAGTCAACTTCATGTAACAAAGCAATCAGTAAGAGCATGGGAACTTACTTTCTTCCTTGGAAAGGCAATTCCTGTATTAAGGACAATGTTATTTTTCTTTAAAAGTCCCAAATCTTCACACAAAGGCATTACAAGCTCATTGTGCACCTCAGTTGTAAGGGCACCTGTGTTTCTTTGTTCATCTGGTTGATCTGACCTGAGGATTTGATTTGCCACACTCCTCCCCTGTCCCGCCCTGTTTCTCTCTTAATGAGAACAACTTAACAATAGCATCCATGTAAACTCCATGGCTCAAATAATGAATGGTGAAGAATACAGGTATTAGTTATGGTGGGGAGCACTTGCTGCTGAACCTACATGTAAAGAGCTAAAATTCAGGGTTAGTAAGCATAAATGTAGGGGATAGGTCAATTTTAAAACAGAGGTTTCAGAATGAGAGTGAGTCTCCACCCGCACCCCTAGCCCAGCTCCTCCCTATGGAGTGCTGTGTAGTATTAGAGTCAGATGAATTCCACCTCTGTTATTCAGGAGCTGCATGATCCCTGGCAAGTTCCTTTTTCTCTCTGAGCCTCAGTTTGTATTTAATAGAAATAATAGTACTTACCTTATAGGTTGTTATGAAGACGATGATTTTTAAAGTTACTGAAAAAAATATGTAAAGTGGCCGCTTAATACTAGTTGCTTCTCTTTCCCCTTTTACCTCTGCATTGGGCACATTCAAAACAAACTCCAACGATGCACACCAACATAAGAATTGGCTTATGTGAAATTATGCATATTTGAAGAATTTGGGAACTTGACATAAGATAGAACATGGCTTGTATTCATTTCAACATCTCCTAAGGGGAACAAAGGAACCATAGTCATTTATCAAGAATTCATTGAGCACCTACTATGTCCATGCTTCACTCTAATCCCTGGCGGTAGAGTTGTCTTCTGTTCTCGAGATGATCACAGCTTGAGGAGACTGTAGGTGAGGAAATGACAGACAATGACAATACAGTGTAACAAGTATCAACACAGAAGGAAGCAAGAGGGACTTCTAGAGTGCAGAGCAGGAGCATCCAAAGCAGCTTGGCTGTGTGTATGTGTATATGTGGGGGTGGGTGGAGAGTGGTTATTGGGATAGTTCTGAGCGGGTCAAGAGTGGGGTGGGAACCAAAACGATTCCAGTATTGAATTTTAAGGAAGCAGGAGTTAGAAAAGCTGAACATCAAAGCTTGATGAGGTACTTTTTAAAAAGATCTACTTTACATAGCTGTGAAGTAAATGTATTCCACTGTCAGAGTAAAGCTACATTGTATAATACTTTTATTGACTATTATGGATATAACAACATTTGTGCAATCTCTAATATTTCATCACAGGAGATTTTAATGCGAACAATGAGTAAGTGCTATTCTCAAGTAAGCCCATGAGCATATGTTCAGAAACATTTGATTAGAGCCTTTGCTCTCACAGTTTTAACTATTCTTAGTTGCTCCTTAACAGTTGTCATTTGCACTTAATAGACTAGATAATTACTTGCTTAGCAGTTGACAATAACTCGGTCAATCATGATAGCAGGAAATAAGAGAAAGAGTACTCAGTCTTCATGTAGGTTTTAGTGCTGGAAAGGACCTTAGAAATTATTGATATTATCCTTCTCATTTTACCGGTGAGAAAAGTCAGGTCTAAAGAGGCTCAGTGATCTGCTCAAATTCACACAGCTTGTGAGAAGCAGATCCACAAATAGAACCCAGTTGGCTATGGCTACCATTCACTGGGCATTTCCAACATGCTGACAACCAAAATCTCCGAGTACTATTTCATTTTACTGGCATTTCTAATCTAACACATATCCCTTAAATCCTTTTAGAATGGAGAAGGAAATACTTACTTTTAAAAAGTATTTGTTCTGTGGATACCGGTAGATGAAAAAATGGCATTCACAGAGAATTTGCTTTATTAGCTGGTTAATGTATATTCCTACCCACCTGCTCTTCAGCATTGTGACCTTGTCACTCCCTTACCAGGAGGGGAATCTAATCCTCCTACCCTTGAATGTTGGTCACTCTTAGTGATTCTGGGCCATGCTATCTACTGCCCTTTCCAACTATCAGGAATGCAGATGTCATGGAGCTGTAATGGTGGGAGCTGAGATAGAAACTGGCAGGACAACAAAACAGAAAGCCTCTGAAACCTTGATGATTATGTGTTGTCATAGCAGCCATGGACCACATACCCAGACTTTTACATGACAGAGGAATAAGCTTCTACCTTACTTTGGTCATGGTTATTTTGGACCTTCCTTTCACAGCAACCTAACCAATATTCTAACCAACACAACTGGAGATACCATAATGAATCTAAAGTGCCTGGCATAAAACTGGTGCTCAGCAGTAAGTAGCTAGCACATTTCAAATACCAAAGCCATCTATTGCCCTTCAGGACACAATTCCTTCTTTCGGAGTGATTTTTAGACTTGGCTTATTGATTTTTTCTTTTCCACATAGGCTTCCTTCTATCTCTGCCTTCTGGGTCATCATCAGACAACAGTGATATTTCAAGTTGCTTACTCCCAGTAATCTTTGAGCTCTTAATCTCCAGTGTCTCCCTTCTCCTCAATTTCAGCCACCTAGGTTCACAGCTGATCTCAGGCTTCATTATAGTACTAAATGGCTCCACCCTCAAGCTCTAGAATTCAGCCATTTTTCTGTCGTATTCCTGCTTCTTCCCTGGTCACTGTTCTTACCCTTTTAGTGCTACCAACCCAGTTTTCGTTCTCATCTTGTTTCTCAACTCCTAGGTCCCATCCTGTGTGCCTAGCATGAGGTTATGCCTGGCACTTCTACTGAGCATGGGCCATGTGCCCAGCATTTTCTCTATCGTCCTCTAGAATCTCAGCACACCCTCTTCATCTTCTGATATACCACCTGGTCAGCACTAGCCCACCTGATCCAAGTGGGCCTCCTCTGGATTCACACAGCACATTTGCAGTCCTCTATCACAACTGCTGTCACATTGCTTTGTCAATTTCAGTTTGTGTGTCTGTCTCCCCACCAGACTATGAGCTTTTTGAGGTTGGAGACTGATTTATGGTCTATGTAACTACAACTTAAGCAAAAAACACATCTACTAGTTGGAGTGTCACAGATTTTCCTGCCTTCGTGCCTTTGCTTATGCCGTCTGTCCCTGGGAATCTTTTTCCCCAACTACATTGCCTCCTTTTAAAATCAGACAACTCCTATAAGGTTCATCTCACATACCACTTCCAAAAAGTTTTTCCTGATATGACACCTTCCTCCATTGGAGTTCCGAAGCATTTCATTGGTATTTCTTTGCATTTTTTGCATTTATTTGATTTTGCAGTCAATTTAATTACTGAATACCTACTATTCACCCAGTGACATACTGCCCACTTCACTCATGGCTATAATTTATTCCTCATAAATATCCAATAATCCTGATTTTACAGATAAGGAAACTGAGGCTTTGAAAGATTACACAACTTTGCAAAATCACACAGCTAGAAAGTAGAAGGACCACGATTCACTCCCAGGTCAGAGTTCTCTTGCTGAACTGCGTTGCTTCATAGATGCGTTGGAGACTTGTTCCTTGTGTAAATGTCTTGCCCCTCTGTGTGAGTTCTTGGGGGGCAAGCGGTGTGTCTTTCACCTTTACATATCCTTTAACATCTGGCCCAGCCTTTTGCACGTAGTAAAATAAACAGAAAATAAAATTGATTCAGAGACTCTCAGAAAACACCTACAAGACAGCCCAGGGACCCCCTCCCCCCACTCCCATTTCCCTCTTACTGACCCAAGGGACCTGATTGCCAACGGGCTCACAACGGACCCTTGCAGGAGCAGGTGCTAATTCAGACAGCCTCATTAACAATCTGTGGGGCTCCTGCACTAATTACAGTGGGGCTTTAACTACATCCAGTTCACCAATTCAACAGCTTCTATTTTTAACCCATAATGGTGTGATCTCCAGGAGGAGTATACAGGGATCTAGTGTTCTCTCATGCCACCCTATGTCCCTTCCCAGTGTTTCCAAGGAAAAAAACTGTGAGAAAGTGAGAAAATACATTCAATTAGTGAAATTGTGATTTATATCTCACAGCTTATTTGTTCCTTAGCTGTTTAAACATTATAATTTTTAAAATCAAGGTAAATCTAAAAACAAAGAAAATTTATGAAACTACCATTGACCATGACAGAATAGACACTTCTTTTCCCAGCCATGTAGTTCCCATGATACCTCAATAATTCTGAGTCACTTTGTATAATTTATTATTTTGATAATTTTACATTTATTTTTGCTATTCCTTGGTTAATCTCTATTTCTTCTATTAGATTATTAATCCAGTGAAGACAGGGATAGCATAATCTCTTTCTCTAATTCAGAGCCTGCTATGTATCAATTAGGCTGTTTGCTATGTTTCTAACTACCTTCTCTCTAATTGTAATAAGGACACACAAGGTAGGCACTAATGTGTCTATTTCACAGATGAGGAATCTGAGATTCAGGGAGGTTAAATAACTAATTTAGGACCATATAGCTAGTAAGTGGAGAGGCTATAATTTAAATCCAATCTTTCTAGTTCCAAAAGTAATAATTTATCCTCTATGCTGTATTGCCTTTGACTAAAGAAGCTGTTAATCTTGGTGGGTTTTTGTTTTTGTTTTGCTTTGTTTTTGTTGTTGAAAAAGAAATTGTCTCAATGGTTTGTTAGCCAAGTGCTAAATTTCTCTCCCGGATATGTGTATGTTTTTGATAGAGAAGAGACAAGAACTGTGTATCCACGTGACTATCGTTAGAAAAATGTTGCTTACTGCTACACAGCTTTCTTTTAAAACAAAATATTGATGACTTAATTTATCTAAATTTCTTGTGTCAGATTTCACTCTGTGTATTTGTATGTTTGTTATGTTTTTATTCTGCCTCAGAGACTAGTATTCTGAAAATTGAAGTTTCCTTAGGAAAGTTTGAGATACAAAGATTTAGTGATTTTGGCTGCCTCATATTGCTGGGATTTAGGGAAATACAACGTTGTAAACAAAGTAACTTTTTTCATGACTTCCTCATGTTTTCTTTTGTCTGCTTATCACAGCATATTCATTATTAGTTTGAAACAGATTTTTCCTTTTGTATCTTGTTAGTTTTATCTTCCCAGAATTTGTCATAAGGAAGTAAATTGTAGATTTCGCTTTGATTCTGATGCCTCCTTGAACTTCAAAGGTAATATTCCCTCAGAGAGAAGCTTTGGATTCTAATTTTTTTATCTCAGAAAATTATACAGACAACATATTTGAAGTAATATGGTGGAAAGTTCTAAAAGAAGAAATGAATGTATGAGCTCTCCTTTTAGAGAAGATGCTGATAAGAAAGTAAAAAGAAGGAAAAGACAGGAGTACACGAAGAAGACAGGCCCCCTCAAGCATTCAATGGCAAACCTAACAAATAAACTTTTTCTTCCTTCAAGATAAAAATTATCTTAAAGGAAAAGTGGAAACTTATGATCTTCAAGGCAAGGAATAGAAAACTCCTCTTACTATAGTTTTTCTTCTAAAAAAGGAGTGAGTTTATACCAACTCTTTAGAAATATCATTTAGCCCCAATATTCTCTCTATTGCAAGTGGGCAAGTTCTGCCCCATGGAAATGCTACTTTTGTTTGATAAAAACAAAACCAGATACAGGGAGCATAACTTCTCGTTCCTTAATTGTGAGGTGCAAATGGCGACTTTCTCCAAAGAATGTAATATGGAAAGAGGTAACTTTACACTAGAGAAACCTGAAAAATACTACCTCAACCAGGTAATCAAGGTCAATAGCAACAGTCATAAATCATGTTGATAGTATGTGCCCTTCATTTGATGTGATGAAAATGACACTTTACCTCTGTAATCTTCCTTCCCCAAACCCATATCCCCAGCGTAATCTTGAGAGAAGCATCAAAGTCCATTAGAGGGGCATCTCACAAAATACTTGAGCAGTACTCCCCAAATCTGTCAATGTCATCAAAAACAAGGGAAGTCAGAGAAAATATCACAAGCAAAAGTAGCCTACGGAGACATGTCAGCTAAATGTAATGT
Organism: Pongo abelii; assembly: GCF_028885655.2. Taxonomy (NCBI): domain Eukaryota; kingdom Metazoa; phylum Chordata; class Mammalia; order Primates; family Hominidae; genus Pongo; species Pongo abelii. The sequence continues at coordinate 183,246,855 of NC_071985.2, forward strand.
GGTGTGAAATAGAATAATTCAAACTTAAAACTGTTGAAACTTTAAATTATTCTGACCCTTGAGAGAGATGTGGCTCTGCAGCCTGAGTCACATGGCATGAAGTAGCAACTTCTGCTTTTTTTCCCCCATAAATAGTTAAGACCAGGCTGGGCACAGTAGCTCACGCCTGTAATCCCAGCACTTTGGGAGGCCAAGGTGGGCAGATCATGAGGTCAAGAGTTTGAGACCAGCCTGGCCAACATGGTGAAACCCCATCTCTACTAAAAATATAAAAATTAGCCGGGTGTGTTGGCATGTGCCTGTAGTACCAGCTACTCAGGAGGCTGAGGCAAGAGAATCCACTTGAACCGGGGAGGTGGAAGTTGCAGTGAGCCATGATCACACCATTGCACTCCAGCCTGGCTGACAGAGCAGGACTCTGTCTCAAAAAAAAAAAAAAAAAAAAAAGTCAAGACCAAACAGCACCAGAGATAAGAATCCCTCAGATCATTGCCCCTCCTTCTGAAGTAAAAAGCTTCCTCGGAATGTAGCAATCTGTAACCAATCAAGTGCTGTAATATATGCACTGATCTATGGGGAAAATGTAAGCCTGCTAAAATTTCTCTGCCTTTGCCTGTTAAGTGAAACCTTAACTTCTCCACTTGGGAACCTGACCCCATTCATTTGGAGTCAATGTTTCCACATGGCCACCTTTAATATTTGTGTTCAAGTAAACTCTATCTTTAATCATATTTTCTGAATCTAGTTATTTAAGGTTGACTGTGGTATCTTGCATGAGATCTTGGAAAAGAAAAAGGATGCTAGATAAAACTAAGAAAATCTGATAAAATTGAGACTTTAATAATAATCCGTCAATATTAGTTGGTTAATTGTAACAAATTGATACCATACTAATATAAGATGTTAGTAATAGGTGAAACTGTGTGTGAGGTGTATGGATACTCTATACTATCGTCTTAATTTTTCTGTAAATCTAAAACTATTCTAAAAATGGAAATTCATATTTTAAAAAACTCAACAAATAAAAATGCTTATAGGGTCATTTAAGAGCTTCCTCAGAAATTTAGAAGAACACAGAAACAACGGATGTTACATAGTAAGTTCTAACATTTGGATGATTCTATACTATCTTACTTAATTTTTAAAATAGTCTAGTGAAGTAGATACAACTATTTATTCCCACTTTATAGCAAAGAAAAGTAGAGCTTAGAAAGATGAGGTGGCTTAATAAGAATTTTACAGCTTATCTCCCTAGTTCCAATGATCTTTCCACCATATCCCATTTACCTTTCTACTGCTCCTAAACATTAGCAACAAAATAGGCAATAACAGTACCAGGCTTTAATGGTTGGTCAACATAAGGCAAGAGAGTAATTGCTACACCCTTTTCCATTATTTGCCCACCCAAAACATTGATCTAAAATATCCATTTAAGCACTGGTTAGTGGCATCGTATCACAAAAAGTCAGTAAATTGTGCTTGCCTCTGACAAGGGTACAGAATGTGTTACCATTGAGGGTGAATGGTAATGTGAATGGGCAATAGTTTACTTTTTGTCAGAAAGCATTCTATTTTAGGTCTGCACACTTCGGAATATGACCTTTACTGAAGAACACCTTAAACATCTCATTTGGCTTTTAGGAGTTTGTTGATAATAGATGGTGTTCTATACTTTGAACTGGGGAAGTGTCCAAAGACCAGCAATGGTTTGGGGCTCATTTACAAAATGTTCCAGCTGTGGTGGCCATATGCCACTCCATCTGCCTGTATTGTGTGGGTATTGTTCTGCTATGTTCTGAAGCTTGCCTACTCTTGCTTTTGGATTACAGACTACTTGGGCAGGGATATAGTTTTTTGTTTGGACCATTTTACCTGCTGCAAAGCAACATATACTCTTCCCCTGCCCCTAGCCCGCAAGTTCAGAAGACGTGTGGCTGTTAAGTTTGCAATTGTAGCAGCATTAAAAATATACATATGAGAAATCGTATCCCTGACAATCAGTTTATTGTGTGGCACGTGAGAGGGGTGAGGGATGGGAGGAGGTTACCACTTAAAACATCTGCCAAGACACAGGTAGTAACAGTAGCAATTACTGGATATTATTAAATACAGCTACTGTGAGATGAACTCACCATACAGAATCTGTCTCTAATCCCATCAGAGAAGCTGGCTTATAATTATGGATCTTGTTGGATGTCCTAAAGGGTAACTGGCCTGAGTTTCTCCCAGATCTTAGTTGGAGAGCGTGTATGGGAGGGAGGTGAACAGGGCACATGCAGAGGATTTTGAAGATGAGGAGTTCCCCAATAAATGTTATTTTAAACTTCCTGTTTTGCTGTAAACTGTGTTAGAAAGAAAGTGATTTTGGTCATCTTTGGGGGCTTTAGAAATACAATGTTTTTACCACTTTTGGTATTCAAATTATTTATAGAGCTTCTAGGACTATACTCAACTTCTCCACCCACAGAGAAGCCATTTTCTCCTGTTCAACTTACTGTCAAGTCATTTCAGATCACCTGCAGTTAGTATTTAAGCTGTGTTTTCTTCCCTCTGTCCTTACATCTCTGTTTCTTTGACCTAGGATCCTCATTTTCTTCCAATGATCCTTTAAAATTCAGCTCACATTTTACCGTCCTCTGGGAAATCTCCTTTGGTTACACTCTGTTTTAGGTGATCTTTTTTTTTGTACTCTCCAATTATCTGTACATGGACCTATCATACCTTTGTTTTTTTTTTTTTTTTGAGACAGAGCCTCCCTCTGTCACCCAGGCTGCAGTGCAGTGGCGCGATCTCAGCTCACTGCAACCTTCACCTCCTCAGTTCGAGCGATTCTCCTGCCTCAGCCTCCCGAGTAGCTGAGATTACAGAAGCCTGACACCACGCCTGGCTAATTTTTTAATTTTTAGTAGAGATGGGGTTTCACCATGTTGGCCAGGTTGTCTCAAACTCCTGACCTCAAATGATCCACCCACCTCGGCCTCCCCAAGTGCTGGGATTACAGGCATGAACCACCGCACCCGATCCATATCATTTTTTGTTCATTCGTTTATTCAACCATTCATTAAAAATATTTATAAAGTATTCACTCACTATGTATCAGAAGTTGTTTTAGCTATGGAAGATGTAACAGGGCACAAAATAGATAAGGTTCCTGTTCTCACAGAGCTTACTATTGGAAAGAAAGCCAATGAATACATGGACAAATGATTAAATAGAATATATGGTTTTAGACAGTAAAGAAAAACAGAGTAGTGAGATTGTGAGTAACCGAGGGTTGGAGCTATTTTGATTGAATGGACAGAGAAGGGTTCTCTGAGGAGATAACATTTGAAAAGAGGCCTGAATGAAGTGAGAGAGCAAGTGATGTGAAGATATGAGGGGAGAGTAGCTTAAGCAGAGAGAACACTGAAGGTTGTGAAGGGGGAAGCTAGCTTGAGGTGCGTGAGGAACCAAAGGAGGCCTATGGGGCTGAAGCATCATGAGTGGGGAAGAACGTGGTAGGAGGTGAGACCACAGAGACAGAACTCTCCACGTTATGTAGGTTCTTAAAGGTCAAGGAGAGAACTTTATGGGGTGATGGAGCCAGGATTTGTACCTAGACTTATTGCTCTCCAAACCTATATAATGCCTATAATAGAACGTTATCTGTATGTATCATACTTTTAAATACAGTGATGGAAAGTGAAACCTTTAGGCTGTTCAAAAATGTGGAATTAAAATGTCATATGAAGGTTTTGTAAAAATTAATTACATTTATTATTAGGAAAAAGGCATATAGTTTTAGGCATAGTATTTGTCATTGATCTATTTTGTGAGGATATATGTTTTTAGCAGGCTAAACTATTCTTTAAAACTGTTGTGTATATTAAATCAGAGAACACCTAAATTCTAATTCTAGATTTATATCCCTATTTGTGATATTCCGCTTTTTGCATGTTTTATAAAAAAAATTATGGCCTAGTGTTTCATTACGTAGCCATAAATGTCCATGTAGTTCTGGGATTTATATACTTGCTACATGCTTTCAGGGATACTATGACTCTACTGGACATAGTCAACTTTTATATCAATCATCTCCTCTTAAAACTAATAGAGGAGGCTGGGCATGGTGGCTCACACCTGTAATCCTAGCACTTTGGGAGGCCAAGGCGGGTGGATCACCTGAGGTCAGGAGTTTGAGACCAGCCTGACCAACATGGCGAAACCCTGTCTCTACTAAAAATACAAAAAAATTAGCTGGGCATAGTGGCAGACGCCTGTAATCCCAGCTACTCGGGAGACTGAGGCAGGAGAATTGCTTGAACCCGGGAGGTGGAGGTTGCAGTGAGCCGAGATGGTGCCACTTACTCCAGCCTAGGCAAAGAGTGAGACTCCATCTCAAAAAAACAAACAAAGAAATAAACAAAAAACAAACAAACAAAAAAAACTAATAGAGAAGATACTTATATATATATTTGGTCACATCCTAAGGTTTGCACTCCAAGAGCAATTCTGAAAATTTAGGTTCACTGACATCATGATCTATGAATCTCTTCTGAAATGGTCATTCCATTTCCACGATGGAACTCTAATACTCTAAAATTTGGAATAAATGAGGTTCTATGGCCTCCTGTTCAGTCTAAATGTCTTCACTTCCTTGAACAAGCCAGCAACAGCCTTGTTTTATTCCCTAGAATTTCAATCTCAGTGTGTTTAAATATTTTGTCACATCAGTAAGAAAGTCAAATTTTAATGATACTTGGGGATGTAGCAAAATTAGTGTTCAGAACCTCTTAGCTCCAACTCTTTTAATCATTCAATAAATTTAAATAATCAAAACATCTGATGCCATTAAAATAGACTAGGCTTACATGCCCTACGTTGTCTTCTTCCAAAAACCCTGTAAATAAGTACCAGTTAAGGGCATGAGCATGAAGAGAAATGGAGATCTTTATCTGTTTCTGCAGTTAACCATAGAGAATCTAGCATACCTAGTTCATACCACATACTCTTTTCCGGAAAGAGAAATGAAGCCTGGGGTTCATAAGCCCTCTCTCCTGATGGAAATAAAACGTTGAAAACAATTTTTCCCTTTTTCTGCTGGTGCCACATCTGTGAGAAGTACAATTAGCTTTTCCATGTTTCCATGTTTAAACCAAACTTCTCAAATTTCATTTGGGCAGATGGTTAAGTTCAAGTCATGTGTCCTGGCTAATTGGATAAAACATTTTCCCCTGTAATATCACAGGCACAATGTTGACAAAGGTATCATGTGACAGGTACTTGCATACTCTGACAGTGGGAACATAAAGGGATGAGGTCTTTGGGGAGGACAACTTGTCAATACATTTCAAGAGCCTTGTACGCTTCATACCCCTTACCCAGTGACCTCATGTATAGAAATCCAAACCAAGAAAGTGATGAAATGATGACAAAAGGTATACATTCAAAGATGTTCACTGCAGCATTATTTATAACAGAAAAAAGTAGGACCCAAATATCAAAGAAGGGAATGCTTTAATTAGTTATGATGCACCTTTATGATGATTTTATAGCAACAGGAGTAATGTTTTCAAAGAATACTTCATGACATGAAGAAATTCTTATGAATTAACATTAAGTTATGAAACTAAGGCATAAGCAGTATCTGGTGTAATATACCAATTAGAAAATTTACATATGGCCATAATGCCTTTGCTAGCCCCATGTTCACTAAGTCCCTAGATACTAAGAGGTCAATGAGGTCTGGCCCTTCTTGAACTACATTGTCCTGCTAATCTCATCCAAATGAAGAATTATGTGAAGTTTACAAAGTTCTTTAAGAAGTTATCTTTAGCAAGGAGTGGTAGAAACACAGAATGCAGCCCATCTATTTTCAGCAGTCTATTTAATGGAAAAGGCGAAGTTTTCAGATTTGGGCCTTTAAAAAGAGAGTGGCCTCTGTGAGGATTTCCATCCTTGGGACCTCTTTCCCTTCTCAATTTACCTGACCTTTCTTCTTTAACTCCATCTCCTTCCAGATCCCTGAGGGCCATGTTCTCATTCCCTCCTTTAGGAACTGTGCTCCTCATCTCTAAAGGAGGACAGTCTGCCTCTCTGACCTTTTCAATATACCTGGTTTGGGTCAATTTTCCATCAATTACTACCCTTCTCAGCCATTATAAGATCAATGAATCACTGTTGATTTCCTCATTTGCTTCCTAAGAAGTTATCACATTTCACCAAGACAGTGGGTTGGGCATTCATATTTCTTGGAGACAATAAAAAATTTAGTAAGGACAGCATTTCCTTTCTATTAGTCGCATTTAGCTTTGCTCCTTTCAGAAGAGTAGCCCCTAGTATAATATTGTTGTGCTAGGAAGCTGTTGGTGCTCTCCTGAGCTTGGTTTACATTTCAAACCCACTAAACCAGCTGTCAGTGGCTCTTCCACTTTGTTACCCAGAAAGAGTGGTGTCAGTGCCAATTAAATTCTCTTTGATGGCATGAGTTACCATGATTGAGAGACAGGAGCTAGTAAGGGGAGAGATTTCTCCATTTTTAAATTGCTACAATGTCTCTTTCCCTAGGCTGTGAGTTTCTTCAAGCCAGTATCAAGTCTGACTCATCCAGATACTCAGCCATCGTTGAGAAAATACTCTGCCCATCAAATTAGGCTGTCTTTAAGTTATCAATATAATCTGAGAGCTTGGTATGGGGAAGGCTGGGAGGTAATGGAATGTATTAATGAAGAGCATGATCTTTTCAAGCTTCTTTCTAACTTCAGAATATTTTCCTTTCTTTTGGATTCAGCCATGTTTTAAAATTTTAGTATTTTATCCAGCATTTATATGTGTTCATGTAATCAAGTAGACCCTCCTCATTAACTTAGCTATGTTCACTCATGTTCATCTTTAAATTTTTTCTTTTTAATATTTGATATGTGCTTCCCAGATCTTCTTTCTATATGAAGTGTTTTTGCTCAGGCTGCTATAAGAAATACTATAAACTGGTGGCTTATATACAACAGAAATTTATTTCTCACAGTTCTGAATGCTGGAATTCCAAGATCAAGCTGCAGGTGTAGCTGGCTTTTGTTGAAGACCTCTTCTAGGCTGCAGACTGCTAACTTCTCATTGTATCCTCACATGGTAGAAAGATAGCTAGCTAGCTCTCTGGCCTCTCCTTGTAAGGGTACTGTTCTTCTTGAGGGCTCCACCTTCGTGACCTAATTACTTCCCAAAGTCTTCAACTCCAAATGCTATCACATTGAAAGCTTCAACATATAAATTTTTGGGGAACACAAACATTCAGTCCATAACATGAAAATAATTTCCTATGCCTCTAAACATTGCTGGGAGACCCCTGAAGATAGTCATATGGTCTGGGAAAAAAGTTAATAAAATACCTGCTCCTTAGTTCTTTATTGCTCCAAGATACAGTCTCTCCATCTGTTGCAAGTTTTCTTCCTTTCCTTGTTAGGCCAACAGCCTCACTTCTATTTTTCTTGGTAGCTGGATTTACCACTTTTATTTAGCTCATGTTTATATCGGCAACTTGGTTTTAGTGTCTTGAGTACATAATTAGGAGTAGAATTTTTAGGTCATAAGAGTATGTTTAACTTTATAAGAAATTGCTGGCCGGGCATGGTGGCTCATGCCTGCAATCCCCACACTTTGGGAGGCCGAGGTGGGAGGATTACCTGAGGTCAGAAGTTCGAGACGAGCCTGGCCAACATGGTGAAACCCCATCTCTACTAAAAATACAAAAACTAGCTGGGCATGTGAGTGGCACATGCCTGTAATCCCAGCTACTCAGGAGGCTGAGGCAGGAGAATTGCTTGAGCCTGGGAGGCGGAGGTTGCAGTGAGCCAAAATTGTGCCACTGTACTCCAGCCTGGCTGACAGAGCAAGACTCTGTCTCAAAAAAAAAAAAAAAAAAAAAAAAAATTGCCAAACTGTTTTCCAAAGTAACTGTGCAAGTTTGCATTTTCACCAGCAATATATGAGAGTTTTAGTTGTTCTGCATCCTTACTAATATTTGGTATTCTTAGTCTTTGAAATTTTAACCATTATAGTGTTTGGTAGTGGTATCTTATTGTGATTTTATCTTATTGCATTTTCCTAATGACTAATAATATTGAACATCTTTTCACATGCTTATCATCCATTTGCATATCTTCTTGTTCAACCATTTTGTCCGTAATTGGGTTGTTGGTCTTTGTCTTCTTAATACTGAGTTGAACAGCAGAAATTTTTAATTTTGATGAGGTCTGATTTATCAGTTTTTTCTATGGTTACGCTTTTCGTGTCCTATGAACTCTGCCTAATCAAGGTCACAAAAATGTTTGTTGATGCTTTCTTCTAAAAGTTTTATAGTTTTTATTCTAGATTTTGGTCTATGATCCACTTCAAGTTTATATTTGCATATGGTAAAGGTACTGGTCCAAGTTCATGTTACTTTTGCATATAGATAACCAATTGCTCTACTACCATTTGTTAAAAAAACTGTCTTTCCCCCATTGATTACCCTAGCTCTTTTGTCAAAAAAATCAATGTACCATACATGTATGGACCTTTTTCTGGATGCTATTCTGTTGTATTGATCTATAAAGTATGTCTATATGCTGTATGTTATGTGGTTATGCAAATCAGATGCTGTTTTTATTATTGTAGCATTATAGTAAACCTTGAAACCAAGTAGTGTAAGTCCTCCAATTTAGTAATTTATTATTAAGTATGTTTTTCCTTCTTTTGAGACGGAGTCTTGCTCTGTTGCCCAGGCTGGAGTGCAGTGGTGTGATCTTCGCTCACTGCAACCTCTGCTGCCCGGGTTCAAGTAATCCTGCTTCAGCCTCCCAAGTAGTTGGGATTATAGGCACTGGCCGCCATGCCTGGCTAATTTTTGTACTTTTAGTAGAGATGAGTTTCACCATGTTGGCCAGGCTGGTTTTGAACTCCTGACCTTAAGTGATCCACCCACCTCGCCCTCCCAAAGTTGTGGGATTACAGACATGAGCCACCGAGGCACCCAGCCTATTACGTTTTTCTTTTACAAAATGTTTTGGCTCTTCTAGTTCCTTTATTTATATATAAATTTTAAAATTAGCTTGTCTTTTTTAATTATAAAAGTTATTTAATGACTGGGATTTTGATGGAGAGTGCATTGAATTTATAAATTGCTATTGTCCAATGAAACTTTTGGTGATTATGGAACTATTCTTTTTTAAAAAATTAAATTAATTTATTTATTTTGAGACGGTCTCACTCTGTTGCCCAGGCTGGGGTGCAGTGGCATGATCTTGGCTCACTGCACTGCAAACTCTGCCTCCTGGGCTCATGATCCCCCCACCTCAACCTCCTGAGTAGCTGGGACCACAGGCATGCACCACCATGTTTGGCTAATTTTTGCATTTTTAGTAGAAATGGGGTTTTGCCATGTTGGCCAGGCTGGTCTTGAACTCCTGAGCTCAAGCAGTCCACCTGCTTTGGCCTCCCAAAGTGCTGGGATTACAGGTGTGAGCCATTGTGCCCAGCTGAGAACTATTCTTTATCTGCTTTGTTTAATGTGGTAGCCAGTAGCCATATATGGCTATTAAAAACTTGTAATTTGGCTAATTTGACCAAATAACTTTAATTTTAATTTAATTTTAATTAATATAAAGTTAAATAGCTACATGTAGCTATTGGATATTTATTGGATAGTGGAGCTTATAGATAAGTTTCAGGAGAATTGACATCTTAACAATATTGTTTTCTGATCCACGAACATGGTGTATGTCTTCATTTATTTAGGTCTTCTTTAATTTCTTTCAAAAATAGTTTATAGTTTTCACTGTACAAGTCTAGCACATATTTTGTTAAATTTATCTGTACTTTTATTTTTACGTTGTAAATAGTATTATTTTCTTAACCTGAAGTTTTGCTTTTTGTTAGTATATAGAAATGCAATTGACATGTGCATATAGAAAACTCGCTTATTAGTTCTAGCAGCTTTTTGTACATTCCTTTGGATTTTCTAAGTATACAGACAATCATGTCTTTTGTAAATATAGACATCTTTATATTTTTCTTCTCAGTCTATCTGAATTTTATTTTTGTCTTATTCTACTGGCTAGGACTTCCAGTGCAATATTAAATAAAAGTGTTGACAGTGGACATCCTTCTCTTCTTCCTGATTTATAGAGAAAAGCATTAATTACTTGTTTAATTACTTCCCATTCACCCCATTGGTGAGGGGAAATTCCTGCCCTGGCGTTATGGGAATGGCTGAATACATGACACCTGACATGACAGATGAGATTGAGAGCAGTTTATTAGTCACATATACTCACAGCCCAGGAGAAGATGACATTGTACACCATCAAAGGGCCAAATGGAGATTATACTCAGGAACACAGTGAACAATCAGTGGCTGTAGGAAGCAGGCTTTGTAGTTTCAAAAGGGTTGAGTGCTTCCCTGTTTCCTATGAGAGGATTTAATTGGCTTGTTTGAATAATTCTGTGGATTGGTAGGGAACTGAAACCACTCAGGGATAATCGGAACTATACCTGATCTGTTTGATAAGGAGGGTTGTTTGACTTGGGGACCTTATCTGTGTGAGGAGAATGGGGAGGAGAACTTGTGGTTAGGTAATTCCAGGCCCTCCTGTTTTTACTAGATGTGAAGGCAGCATATAGTGTTATTTTTAGGCCTTACACCATAAGCATTCAGTAATTCATTATTAAGAATGATGTTACACATCTTCTTGCTGAAAAGACCTCTATAATTATGTAATGTCCTCTTTAACATTTTTAGCAATATATTCTGTTCTGAAGTCTACTTTGATATTAATCCAGCCTTCTTTGGATAAGTGTTTGTAAACTCTGTTTTTTCTTCCGTTTACTTTAACCCATATATATCTTTATATTTATAGTAAATTTCTTGTATACAGCATAGAATTAGGTCTCGCTTATTTTTTCCCCCAATTCACTCTGTCAATCTCTGCCTTTTAATTAGAATGTTTAGACCTGTGCTTTCCAATATGGTAGCTGCCGGCCATATGTGTCTTCTGAGCACTTGAAATGTGGCTAATTCAGATTGAAACATGCTATGAGTGTAGAACACAAACCTGATTTTAAAACATAGTATGAAAATGTATACAAAATATCTCATTATAATGTTTTGGCCAGGCGTGGTGACTCACACATATCCCAGCACTTTGGAAGGCCGAATCACTTGAGGTCAGAAGTTTGAGACTAGCTGGCCAACATGGTAAAATCCAGATTCTACTAAAACAAAATACATGGTGGCATGGTGGTCTGTGCTTGTAGTCCCAGCTACTCGGGAGGCTGAGGCAGGAGAATCACTTGAACCGGTGAAGCAGAGGTTGCAGTGAGCCAAGATTGCGCCACTGCACTCCAGCCTCAGTGACAGAAACTATGTCTCCAAAAAAAAAAAAAAAAAAAAAAACAACTATTTCTGAAGGACATAGAAGACTTAAACAGATTATAAGATATATCATGTACTTGGATAAAAGGACTCAGTATCATGAAGATGTCATTTCTCCCGAAATTAATCTGTAAATTTACCACAATTCTAATAAAATACCAGCAACATTATTACTTTTTTCTTTCTTTCTTTTTTTTTTTTTTTTTTTTGCAATTAGGCAAGCTGATTTAAAATTTTACATGGAAAGAGTAAACAACAATAGCCTGTTTATTAAAGAGCAGAATAACAAGTATGTCCTAAGAATATAAATGTTGGATATGGTATGATTAAGTGGGTGTGGCTACAGGAGTAAATGAGAACAAGGCTTGGAAAGAAGTTTATACCATGAAGGGTCACAGAGGAAACACAAGGTTTTGGTTTGGTGTCAGAACACAGGAGCAAGGGGAAATCCTAGGCCAAAGCCTTTATTGGGATTTCTGTGAGAATCGCAAGGTAGAGCAGAGTAAACATTTAGGATTGGCTATTTTGAATACTTCTGGTGGGCTGTGGCTATAGATGCCCATCAAGGGGATCTCTCTTTGGTGCTCCTCCACTTTGCTGAGCATGCCTGTGTCATTGCTCTTACCACATTGTTTGGAAATTAATTGTAAACTGAATTTGTGCACGTTAATCCTTTCTTTCCAATTAGTTTGTAAACTTCAAAGGCATGGTATTTTTGATGTGAAAATTACATGAGATAACACAGATGAATTTCCTAGCATAATTTCAGTCTTCCCTGAGTCTGCTACTTTCTGCCTGAAACTTTGTATAAGTCACTTAAACTCTGTAAGCCTCAATTCATCTTCTGTATAAGAGGCTGATATTAATACAAATATCATAATGCTGCTCTGAGAATGAAATGAGTTTGTGCATGTAAAAATATGATTATAAATTAAATATTTCTCTCATTCCATTCTGCATCTAACTTAGTGGCTAGGCACATGGAAGGTATCATTTTAATAAATACCAACCCAAATGTCCAACAATGATAGACTGGATTAAGAAAATGTGGCACATATACACCATGGAATACTATGCAGCCATAAAAAACGATGAGTTCATGTTCTTTGTAGGGACATGGATGAAATTGGAAATCATCATTCTCAGTAAACTATCGCAAGGACAAAAAACCAAACACCGCATGTTCTCACTCATAGATGGGAATTGAACAATGAGAACACATGGACACAGGAAGGGGAACATCACACTCTGGGGACTGTTGTGGGGTGGGGGGAAGGGGGAGGGATAGCATTAGGAGATATACCTAATGCTAAATGGGTGCAGCACACCAGCATGGCACATGTATACATATGTAACTAACCTGCACATTGTGCACATGTATCCTAAAACTTAAAGTATAATAATAATAAAAAAATAAAAAAATAAAATTAGTTGGAAAAAACAAAACAAAACAAAACAAAACAAATGTTTATGGAGGGAGTGGGTGAATCCTACAGGGTATATTTTGCTTGAAAGAAGGCACCCTTGTTGTGGGTGGGTGTTTTCTGTGGAGACAGAAATCATAGGAGGTCTCTGGGGAAGACAGACCTCCCAGGGACATATGAATGGTAGCATGGGGAAACTAATTCCCAGGAGCCCAGGTGGGGGACGTTTTCCCCCAACTTCCCATGCTGTGTTATTTCACACAACAAAAGGGAAGTCTCTGAAGACTCTAGCAGTAGTGAAGAAGACTATACTCCCTCCTGCACTGCTTCCTGAGGAATAGCTGACACAGAGGAGAACTGAACCTGGTCCTGTCAGCAAGCTGGTTTTCCAGGCTTTTTGTCTCCTCTGCCCAGCAGGCATTTGTCTATCAATTCTGACTAACAAAACTTTCTGCAGTGATGGAAATGTTCTATACATATGTTGTCCAATATGGTAGCCAGTAGCCACATGTAGCTATTGAGCACTTGAAAAGTGGCAACTCTGATTAAATAACTGAGTTCTAAATTTTACTTAAAATTTAAATTGACCAATGTGGTTCAATTTAATAATGTTATATTTGTCTCTTTATCCTCAGCATCTGCACAGAGCCTGGCTCAGAAGAGGCATGGGGGATGTTTGTTTAAGTGAATTATTCTAAACCGTGCTAGATTCTTTTATTGGCTGGATTTATACTCATCAAATGTATTTTCATTCATCACCCTATTTGTGACTTAGAGCTACTCTTTGTGGTAGGCAGGACCTTTGTCTCAGTTTGTTGGAAGAGGAAACTGAGGCTCAGTAAGTTTAAGTGATTTGCCCAAGATTATAAAGCTATAACATCAGTCTGAGTAGAACCCACATCTTTCTCTTTATTTTTCCATCTCCCTATACTTAAGGTAGTTCTTTTGTTCTTCTTAGCCCTTATTGACTCCGCCGACACCGAAATTCCCACAACCCTCACAGCCTTTACATAAGTGTCATTAGGACTGTGGAAAGCACATATATATTCATCTTGATAGTTGTGTGGACATGGCTTGTGAATTTTAAACTGTTCAAATGTGAGAGATAATTCTGATAGCTATTTTCATGTAACTTTCTGTACAAATTCTTACCCCTGATTTTAATGCAGATGAATGGATAGTTCCATGCATGTGGCCAGCATCTTACTTAGAAGGGCTTCCGGTCTGTCTCTGCATTTCTGCCTCAAGGCTTTCTCTCAAACTCTAGAAGTCTGCTCAGCCCTGGCAAGCATAACCAGGAAATGTGAGAGAGTTCAAGCTGGAAGGTGGAGAGCAACCCTCAACCAATGGAGACAGAAATTAGGAGACAAATGCTCCAGACTCCGTGTTCTTCAGTGGGACAACGGCAGGCACACATTCTACCCTGTTTTTCAGTCTCCAGCAAGATTAAAAATAGTTGTCTACTAAAGCAATCAGCTCAGTAACACATTTTTCTTAGCGTTTTCCCCCCTTCCCTCTTTCACTCTCTCCACCTCACTTCCTTTCAGATTACCACCATTTTCCATTCAGCAGACATTGACTGAGATCCTACTTTGTGTCATGCACCACGCTGCACTATGGAGTATAAAAAGATAAGAGATCAACCCTAGGTATCAGAGAGCTCATGGTCGAGAAGGAAATAATGCATAAAGCATTTGGAATAGAGGGCATATACAGGGGACTGTGGGAGGGCAGAGCTGGTCAGGACGGGTAATGTTCCAGCTTGGTTTTAGACGATAACGGCGTGTCACTACTGAAAGGTGGGAAAGAGCAGCCCATATTTACTGAAAAATACGTCAGCAAAAGGATAAGTCTTTTCTGGGGTTGAGGGTTGCCGTTGCGGAGGGGCAAGGAGCCAGAACCCTTTGGGCCTCTGTGTGTTTGGGTTGGGGTGGGCACACAGTTGGTTTTCAGTGCATTTCAGTTGAAGACGAGTAGCCCAGGCAAACCAAGAGGAGAAGCTTTGGGAAATCAAGAAACCTGTCCCAAGTCCCCAAAGTTGAGCACCAACCACAGAAAAGCCAGTTTAGCTAGTCTGGGCGGTCAGTACGAGGACCCCGGTCGCCGGCAGGAAAGCGCCATCCTTACAGACCTGGCCCCTGTGCTCTAGGGGTAGCGGAGCCTGCTCAGTTTCCAGGATGCGGTGGTTCGGTTGCGGAGGAGCAGCGCCGCGGAGCCCAAGTCCCAGCTCGGGCCCGGGCTCGCGCCGCGGGGGCGGGGCCTTGGACGCACGCTCCTCCCAGGCGTCCCTCCCGCCCTCAGCCGCGCGCCGGCCACCCGCGCGCCTGCCGCCCGTTGCCCTGGTAACCGTCGTGCCGCGTCTTCCTGAGGGAGCTTCTGTCAGCCCACTGATCCCACCACCCGCTCCCTACTGCCCCGCGGTCTTCGCGTGAGCTCGGAGACTGAGGGACAACAAAAATGGCGGAGGGGAGCCAGTCGGCGCCTGAGGCAGGTCTGTGGGGGCGGCCGATCTGGGGAAGGCTGAGGCGGCCAGGCTGTCCTGGGTCTCAGGCAACAGGGGACTCGGGCATGGTCCTACTCCTGAGGAGACGCCCCTGTATATTTGCGCGGTGGGTTATGACTTCAGGGTCAGGGGTCAAGGGTGGCGTGTACCCCTCTGAATGGCGGGCAGGGACCTCGAAGTCCGGGTGATGGAGGGGAGTGTGGGTTAGTGTGCACACTTCTGACAGAACATGGGCCCGAAAGGGGCTGGGATCTGAGAGAAGAGACAGGATCTTAATCCTGGGATCACCTGTGGTGAAGGCTAATCCTAGGGCTAGGCTGTGTCATGGAAAGGGTGTACACTGCCCTGTGGGAGCATGGGAGAGATCCCTAAAGGGGCATGATTTGGGCTGGGGGTGGGAGTAGGAGGCTCTGACTCTAAAGAGGGAGGTATACGTGGAAGGTGTGTTACTTTAATATCAGACAGTGCCATGGAACGGGGAGTTAGAGTATTTGCGTTTGGAGATGTGCAGTGTCCTCAGGGTCACTCCTGGTCACAGAGAAATTTATGCAAATAATCCTTGTATGGGTCCTTAAAAAGACAAGAGACCTTGAGGGGATACCCGGAGCCCCAGTCCTTTAGGAGCCTACCAAAGGAGGCTGGAGCCTGAGTGTGAGTGTATGTGGGTTCAATGATCTTGAAGGTCATTCAGAATCAAAGGAGTGCATGTCCATACTTCTGTGGGTGGAAGATAGCCTTTAAGGGACAGGAAGACTGACAGGAAGGGAGACCCAGGATCCTACTCCTGAGGGGACCCCTTGTGCATATGGCTGGGCTTTGTGAGATACTGACTTTAAGTGTCTCACAGGGTCATAGAAGAAAGCAAAGGTTTTTACAGTTTTGAGTATGTGGGAGGGAGTTTGCCTCTAAATGAGGCTGACCACTGAAGAACTGGATGTTACAGGATGGCATGGGTGTGTGGGTAGAAAAGAAGTGGCTTTGGGGATATGTGTGTGATGGGTGTTGGCAGTGGTATACATAACCTTGTATATATGTCCTAATCTGGTATTATCATTACAAGAGTGATCCACTTGAATTACTTTGGTCCTGGGGTGTGTGTGTGTGTGTGTGTGTGTGTGTGTGTGTGGTTATGGTACATACACACCCCAGAAACTGGAACTCAGAAATAGGTTCGAGGAACCATTATGTCTCAAGACCTTCATTATTTCTCTTTCTTTCATGGCATCTCTGTTTTACTGAGCAGCTCCTCTACTCATTTTATAGTTTTAGCTCCCTCATAACTTGAACATGCTCATTCCTTTATTCATTCATCCACTCAACAAATATCGAGTGCTAACTATATGCCAGGCAATAAGTTAGGCATTGGAAATTCCCTGCTTTGGATGAGCTTATCTTGTTCTTCTTTTCCTTTTTTTCTCATAGCATTTATTGCCTTTGAACATACTATTTAATTTACTTGCTTGTATTGCTTATTTCCTGTCTCCTTCCACTACAATGTAAGCTCTACAAGGGCATTGTTTTATCAATACCACATGTCTAGAACTGTTCTAAGTGTATAGTATGTTCTCAATAAAGATTTCTTAAATGAATAACTGAATTACTGATATTGTCTGGAAGTGATATTTTAGCTGACATATGATAGGGACTGGATAATTGAAGAAAAGGGCAAAGAGTGGTCCAGGCAGCAGGAAAACCGTGTGCAAAGAACCCAAGACAGATGGAAACATGTTATGCTGTGTTTAAGGAACTGAAAGGAGACAAGTGTGGGTACACGTGGGGCAATGGGAAGAGAGAAGAGGTACGCTGAAGCCAGATCTTCCAGTACTTTGTAGAATATGATATGAATTTGGGTCAGAAATCCTAAGAATAATGGGAAGCCATTGAAGGCTTTTAAGTGGGAGCATGCCATGATTAGAATAATTAAAAAATAACTCTGGCTACAATATGGAGAGTACAGAGGATACAAGAGTGGATATAGGATATACTCTCCACCAGCTACAGTGAGGAGAGTACAGAGGATACAAGAGTGCATATAGAGAGACCTTAGAAGGTAGCAGTGGAGATGAAGAGAAGGAATTGAGAAATACTTAGGAGGTAAAATTAATAGGACTTAGTGAAATATGAGGATGATGGAGAAGGAAGTATTGAAGACAACTTCTCATTTTCTAATTTGTGCAACTGGATAGTTAGTGGTGCCATTACTGGGATAGGGAGCATTGGAAGGGGCCTTAGGTAGGTGTGAGAGGAAAGATCAATAATTTGGTTTTAGATAAGTGGAGATTCAGGTATCTTTAGGACATCCAAATAAGTAGAGAGATTGACAAGGCAGTTGAATTTACAAGAAAAGTATAAACTGGCATAGAGATAATTATTTTGACATAGAAATAATTACTCAAGCTGTGGGTGTGGATGAAATTGCCTAGAGGGAGAAGAGGCCTGGGATGAAGTGTTGAGTAGCTGCAATATTTCAATGCCTTCCAAAGAGACTGAGAAGGTGCGACTGGAGAGATTAGAGCACAACTAAAGGAATGTTTCAAGATAAATGGAATACTCAGTAGACTGAATGCTGCCAAGCAATATAAAATGAAGGGCTAAAAAACTAGATTTAGCAACAGAGAGGTCATTGGTAACATTGATGGTAGAAAATTGATGATGGTAAAAAGCCAGGTCATTTAGGCGAATAATGCCTCGGTCTTTGTTTAATTCAAATTTCTGAGAGAGATAATTTTATTGACCCTTATTGTCTTTTACCACTAAATCACAGTCCAGTTGTCAGGACTGACTGGTTTTAGATTAGGTGTCCAGCTATTGCTGGCTGGAGTCACCTGATACAAAATATGGCCATCTGGTAATTTCTTATCTCACTTGAAATAGCCAACATTTATGAAGTGTTTATTTTGTACCACCCATTATACTAAGTGCTTTATACATTTTATTTCAGTCTCATAACAACTCTCTAAGGTATTCTCTATGTTTTATATGTGGAGAAGTTTTGGCACAGAGAAGTTGACAACTTAATTAAGATCTGCAAAGAATTAGTAGAAGATTAGTTTTTTTGACAATTTAAATGTTATCCAGATTCATTATTTGGCTTTGTGTTTGTATTACAACATACTACGTTCTGAAGAAATCATAGCCATGATGAAAATTCCTGCCTTACAGGAAATACTCTAAACTAAGCATATTCTAACAAGGTGAAATGGAAAGAAATGAGCTCAGATCCTTGTATAAACCCTACTTCTGTGACTTATTATATGTGGACCTTGGACTCAAGTTTTATGATCTTCAGTTTCCGCATTTGTAAAATGGGGATGATATTTGCAGGATAGTTGTGAATATTAGAGATCATATACTTGAAGTGTCCAATAAATGTTATGTCCTTAGTTCACTTGAAGCTTGAATATAAAAAATTTCAAATGTATTGCATATACTTTACATATAAAAGAAATTATATAAACATACAATGATGAGTATAAGAAATTCTATTTTTTCTTCATTGGTTTTTCACTGCTTTGCTGTCAGAAGAAAGGCAGACATTCAGTTTTGGAGAATGTAGAATTGTTACCTGAACTGTGTATCATGGGACCAGTCTCTGTGTGGGGTAGATTTTGAGGAATTTCTTGGAGGAATGAAGGGACCCTTAAGATATCTTAAGCATGCTTTTATATGTAAAGTATATGCAATACATTAAAAATTTTTTATATTCAAGCTCTTACAGAGCATGTAGATAGCTCTGTAAGAGGGTCAGATTTACAAAAGGAAGTTTCTTCTTTTAAATCTTGTGCTTTAAAATGGGGACACAAATGTCAGGACTTTTTCCCTATAAATTTGATTATCAATACTAATAAAAAAGAAAACCTTACAGTTAATTATATGTAGGAGTATTAGTCTCATGCTAGATTGCACCTGCTTCTTTTTCTTAGCTTCTTCTCCCTCTCTTCCAGCTATCTTAAAAAAGCTTTTATTTTAGTTACCCGGTAAAATAATTTGTTTTTCTATTTTGTCAAGTTATTCTGTGGAAGCCCATGTAGGCAAACATTTTTTTAAATGATGCAGTCTGTTTTAAAATGGACTGTACCTTAATCACTCTTTGTGAAATAAATGGGTCTTTTTTAAAAAGCAGTTCTATATGAATCAGAAACCAATTATGGGCAGAATGTTGAAATTGTAAAACGCCTTAGAAATGAGAATATTGTTTGATAGCTTGTGTTAGTGGTTAGACAAAGTAATAGTTAAGCCTTTTTTGTTTTAGTATCTGTATTTGTTAACTGGGGATAATAACAGCTACTTTTAAGGTGAGAATTAGAGATAAGTTGTGGAAAGTATATCATGTCTTACACCACCAAAGAAATGATATCTTGATTGGTGTCTGTGTGTGTTTGTGTGTGTGTGTGTGTGTGTGTGTCAGAGACAGAGAGAGAGAGAGAGAGAGAGAGAGAGAGAGAGAATATTTTTTTTCCTAAAGGCATAGTAGAAAATCACCTTTAAAAGAAGAGGATATCCAGGTCTGCAGTCCCTTATCTGGCAGGTTTGGATGCAAATATATTTCAGAACTCAGATTTCTTTTTATTATGGAAAGGCAATACTGCATATGTACTGTCAATTACATAATACCCCCAATGGGGTATGAGATAGTACCATGTAATCAAACATATCAATATCACATTCACTGTAAGTGAATAAAAATTATAAACAGAGTCACATAAATTTGGGTTGGATTTTGCTATCAAATTAGTTTTGGTGCCAAAGTTAGATATTTGGTGATTTTGGAATTATGGAAAAGGGAATGTGGACTTACATAATTTTATTCACTTTTGGAAATATTTTCAAAAGTTTAAAATATTTTTCTCACTTTTAGATTTTCTGTATTATAAGTGAACTATAATGTAATATTAATATCTCAAAAGTATTGAGACAGAAAACACTTTTTTGACAGAAAGTTTGTGTGTTTGTTTCTTCTAAGGCTCTTTGATAATGTCTGTATTTCTGAGATCCATGAATGTTGTAATTTGCTTCAGTTTCAGCATTGTGGCTCAGTGTCACTTTCAATGAAAGATACTAAAGATCTATATGTATTAAGAAAGTCAGAGGATGTGAATATTTTGCATATATATTCTAAACAAAATCACAGCTTTGTCTTTGAGTCATTTAAGAACAGCACAGTTTTATGTGAGTTTCAGAGTATTTTTATTAGTTGTTAAATGTCAGCAATGGAGTATTAATTTTAATATAGATTTAAGGAAAAATTTCATTCTTAGATGAATTTGATGTTTCTGATTATAAAAATTATTGCAAGTTTAAAAGCTTTCAGTACTTAATTGATAGTGTTCACCATATGGGAATATGCTAATCTTTGCTTTTTATATTCCTCATTTATTTAATGGGATCCATAAAACAAATTTCTCTTTTTTAAAACTTCAGAGGAAGATGTTTTTATTTGTCATATATATTTAAGAACTATTGGTTGTATACTTTTGAGTTTCTAAACAGACTTGGAAAAAAGTGTACTTTCATGTCATCTGAAGGAAAACAAAGCAATGAAACACAACAGGGCTTCTAAAATTTTATACAGGATTGAAAACTTTTATATAAGATTGTCAGTTCCTAAATAAATATTTTGAAAAATATTATAGAAATAAATCTCTTGGGGAAGGGACATCAAAAACAACCTGCCAGTAATTATAGTTTGCTTATCTTTCTTTCTGGAGTAATAGATGAATCTCTGTGTCGTGGCTTTGTGGAATAAATTACTATTATGGGCTGTGTTACTTTATATATTTATGTATGTATCCATTTTTATTTTATTCCATTTCAACTTTTATTTTAGGCTCATGGGCTACACACACAGGTTTGTTATATGGATAAATTGCATGTTGCTGGGGTTTGGTGTACAGGTTATTTCATCACCCAGGTAATAGGCATAGTATCCAACAGGTGGTTTTTCAACCCTCACCTTCCTGCCGCTCTCTACCCTAAAGCAGGTCTTGGTGTCTGTTGTTCCCTTCTTTGCTTCCATGTGTAACTAGTGTTTAGCTTCCTCTTATAAGTGAGGACATGCGGTACTTGGTTTTCTGTTCCTGCGTTAATTCCCTTAGTAGAATGGCCTCCAGCTCCACCTATGTTGCTGCAAAGGACATGATCTTGTTTCTTTATATGGCTTTCTTTTTTACGCATAGTATTCTGTGGTATATATGTATATAATAATTGAGGAGTAGGCTAGGATTTTCGCAGTTGTGTTTGATTGAGTCCTCCTCAACCGCCCACTATAATGGATAGGATTGTGATAGATAGGAGGATGTTCGTGTTTATTGATGGGAAAATTTGAAATATAATCGAGATAGGGGCTAGTTTTTGTCATGTAAGGAGAAGTATGCCAGATATTAGAGAGTTTCCTGAGTCCCCTCTGGGACTCAGAAGTGAAAGGGGGCTATTCCTAGTTTTATTACTAGGGCCGTTATTATTATTAAGGATGAAAATTGATTAATAGTATTTATTATTGTTCATTGTCCAGAAGACAGGTTATTGGAAATGATAGCTATCATGAGAATTATAGATGTGGTTGCTTGTGTAAGGAAATATTTGCTGATGGCTTCTGTAGAGCGGGGATTTATTTTATATATATATATCACATTTTCTTTTCCCTGTCCACTGTTGATGGGCTTTGGGTTGATTCCATGTCTTCCCTATTGTGAATAGTGTGGCGATGAACGTATGTGTGCATGTGTCTTTATGGTAGAACAATTTAGATTTCTTTGGGTATATACTCAGTAGTGGGATTGCTAGATCAAATGGTAGTTCTAAGTTCTTTGAGAAATCTCCAAAGTGCTTTCTACAGCAGCTGAACTAATTTATATTCCTATTAACCATGTATATGTGTTCCCCTTTCTCTGCAGGCTCTCCGGCATCTGTTGCTTTTTGACTTTTTAGTAATAGCCATTCTGACTGGTGTGAAATGGTATTTCACTGTGGTTTTGATTTGCATTTCTCCAATAATTAGTGATGTTGAGCATTTATCATATGCTTGTTGGCCGCATGTATGTGTGTGCTGAGCATTTTTTCATATGCTTGTTGGCCACATGTATATCTTCTGAGAAGTGCCTATTCATCTCCTTTGCTCGCTTTTTATTATTTTTATTTATTATTTTTTGAGACAAAGTCACACTCTGTCACCTAAGATGGAGTACAGTGGCACAATCTTGGCTCACTGCAATCTCTGCCTCCTGGATTCAAGTGATTGTCCTGCCTCAGCCTCCTGAGTAGCTGGGATTACAAGCGCACACCACCATGCCTGGCTAATTTTTGTGTTTTTTAGTAGAGATGGGTTTTGCCATGTTGGCCAGGCTGGTCTGGAACTCCTGACCTTAGGTCATCTGCCCACTTTGGCCTCCCAAAGTGCTACAATTACAGGCGTGAGCCACTACACCCAGCCTGTTAATTTGTTTAAATTCCTTATAGATTCTGGATAGTAGACCTTAGTTGAATGCATAGTTTGCAAAAATTTTCTCCCATTCTGTAGGTTGTCTGATTACTCTGTTGATAGTTTCTTTTGCTGTGCAGAAGCTCTTTAGTTTAATTAGGTCACACTTGTCAATTTTTGTTTTTGTTGCAGTTGCTTTTCATGTCTCCATCATCAAATCTTTGCCAGGGCCTATGTTCAAAATGGTATTTCCCAGGTTTTCTTTAGGGTTTTTACAGTTTTAGTTTTACATTTAAGTCATTAATCCATCTTGAGTTGATTTTTGTATATGTTTCAATCTTCTGCATGTGACTAGCCAGTTATCCCAGCACTGTTTATTGAATAGGGAATCATTTCCCTATTGCTTGTTTTGTCTACTTTGTTGAAGATCAGATAGTTGTAGGTGTGCAGTTTTATTTCTGCTTCCTCTATTCTGTTCCATGGGTCTTTGTGTCTGTTTTTGTACTAGTACCATGCTGTTTTAGTTACTGTAGTGTTTTAGTATAGTTTGAAGTCAGGTAATGTGATGCCTCTGGCTTTGTTTTTTTTGTTTTTGCTTAGGATTGCTTTGGGTATATTTATTTATGTTTTGAGACAGGGTCTTGCACTGTCATCCAGGCTGCAATACTGTGGAATGATCATGGCTTACTGCAGCCTTGATTTCCCAGCTCAAGTGATGGTGTCATCTCAGCCTCCCAACTGGCTGGAACTACAGGCACATGCCACCACACACAGCTAATTTTTTAATATTTTGTAGAGGCAAGGTCTCACTCTGTTTCACAGGATTTTTATTTGTTTTCAAAATTACTTGTTCATTCAAAACTGTACTGAATACCTTCTATGCACCAAGCATTGTGCTAAACTCTGGAAATTCACAGATGTATTATAAAAAGTCCTTGCCTTCAAGGAGCTCCTATCCTAGTGGAGGAGAAATAGAGCTAGAAAATTATCATTCAGGCAACATAGAGTTGTACACAGAATTCTGAGGCCAGAGAACGGTTCCCTGACAGCCTGGGGATAGTGGTAGTAGTTCAAGAAGGTGTCCTAGATTAGAATAAGGGACACATTAATTGAGTCTTGAATGATGAGAAGGAATTAGCCCAGTGGAGGTGGTAGGCAGAAGTGTGGAGAGAAGGAATGAAGGGCAGAGAAAGCAACATGTGCATCACAAACTTGTGGAGGTGAGAGAATAATGCTTACTTAGAATGTTGTTAAAATTGCACACCTATTAACAGAGCTAAAGACTATATTTCTTCCTTTCTCCTCAGATTCTTAAACATTTCTGGAGTCATAGATTCCCTTGATTAACTGATAAAAACCAATGAATTCTTCCTCATGGAAATGCACAGTACGTGCAAGCACACAAAAATTTGAAATGATTTCAAGGTATGAAATCCTGAAGCTCAAATTAAGAAGTCCTCTGGGCCGGGCATGGTAGCTGACGCCTGTAATCCCAGCACTTTGGGAGGCCAAGGCAGGTGGACCACTTGAGTTCAGAAGTTCGAGACCAGCCTGGCCAACATGGTGAATCCCCGTCTCTACTAGAAATACAAAAATTAGCTGGGCGTGTTGGCTTGCACCTATAGTCCCAGCTACTCAGGAGGTTGAGGCAGGAGAATTGCTTGAGCCTGGGAGGTGGAGGTTGCAGTGAGCTGAGACTATACTATTGCACAGAGCAAGACTCTATCTCCAAAAAAAAAAAAAAAAAAAAATCCTCTGTTCATTAGTTATGAGGTCTATTTAGGAAACTGATCTTGAAAGTAGGAATACTTTGGTGAAAAGGGTTGATCTAATAACATTTGTATTAGAGCAGCTGGCCCCTAAATTGTTTTGTTTATCTTTGTCTTTTTTTTTTGAGACAGAGTCCCAGTCGGCCAGGCTGGAGTACAGTGGTGTGATCTTGGCTCAATGCAGCCTCCACCTCCTGGGTTCAAGTGATTCTCCTACCTCAGCCTCCCAAGTAGCTGGGACTACAGGTGCATGCCACCACGCCCAGCTAATTTTTGTATTTTTAGTAGAGACAGGGTTTCACTGTGTTGGCCATGATGGTCTCGATCTCTTGACCTCGTGATCTGCCCTCCTCAGCCTCCCAAAGTGTTGGGATTACATGTGTGAGCCACCACGCCTGGCCTTTAAAACCTCATTTGGATGTATCTGTCTCTGTTGACAGCGTGACATAATAAATAGGGCATGGATTTTGAAATTACGAAGATAAGATTTGAAACATTCAACTCTACCAATTAATGTGTAATAGTGTTTCTCTAACCCAGTTTTCATCTTTAAATGGAGATACTAGTCCTTTATCAAATAGGGTTGTGAGGTGTATGTAATGCATATAGTATAGGAGAAACTGTCTTCACTAAGTAATTGGATTAATTGGTGCCTTTCATTCTATTAGACATACAGCTTTATACATGTTTAAAGATCTTCTCCAGTCATGTAACTACCCCAGGTGCTTTAAGAAAACAATTTTATAAATGTATTTGGATGGAACATCAGACCCTGTGTCATAAACATATTAGGAAGAACTTAATAATTTTAATAAAAATTGGAAATATGTTCCTAAGTTGTAATACTGTAACTTCTCATCTTAGTAGTGTCATTACCAATGATGTACCATTACAAGAATAGCAGTGATTATGGGAAATGCTAGTAAACTTTTTGCAGCTTACTAACAATTATAAATGTTTTAAACTTTCCTATAAAAGACTAAAAAGCTTTTATCTCAGTTTAGGTTTATCAAATTGTGGGGTCTTTAATTTGCATCACACATATTATACAGCTGGATGAAAACCAAATGATTTAATAAAAGTGGTGGGTAATTTTTTATTCTTTTCTCTAATGAGACTGATTCTTTTGCTTCAATTTAATAGAAACTACACATGGTCCAGGACTCAGCTTCATGAAGAAACTTTCCCCTATATTTTGAGGAAGGACTCATGATCTCATTTACTCTTTTTATTAATTCCTATAACCTGATTTAATAAAGCCCTAAGAAAGAGGACTGTTTCCTCCTTTAAATTCACATTTGCTAGTTTGGGACTAATTTTGTGTTGTGTTGTACTGATTAGAGCTTTTCTATTTCTGGGAGATTTTACATTTTGACTAGATCAGTGTATCTTTAATTCGATAGAGTTTCTTCAATTAAGGAACTTAATAGACAACTGAAGTACTGTATATATTTTTAATGGAAATTGGAAGTGGTTATATTCTGAGACAATGGGTGTTGTAACTAACTACTGAAACAAATTATGATTCCAGGGTCACATTACTTTTTGGTGGAAACAAACCAGGACATGTTTTTTTCCTTTATTATTTGTACATCCTTACGATCAACGTGGTTTCAAGTTGGCAAAAAAGTTGTTCTCAGAAAATTTTACATGTGATCCTGATAAAGTATAATTTTCTTCAGATATATAATTTTAATGCAGTTTCACATTTAGGCTATCAGAAGTTGCCAACTCACCCTTGAAAACACACTATACACTTAAAAAGCTCTGGGAATGAGCTTCTTGCTTTTAGGGTGACAAAAGCATCCTTATCCTACTGATGTAGTCTCTGAACATATACATATTTTGAAAGCTTAAGAGTTTTGACTGGTTTTCAAAAACAGGATTAAGTATTATCAGGATAGATAAATTACTTTTGTTGCTGTCCTAGCAAGCTAAATGTTCTTATATTGCTAATTTAAAATTTTTTCTTATTTATTTATTAAAAATTAAAAAAATTGTGGGTGTGTAGTAGGTGTATATATTTATTAGGGTACATGTGATGTTTTGATATAGGCATGCAATGTGAAACAAGCACATCAAGGAGAATGGGGTGTCCATCCTCTCAAGCATTTATCCTTTGAGTTAGAATATAATTACACTCTAAATTATTTTAAAATGTATAATTAAGTTATTATTGACTCTAGTCACCCTATTGGGCTATCACGATAGCAGGTCTTGTGGTAGGTCTTATTCATTCTATTTTTTTTTCAACCCATTAACTATCCCCAGCCTCCCACTAACCTTCTCAGCCTCTGGTAAACATTATTCTACTCTCTATGTCCGTGAGTTCAATTATTTTGATCTGTAGATCCCACATATAAGTGAGAACATGTGATGACATATGTCTTTCTGTGCCTGGTTTATTTCACTTAGCATAATGATCTCCAGTTCCATCCACATTGTTGCAAATGACAGGATCTCATTCTGTTTTAGCTGAATAGTACTCCATTGTGTGTATGTACCACATTTTCTTTATCCGTTCATCTGTTGTTGGACACTTTGGTTGTTTCCAAATCTTAGCTATTGTAAACAATTCTGCAACAAACATTGGAGTGCAGATATTTCCTCAATATACTGATTTCCTTTCTTTTGGTTATATACCCAGCAGTGAGATTGCTGGATCATAGGTAGCTCAATTTTTAGTTTCTTGAGGAACCTCCAAATACTTCTCAATAGTGGTTGTACTAATTTACATTCCCACCAGCAGTATACAAGGGTTCACTTTTCTCTATATCCTCTCCAGAATGTTATTGCCTGTCTTTTTGACATAAGACATTTTAACTTGGTGAGATGATATATCATTGTAGTTTTGATTTGCACTTCTCTGATGATCAATGATGTCAAACACCTTTTCATATGCCTGTTTGCCATTTTGATGTCTTCTTTTAAAAAATATCTATTCAAATCTTTTGCCCATTTTTTGATCAGATTACTGACTTTTTTCCTATGGAGTAGTTTGAGCTCCTTATATATTCTGGTTATTAATCCCTTTAACAAATTAACAAATTTAACAAATCTTTTTATTAAATTTATCTGATAGGATTCTGAATTCCTTCTCTGTGTTATGGGTAGTTTGTAAATATTTTCTCCCTTTCTGTGAGCTGTCTCTTAAATTTGTTGATTGTATCCTTTGCTTTGCAGATGCTTTTTAACTTGATGTGATCCCATTTGTCTATTTTTGCTTTGATTGCTGAGCTTGTGAGATACTGCTCCAGGAATCTTTGCCCAGTCCAATGTCCTGGAGAATATCCCCAATGTTTTCTTGCAGTAGTTTTATAGTTTGATTTCTTAGATTTAAGTCTTGAATCTATTTTGATTTGATTGTTGTGTATGGCAAGAGATAGAGGTCTAGTTTTATTTTTCTGCATATGAATATTCAGTTTTCCTAGCACCATTTACTGAAGAGACTGTCCTTTCCCCAGTGTATGTTCTTGGCACCTTTGTTGAAAATGATTTCATTGTATGTGTGTGGATTTGTTTCTGGGTTCTCTATTCTGTCCCATTGGTCTATGTGTCTGTTTTTATGCCAGTACCATGCTATTTTGGTTACTATAGCTCTATCATATAATTTGAATCAGGTAATGTGATCCTCCAGTTTTGTTTTGTTTTTTTTTTTTTTGCTTTAGGATAGCTTTGGCTCTTGTGTGTGTGTGTGTGTGTGTGTGTGTGTGTGTGTGTTTGTGGTTCCTTACAAATTTGGGGATTGTGTTTTCTATTTCTGTGAAGAATCTCATTGATATTTTGATAGAGATTGCATGAATATGTAGATTGCTTTGGATAGCATGAACATTTTAACAGTATTGATTCTTCCAATCCATGAATGATGAATTTATTTTTTTGAGATGGAGTCTTGCTCTATTGCCTAGGCTGGAGTGCAGTGGCATGATTTTGGCTCACTGCAACCTCCGCCTCCCAGGTTCAAGTGATTCTCCTGCTTCAGCCTCCCGAGTAGCTGGGACTACAGGCATGTACCACCACGTCCGGCTAATTTTTTGTATTTTTAGTAGAGATAAGGTTTCATCTTGTTAGCCAGGATGGTCTCAATCTCCTGACCTCGTGATCCACCCGCCTCCACCTCCCAAAGTGCTGGGATTACAGGCATGAGCCACTGTGCCTGGCCGAATATCTTTTTATTTTTTGATGTCCTCTTTAATTTCTTTGATCAATATTTTATAGTTTTCACTGTAGAGAGCTTTCACTTCTTTGGTTAAGTTAATTTTTTGGTATTTAATTTCATTTGTGACTATTGTAAATGGAATTAATTTTTTGATTTCTTTTTTAGATTGTTCATTTTTGGCATATAGAAATGCTACTGATATTTGTATGTGGATTTCGTACTCTGCAACTTTGTTTATCAGTTCTAATAGTTTTTTGGTGGAATCTTTAGATTTTTTTCAAATACAAGATCCTCTACAAACAATAATAATTTGACTTCTTCCTTCACAATTTGGATGCCCTTTATTTTTTTTTTTTTCTTGTCTGATTGCTCTGGGTAGGACTTTCATTACTATGTCGAATAACAGTGGTGAAAGTGAGCATCTTTGTTGTGTTCCAGATTTCAGAGGACAGGCCTTCAGTTTTTCCCTATTCAGCATGATACTAGCTGTGGTCTGTCTTTAGGTTTTTTATTGTGTTGAGATATATTCCCTCTATATCCAGTTTTTTGAGTTTTTCTTTTATCATGAAGGGATGTTGAATTTTATCAAATTCGTTTCAGCATCAATTGAAATGATTATATGGTTTATTATTATTATTATTATACTTTAAGTTTTAGGGTACATGTGCACAATGTGCAGGTTAGTTACATATGTATACATGTGCCATGCTAGTGTGCTGCACCCATTAACTCACCATTTAGCATTAGGTATATCTCCTAATGCTATCCCTCCCCCCTCCCCCCACCCCAAAACAGTCCCCAGAGTGTGATGTTCCCCTTCCTGTGTCCATGTGTTCTCATTGTTCAATTCCCATCTATGAGTGAGAACACGTGGTGTTTGGTTTTTTGTCCTTGTGATAGTTTACTGAGAATGATGATTTCCAATTTCATCCATGTCCCTACAAAGGACATGAACTCATCATTTTTTTATGGCTGCATAGTATTCCATGGTGTATATGTGCCACATTTTCTTAATCCAGTCTATCATTGTTGGACATTTGGGTTGGTTCCAAGTCTTTGCTATTGTGAATAGTGCCGCAATAAACATACGTGTGCATGTGTCTTTATAGCAGCATGATTTATAGTCCTTTGGGTATATACCCAGTAATGGGACGGCTGGGTCAAATGGTATTTCTAGTTCTAGATCCCTGAGGAATCGCCACACTGACTTCCACAATGGTTGAACTAGTTTACAGTCCCACCAACAGTGTAAAAGTGTTCCTATTTCTCCACATCCTCTCCAGCACCTGTTGTTTCCTGACTTTTTAATGATTGCCATTCTAACTGGTGTGAGATGGTATCTCATTGTGGTTTTGATTTGCATTTCTCTGATGGCCAGTGATGATGAGCACTTTTTCATGTGTCTTTTGGCTGCATAAATGTCTTCTTTTGAGAAGTGTCTGTTCATATCCTTTGCCCACTTTTTGAAGGGGTTGTTTGTTTTTTTCTTGTAAATGTGTTGGAGTTCATTGTAGATTCTGGATATTAGCCCTTTGTCAGATGAGTAGGTTGCGAAAATTTTCTCCCATTTTGTAGGTTGCCTGTTCACTCTGATGGTAGTTTCTTTTGCTGTGCAGAAGCTCTTTAGTTTAATTAGATCCCATTTGTCAATTTTGGCTTTTGTTGCCATTGCTTTTGGTGTTTTAGACATGAAGTCCTTGCCCATGCCTATGTCCTGAATGGTAATGCCTAGGTTTTCTTCTAGGATTTTGATGGTTTCAGGTCTAACGTTTAAGTCTTTAATCCATCTTGAATGAATTTTTGTATAAGGTATAAGGAAGGGATCCAGTTTCAGCTTTCTACATATGGCTAGCCAGTTTTCCCAGCACCATTTATTAAATAGGGAATCCTTTCCCCATTGCTTGTTTTTCTCAGGTTTGTCAAAGATCAGATAGTTGTAGATGTGCGGCATTATTTCTGAGGGCTCTGTTCTGTTCCATTGATCTATATCTCTGTTTTGGTACCAGTACCATGCTGTTTTGGTTACTGTAGCCTTGTAGTATAGTTTGAAGTCAGGTAGCGTGATGCCTCCAGCTTTGTTCTTTTGGCTTAGGATTGACTTGGCGATGCGGGCTCTTTTTTGGTTCCATGTGAACTTTAAAGTGGTTTTTTCCAATTCTATGAAGAAAGTCATTGGTAGCTTGATGGGGATGGCATTGAATCTATAAATTACCTTGGGCAGTATGGCCATTTTGACAATATTGATTCTTCCTACCCATGAGCATGGAATGTTCTTCCATTTGTTTGTATCCTCTTTTATTTCATTGAGCAGTGGTTTATAGTTCTCCTTGAAGAGGTCCTTCATGTCCCTTGTAAGTTGGATTCCTAAGTATTTTATTCTCTTTGAAGCAATTGTGAATGGGAGTTCACTCATGATTTGGCTCTCTGTTTGTCTGTTATTGGTGTATAAGAATGCTTGTGATTTTTGTACATTGATTTTGTATCCTGAGACTTTGCTGAAGTTGCTTATCAGCTTAAGGAGATTTTGGGCTGAGACAATGGGGTTTTCTAGAT
The DNA here is from genome assembly GCF_028885655.2 of Pongo abelii. NCBI lineage: Eukaryota > Metazoa > Chordata > Mammalia > Primates > Hominidae > Pongo > Pongo abelii. The sequence continues at coordinate 183,278,066 of NC_071985.2, forward strand.
ATACAATCATGTCGTCTGCAAACAGGGACAATTTGATTTCCTCTTTTCCTAATTGAATCCCCTTTATTTCCTTCTCCTTCCTAATTCCCCTGGCCAGAACTTCCAACACTGTGTTGGGTGAGAGAAGGTATCCCTGTCTTGTGCCAGTTTTGGTTTTTGTCCTTTATTCTGTTGATATGATGTATCATATTGATTGATTTACATATGTTGATCCTTGCATTGCTTGCATATCCCATCCTTGCATTGCTGGGGTAAATTCCACTTGGTCATGATGAATGAACTTTTTAATGTGTTGTTAAATTTAGTTTGCCAGTATTTTGTTGAGGATTTTTGCATCAGTTTCTATTAATCAGGGATATTGGCCTGTAGTGTTTTTTGTTTGTTTGTTTGTTTGTTTGTTTTTTCCTAGATGTGTCTTTGTGTGGTTTTGATATCAGGGTAATACTGGCCTCATAGAATGAGTTTAGTAGTATTCCCTTCTCCTCTGTTTTTCAAAATAGTTTGAGTAGGATTGGTGTTAGTTCTTTAAATGTTTGATAAAATTCAGCAGTGAGGCCATCAGGTCTTGAGCTTTTCTTTGCTGGGGACTATTTATTATGGCTTCTACCTCATTACTTGTTATTGGTCTGTTTACGTTTTGAATTTTTTTATGGTTCAATTTTGGTAGGTTGTATGTGTCTAGGAATTTATGCATTTCTGCTAGGTTTTTCATTTGATTGGCATATGGTTGCTCATGATGGCCTCTAATGATCCTTTGAATATCTGCCACATCAATTTTAGTGTCTTCTTTTTTCATTTCTGATTTTATTTATTGGAGACTTGTCTTTTCTTCTGAGTCTGGCTAAAGTTTGTCAGTTTTGTTTGTCTTCAAAAAGCCAAGTTTTTTGTTTTGTTAATCTTTTATATTACTTCAGTTCAATTTCGTATATTTCTTCTTTAATCTTTATTATTATTTTTTTCTATTAATTTTGGGTTTGTCTTGCCCTTGATTTTCTAGTTATTTAAGATGCATCATTAGGTTGTTAACTTTTTCTACTTTTTTGATGTAGTTTCTTATGGCAATAAACTCTCCTCTTAGTACTGCTAGTGCCATATCCCATAGGTTTTGGTATGTTATGTTTTTATTATCATTTGTTTTAAGAAAATGTTCAATTTCTTTCTTAATTTCTTTATTGACCCACTGGTCATTTAGGAGCAGTGTTTAATTTCCATACGTTTCTATAGATTCCAAAATTCCTCTTGTTCTTGACTTCTAGTTTTATTCCCTGTGTTCAGAGAAGATACCTGATATAATTTTATTTTTTAAAAATTTTAAAGACTTGTTTTGTGTCCTAATATATGGTCTATCCTTGAGAATGAGGCATATGCTAAGGAGAAAAATGTGGATTCTGCAACCATTGGTTGAAATGTTCTGTAAATATCTGTTAGGTTCATTTGGTATACAGTGCAGATTACATCTGATGTTTCTTTGTTGATGTTCTGTATGGATTGTCTGTCCAGTGCTAAAAGCAGGGTGTTGAATGAAGTCTGTAGCTATTATTGTATTGGGGTCTATCTATCTCTTTAACTCTAATAATATTTTCTTTATATATCTGGGTGCTCCAGTGTAGGGTACATATATTTCTAATTGTTTTATCCTCTTGCTGAATTGGCCCCTTTATCATTAGATCATGACCTTGTCTCTTTTCATTGTTTTTTTCTTGAAATTTCTTTTGTCTGATACAAATATACCGACTTCTGCTCTTTTTGGGTTTCTATTTGCATGGAATATCTTTTTTCATACCTTTATTTTCAGTCTATGTGTGTCTTTATAGGTGAAGTGTGTTTCTTTTTTCCTTTTATTTGGACAGGGTCTCACTCTGTCACCTAGGCTGGAGTGCAGTGGCATGATCATGTCTCAATCAGTCTTGACATCCTGAGTTCAAGCAATCCTCTTGCCTCAGCCTCCTGAGTATCTGGGATTACAGGCATGTGCTTCCACACCCAGCTTTTCATTTTATTTTATTTTTGTAGGGACAGAATCTCACTTTGTTGCCCAGGCTGGTCTTGAACTCCTGGGCTCAACCAATCCTCCCTCCTCGACCTCCCAAAGTGCTAGGATTATGGATGTGAGCCACCATGCCTAGCCAGAAGTATGTTTCTTATACACAACAGATTCTTAGGTCTTGTTTTCTTATCCATGTAGCCACTGTATGTCTTTTGATTGGAGAGTTTTGTCCATTTACATTCAATGTTGTTATTGATAAATAAGGACTTCTGCCATTTTGTTACTTGTTTTTTGATTGTTTTGTGGTCTTCTTTCTTTCCTTTCTTGTCTTCCTTTTTGTGAAGATGATTTTCTGTGGTGAGGTATGTTTTAATTTCTGATTTTTTATTTTTTGTGTAAGTCATATATTTTTTGATTTGAGGTTAACATGGGGCTTGTAATTAAATTCTTATAACCCATTGTTTTAAACTAATGACAACTTAACACTGATTGCATAAACAAACAAGCAAAGAGAAAAACTAATAAAAACTCTACACTTTAAGTCTCACCCCTTTAAAATTTTTTTTTGTTTCTATTTATATCTTATACTGTTTTTGTCTTGAAAAGTTGTTGTGGTTATTATTTCTGATTGCTTCATCATTTAGTCTTTGTACTCAAGAAAGGAGTAGTTTGTGTACCACAATTACAGTGTTAAAATATTCTGTGTCTTTTGTGTAGTTACTATTACCAGTGAGTTTTATATGTTCCAGTGATTTCTTCCTGCTCATTCATGTCCTTTTCTTTTAAATTGAAGAACTCCCTTTGGCATTTTTTGTAGGACAAGTCTAGTGTTGATGAAATCCCTCAGCTTTTGTTTGTCTGGGAAAGTCTTTATTTCCCCTTCATGTTTTAAGGATATTTTAGCTGGATACTCTATTCTAGGGTAAAGTTTTTTTGTTTTTTTGTTTTTTTTGTTTTTTTTTCCTTCTACACTTTAAATATGTCATGCTTGTCTCTCCTGGCCTGTAAGGTTTCCATTGAAAAGTCTGCTGCCAGGTGTATTGAAGCTCCATTGTATGTTATTTGTTTCTTTTCTCTTGCTGCTTTTAGGATCCTTTCTTTATCCTTGACCTTTGGGAGTTTGATTATTAAATGCTTTGAGACAATCTTCTTTGGATTAAATCCGCTTGGTTTTCTATAACCTTCTTGTACTTGAATATTGATATCTTTCTCTGAGTTTGGGAAATCCTCTTTTATTATCCCTTTGATAAACTGTCTACTCCTCTCTCTCTCTCTACCTCCTTTTTTTTTTTTTTTTTGAGGCGGAGTCTCGCTCTGTTGCCCAGGCTGGAGTGCAGTGATGCAATCTTGGCTCACTGCAAGCTCCGCTTCCTGGGTTCACGCCATTCTCCTGCCTCAGCCTCCCGAGTAGCTGGGACTAAAGGCGCCCGCCACCACGCCTGGCTAATTTTTTGTAGTTTTAGTAGAGACGGGGTTTCACCGTGTTAGCCAGGATGGTCTCGATCTCCTGACCTCATGATCTGCCTACCTCGGCCTCCCAAAGTGCTGAGATTACAGGCGTGAGCCACCGCACCTGGCCTCTACCTCTTTTTTAAGGCTAATAACTCTTGGATATGCCCTTTGAGGCTATATTCTAGATCTTGCAGACATGTTTAATTCTTTTTTATTTTGTCTCCTCTGACTATGTGTTTTCAAATAGTCAGCCTTTAAGCTCACTAATTCTTCTGTGTGATTGATTCTGCTATTAAGAGACTCTGATGCATTCTTCAATATATCAATTTCATTTTTCAACTCCAGATTTTCTGCTTGATACTTTTTAATTATTGTAATCTGTTGGTTGAATTTATCTGATAGGATTCTGAATTCCTTCTCTGTGTTATTTTGAATTTTACTGACTTTCTTCAAAACAGCTATTTTGAATTCTCTGAAAGGTCACATATCTCCGTGACTCCAGAATTGGTCACTGGTGACTTATTTAGTTCATTGTTTGAGGTCATGTCTTCCTGAATTGTCTTGATGCTTGTAGATGTTCGTTGGTGTATGGGCATTGAAGAATTAGGTATTTATTGTAGTCTTTGCAGTCTGAGCTTGTTTATACTTGTCCTTCTTCGAAAGGTTTTCCAGGTATTTGAAGGGACTTAGGTATTGTGATCTAAGATTTTGGCTACTGCAACTATATGTGCATTTGGGGGCACCTGAAACCCAGTAATGCTGTGGCTCTTCCAGACTCTAATAGGTACCATCTTGGTTGTTTTGGATAAAATCTGGAAGAATTTTCTGGATTACCAGGCAGAACTCTTACTCTCTTACCTGACTTTGTTACAAACAGAGTCTCTCTCTCTGTACTGGGATGCCTGGAGCTGAGGGAGGGGTGGCAGAAGAACTCCTGTGGCCACCAGCACTGGGACTGTGCTGGATCAGACCTGAAGCCAGCATATCCCTGGGTCTCACCAAAGGCCTGCGATAACCACTACCTGGCTATTGCCTATGTTTGCTCAAGTCTCTAAGGCTCTACAATCAGCAGGTGGCTAAGTCAGTAAGGCTTGTGTTCTTCCCTTCAGGGCCGTGAGTTCCTCCCATTCCTGGGCAGGTCTGGAGATGCCATCAGCGAGCTGGGTCCTGGAAACCTTAGGAATCTGCTTGTGCTCTATATTCCTGGAACTGCATATTCCAAGAGTCCATTTGGTACTGTACCCCACTGTGGCTGAGTTGGTATTTAGGTGCAAGACAAGTCCCCCTTGTTCTTCCCTCTCCTTTTCTCAAGTAGAAGGAGTCCCTCCCTGTAGCCACCACAGCTGGGAATGTGCTGGGTGACACCTGAAGCCAGCATGTTCTGAATCTCACCTAAGGCCCACTGCCTGGATACAGCTGCTGATTATTCAGGGTCCAAGGGCTCATTAATCAGCAAACGATGCATCCTGCTAGGACTCTTCCCTTCCTTTCAGGGCTGCAGATTCCCTTCTTGCCCAGGGTACATCTAGAAATGTCATTTGGGAGCTGTGGTCTGGAATGAGGTCTCAGGACTCTGTCTGGTGCCCTGTCCTACTGTGGCTGAGCTGGTATCCAAGTTGCAAGAGAAAGTTCCTCTTGAGTCTTCCCTCTCCTCTCCTCTGGAGGAAGGAAGGTGTCACTTTTGTTGCTGTAAGCTGCACTCCCTGGGGTTTGGGGGAGGGATGCACAAGCATTCCCTTGGCTATTCTGGCTGGTTTCTCACAGTGTCTCCGAGCCCAACATAGCACCAGGACTTGCCCAGGAATTATAGTCCTAGTGGCCTAGACTGCCTTTCAGATTTATTTAGTACACCAGAGCCCTTTTGTCCATGGTGGTGAGGCTTGCTGGAACTCAGGTTCTAACCACTGGGATGGGTAATTACCCTCTGGCTAGGGCTGGTGTAAATGTTCCTTCTGGGGGCGCTGGTTGATTTCTGCTCAGTGTTGCTTTCTGCTCTGACAGGGTAGCACTGAGTTCCAATGAAAAGTCCCACAATCACTGCATTTCTTTCTCCCTCAAGTGCGCAAAGATTCTTTTTCTGTGCCATGTGGCTTCTGCCAGAGGATGGGGGAGCAGTGGCTTAGGCAATTTAAGACTATTTTTCCTCTTCTCTTGAGTGCCTCTTTCAGTGACAGATAGGAAGTTAAAACCGGGTACAGTGACCACTCACTGGATTTTTGATTCTTATTAAGGTGCTTTTTTTGTGTGGATAGTTGTTCATTTGGTGTTCCTGTGGGAAGGATGATTGATGGACGCTTCTATTTAGCTGTCTGGCTCCACCCAAGAACTTTCTTTTTCAAAGAATGTAGAAATTAAGTAAAATCCTTAAACTTTTCAGCTGTAGTGTTCCTGAATTTTTATGCTATGAGCTTTACCTACCCTTTCCTTGCTCCAGTTAAATAAAAGACACTGGCCTACTGAATAAACCCTAGATCTTTGGCCCCTTTCTTCCTTCCTTCTGACCTTTATTGTTCTCTCTTTCTCTTTTTGTTACTTGGCTATTGTCTCTCTGGCAGGCCAGTAGAATTCTCTGGTCCCTAGGGATTTCAGTTCTAAAATTCATATGCTGTTTATCATTGCCAGCTACCTTAAGTGTTATGAATATTTAGTGCCGAAAAGAAGAAATAGTCTAGGAAATATAGTTTTAAAAATACTTCCGTATATGAAATTCCTAAAAATCGTTTGTCTTTTGAATATTGCAGTATTAAAAATAGTAAGTCAAGGCTTAAAATCCACTTTCTATTAATATTTGTTTTCTGAATCTAAGGAAACTCCTTCTGATGAGAATAGTAAAGCAATCTTTGAATGCACTGGGTAATAACCACATTTCTTAATTCCGAAACTATCTGTCTCTTTGTCTTGAAAGTTTTATTTACTCATTTTCAAAAAGCAAAAATTGTTATGGGGAATTTAATAATGAAACATACTTATTTCATGTTAACTTTTATATAGCTTTATTTGAATCATATTTATCACATTCTTACTTGTATTCCATTATTTTTGTATATGACTCTTAATTTTGTGTATTTTTCCTCGTAAGATTATAAGCAAATTTATATCAGACGAGTTAATATTGAGTGGGTGAATGTCTCATTGGACTTGGTGAGTAGAAGCTCTCATTTTCCTCCACGTTAGCTTCCTTTGGCCTTGGACTTTACTTTTTTGTTGTTTTAACTTTGATTAACTTCTATTAACTTTTATTTTGTTAATTTAACTTTTGTTATTTTTACTTTACTTTTTTGTGATTTTTGAATTATAATAAGATTTTAAAATTTAAACTTGGCATCCATACAGAGAGTAGGAACATAAGAAATTTGAGGCTCTTAGCATCCTGTAATGCATATCCTAGTAATAAAAAAGATAGTAGCATTAAGGTGAAAGGCCTCTGGTACTCTTTTCTGTCTCTTACACACCAGTCCTCCACAGTTAATTCCTCTGTTGAAATTCTCTATGGCCATGTATAAGAACTAGGACAGATTGAAGGGCTCAAATAAATCAGAGTAAACCAGTACAATTTCTCAGCTAACACTGGGGTATTGTATCTTTTCCCAAACTGGCTATATAAGTTAAAGATAAAGCCAATTACCTTTGGTGTATTTGACTCACCTACTCAAACTGAAGCTTATGACTACTCTTTCAAATTAATTTAGCAGAGTCTTGTTTAGTGGAGCCATGCCTTGGAATGAGAGAGAGTAGTAAATAAACTGCCCACAAAGAACTTACTTTCAAGAACTTATTTACAGTGTACAAAAAGTACACTGAAGGTAGCAGTGAATCTGGTGAAGTCCTTCTTTTTTCATCTCAGTGGCTATTAACAAAATAAATTTTTGTTATCAGGAAAAAGCTGAAATACATCTCCTTTCATTTCCACCATGCCATGCTATATTAAGTTTCTCTTAGACCAGTGGTTGCAAACTGGCAGCACATAGGACGGATCAAGCTATCAGATATATTTTGTTGGGCTCATGAAGATAATAAAGAAATAGATTAGATTGATTGTCAATTATTTCAAAATAGGAAGATTTCATGTAAAAATATGAATTTCTGACTTTGGGAAATCCATGTGATTTGGTAAAACTGGGCCTATGTTGCAGCACATTCACTGTCAGCTGGAGCTGAGCAGCTGGTGCCACCTTTAGCAGGGGACAAAGGCCGTTTGGTATGACAGTCCCCGTCATTCCCTAGTTTCTCCTTAATTTCTTATTTTTAGTCTGCTTCACTGATTTTGTTTTACCTGCATAGCTCCTAAAATTTGCAACCCCTGTTTTAGACTATCCCTGTGAATGTTTATATATACATTCATATATATATACACATACATGTATATGTATATATAGACACACACATATACAGACACACGCACATATACAGACACACACACACACACACACATGCACACACACACACACATAAATTAGTTTTTTCCTAAGCTGAAAAAATTCACCAGAGATGTAAGGTAAGGTTGTGTTCTTTTTTCTTCTACTTTCATAAAGTCACTCTTCTACTATCAGGCTTTATCTCTTAATTTGGGTTTACTTAGTCTACCTACTCCTAAATATATCACGTGTATTTGCCTTTTTTGTTATACATAAAGTATGTCTTTTAGAGAGATATATTGAAATATTGTATATATATATAAATATTTTACATTTAGTGTGCGTGTGTGTATATATATATATATATATATGGTCATACCACATACACAGACATATGTAATCACATCATGTGTATAAAATCATAACCAATAATAATTCCTTAATATCAAATATCTAGTTTTAAAATGTTTTTAATTTTTAAATTTTTAAATAATTTTTTATTTTTATTTTTTTTAGTGATGGTCTCTGAGACTTTGGTGCACCCATCACCCAAGCAGCATACACTGTACCCAATGTGTAGTTTTTTATCCCTGACCCTCCTCCCACCCTTCCCCCCGAGTCCCCAAAGTCCATTGTATTATTCTTATGCCTTTGCGTCCTCATATCTTAGTTCCTACTTATGAATGAGAACACATGATGTTTGGTTTTCCATTCCTGAGTTACTTCACTTAGAATAATTTTGTCCAGGTTGCTGTGAATGCCATTATTTAGTTCCTTTTTATGGCTGAGTAGTATTCCATTGTGTATATATACCATATTTTCTTTATGTACTTGAGTGATGGACATTTGGGCTGGTTCCATATTTTAACAATTGTGAATTGTGTTGCTATAAACGTGCCTGTACAAGTATCTTTTTTGTATAATGTCTTCTTTTCCTTTGAGTAGATACCCAGTAGTGGGATTGCTGGATCAAATGGTAGATTTACTTTTAGTTCTTTAAGGACTCTCCACACTGTTTTCCACAGTGGTTGTACTGGTTGCATTCCCACCAGCAGTGTAAAAGTCTTCCCTTTTCACCACATCCACGCCAACATCTTATTATTTTTTGATTTTTAGATTAATGGTAGATTTACTTTTAGTCAATGGATCAAATGGTAGATTTACTTTTAGTTCTTTAAGGACTCTCCACACTGTTTTCCACAGTGGTTGTACTGGTTGCATTCCCACCAGCAGTGTAAAAGTCTTCCCTTTTCACCACATCCACGCCAACATCTTATTATTTTTTGATTTTTAGATTATGGCCATTCTTGTAGGAGGAAGGTGGTATCACATTGTGGTTTTGATTTGCATTACCTTGCTCATTAGTGACATTGAACATTTTTCCATATGTTCGTTGGTGATATGTATATCTTCTTTTGATAATTGTCTGTTCATGTCCTTAGCCCACTTTTTGATGGGGTTGTTTGTTTTCTTGCTGATTTGTTTTAGTTCCTTGTAGATTCTGGATATTAGTCCTTTGCCAGATGTATAGATTACAAATATTTTCTCTCACTCTGTGGGTTATCTGTTTAGTCTGCTGATTAATTCTTTTGCTGTGCCAAAGCTTTCTAGTTCCATTAAGTCCTTCTATTTATCTTTGTTTTTGTTGCATTTGCTTTTGGATCCTTGATCATGAGGTCTTTGTCTAAGCCAATGTCTAGAAGGGTTTTTTCTGATGTTATCTTCTAGAATTTTTATGGTTTTAGGTCTTAGATTTAAGTATTTGATCCATTTTAGTTGGTTTTTGTATAGGGTGAGAGATGAGGATCCAGTTTCATTCTTCTACATGTGGCTTGCGAATTATCCCAGCACTATTTGTTGAATAGGTGTCCTCTCTTTACTTTATGTTTTTGTTTGCTTTGTCAAAGATGAGATGGCTATATGTATATGGATTTATTTCTGCGTTCCCTATTCTGTTCCCCTGGTCTGTGTACCTATTTTTATATCAATACCATACTGTTTTGGCCCTATGATATAGTTTGAGGTTGGGTACTAAGATACCTCCAGATTTTTGTTGTTGTTGTTTAGTCTTGCTTTGGCTAGGTGGGCTCTTTTTGGTTCCATATGAATTTTAGGATTGTTTTTTCTAGTTTTGTGAAGAATGATGGTGGTATTTTGATATGAATTGCATTGAATTTGTGGATAGTTTTTGGCACTATGGTCATTTTTGCAATATTGATTCTATGCATCCATGAGCATGGGATGTATTTCATTTGTGTTGTCTATGATTTCTTTCAGCAGTGTTTTGTAGTTTTCCTTGTAGAGATTTTTACCTCCACCTCCTTGGTTAGGTATAATTCTAAGTGTTTTTTTTTTTTTTTTTTTTTTTTTTTTTGCAGTGGTAGTAAAAGGGGTTGAATTCTTAATTGGATTTTCAGCCTGCTTGCTGTTGGTGTATAGCAGAGCTACTGTTTGTGTATATTAATTTTGTATCCTGAAGCTTTGCTGAATTCATTTATCAGTTCTAGGAGCTTTTTGGATGAATCTGTAGGGTTTTCTGGGTATATGATCATATCATCAGCAAACAGTGACAGTTTGACTTCCTCTTTAATGATTTGGATGTCCTTTCTTTCTTTCTCTTGTCTGATTGGCCTGGCTAGGACTTCCAGTACTATGTTGAATAGAAGTGGTGAAAGTGGGCATCCTTGCCTTGTTCCAGTTCTCAGGCAGAATGCTTTCAACTTTTTCCCGTTCAGTATAATGTTATCTGTGGGTTTGTTTAGATGGCTTTTATTACCTAAGGGGTGTCCCTTCCATGGCGATTTTGCTGAGGGTTTTAAACATAAAGCGATGCTGGATTTTGTCAACTGCTTTTTCTGCATCTATTGAGATAATCATGTGATTTTTGTTTTTAATTCTGTTTATGTGGTGTTTCACCTTTATTGACTTGCGTATGTTAAACCATCCCTGCATCCCTGGTGTGAAACCCACTTGATCATGGTGGATTATCTTTTTGATATGTTGTTGAAATCAATTAGCTAGTATTTTATTGAGGATTTTGGCATCTGTGTTCAGCAGGGATGTTGTTTTGTAGTTTTCTTTTTATGTCCTTTCCTGGTTTTGGTATTAAGGTGATACTGGCTTTATAGAATTATTTAGGGAGGGTTACCTCTTTCTCTGTCTTTTGGAAAAGTGTCAATAGGATTGGTACCAATTCTTCTTTGAATGTCTGATACAATTCAGCTGTGAATCTGTTTTGTCCTGGACTTTATTTTTGTTGGCAATTTTAAAATTACCATTTCAATCTTTCTGCTTGTTATTTGTCTGTTCAGAGTTTCTGTATCTTTCTGGTTTAATCTAGGAGGGTTGTATATTTCTAGGAATTTATCCATCTCCTCCAGGTTTTCTAATTTGTACACATGAAAGTGTTCATAGTAGTCTTGAATGATTTTTTGTATTTCTGTGGTATCAGTTGTAGTATCTCCTGTTTCATTTCTAATTGAGCTTATTTGGGTCTTCTCTCTTCTTTTCTTGGTTAATCTCACTAATAGTCAATCAATTTCATTTATATTTTCAAAGAATCTGCTTTTTGTTTCACTTATCTGTTTTTTTTGATTCAACTTCATTTAGTTCTGTTCTGATCTTGGTTATTTCTTTTCTTCTGCTGGGTTTGGTTTGGATTGTTCTTGTTTCTCTAGTTCTGTGAGATGTGACCTTAGATTATCTATTTGTGCTCTTTCAGACTTCATTTCCGTCTTGATTTCATTGTTGACCCAATGATCATTCAGGAGCAGATTATTTAATTTCCATGTATTTTCATGGTTTTTGAGGGTTCCTTTTGGAGTTAATTTACAATTTTATTCTACTGTGGTCTGAGAAAGTACTTGATATAATTTTGATTTTCTTAAATTTACTGAGACTTGTTTTGTGCCCTATCATATGGTCTATCTTGGATAATGTTCCATATGCTGATTAATAGAATGTATATTCTGCAGTTATTGGGTAGAATGTTCTGTAAATATCTGTTAAGTCCATTTGTTCTAGGGTATAGTTTACGTCCATTGTTTCTTTGTTGACTTTCTGTCTTGATGACCTGTCTAGTACTCTCAGTGGAGTATTGAGTCTTCCACTATTATTGTGTTCATGTCTATCTCATTTCTTAGGTCTAGTAGTAATTGGTTTATAAATGGGAGCTCCAGTGTTAGGTGCATATATATTTCAGATTGTGATATTTTCCCATTACACTAGTCTTTTCATTGTTATGTAATGTCCCTCTTTGTCTTTTTTAACTGCTGTTGCTTTAAAGTCTGTTTTGTCTGATATGAGAATAGCTACTCCTGCTCACTTTTGGTGTCCATTTGCAAGGAATATGTTTTTCCATCCCTTTACCTTGAGTTTTTGTGAGTTCTTATGTGTTAGGCAAGTCTCTTGAAGACAGCAGATACTTGGTTGGTGAATTCTTACCCATTCTGCCATTCTATATCCTTTAAGTGGAGCATTTAGGCCATTTATATTCAATGTTAGTATTGAGATGCGAGATGCTTTTCTATTCATCATGCTGTCTGTTGCCTGAACACCTCATTTTTTTCATTATATTATTGTATTATATAGGTCCTGTGAGATTTATGCTTTAAGGAGGTTCTATTTTAGTGTATTTTGAGTATTCCTTTCAAGATTTAGAACTCCTTTTAGGAGATTTTGTAGTGCTGATTTGATTTTGGCAAATTCTCTCAGCATTTATTATAAAAAGACTATCTCCTTCATTTATGAAGTTTAGTTTCACTGGATACAAAATTTTTGGCTGATAATTGCTTTTTTCCCAAGGAGTCTAAAGATAGGACCTCAGTACCTTCTAGCTTGTTGTGTTTTTGCTGAAAAATCTGCTATTAATCTGATTGGTTTTCCATTATAGGTTCCCTGATGCTTTTGCCTCATAGCTGTTAATATACTTTCCTTCATCTTGACTTTAGATTACCTGATGAGTATGTGCCAAGGCAATGATCTTTTTGTGATGAATTTCCCAGGTGTTCTTTGTGCTTCTTGTATTTGGATGTCTAGATTTTTATCAAGGCTGAGGACGTTTTCTTCAATTATTTTCTCAAGTATATTTTCCAAACTTTTGGATTTCTCTTCTTCCTTGAGTACACCAATTATTCTTAGGCTTGTTCATTTACCATAATCCCAGACTTCTTGGAGGCTTTGTTCATTTTTTTATTCCTTTTTCTTTGTCATTGTTGGATTTGATTAATTTGAAAGCATCTTCGAACTCTGAAGTTCTTTCTTCTACTTGTTTGATTCTATTGCTGAGATTTTCCAATGTATTTTGCATTTCTCTAAGTGTGTTTTTCATTTCCAGAAGTTGTGATTGTTTTTTATTTATGCTATCTATTTCTCTGGGGATTTTTCCATCCATATTCTTTAATATTTAAAAAATTTCATTAAGTTGGTATTTACCTTTCTCTGGTGCCTCCTTGAGTAGCTTAATAATTGACCTGATTCTTTTGCTGGCAATTCAGAGATTTTTTTCTTGGTTTTGATCCATTGCTGGTAAGCTAGTGTGATTTTTTTGGGGGTATTAAAGAACGTTGTTTTGTCATATTACCAGAACTGTTTTTTCTGGTTCCTTCTCATTTGGGTAGACTATGTCAGGGGGAAGATATTTGGCTTAAGGGCTGCTGTTCACCTTCTTGTGTCCCATGGGGTGCTCCTTTGATGTGGTGCTCTCCCTCTTCCCCCTAGGGATAGGGCTTCCTGAGAACTGGACTGCAGTGATTGTTACTGCTCTTCTGAGTCTAGCCACCTAGTGGAGATACTGGGCTCTGGGCTGATACTGGGGAGTGTCTGCAAAGAGTCCTGTGATGTGATCCATTTCCTGTGATGTGATCCATTTTCAGGACTCTTAGCAGTGGATACCAGCACCTGCTCTCGTGGAGGTAGCAGGGGAGTGAAGTGGAGTCTCTAAGGGTCCTTGGTTGTATTTTTATTTAGCATGCTAGTTTTCTGTTGGTTGGCCTCCAGCCAGGAGGTGGTGCTTTCAAGAGAGCATCAGCTACAGTAGTATAGGGAAAATACAAGCTTGCCCTAGGGTTGCTTGGATAAGTATTTGGGTGTCTCAGATAGTGGTTTGGGGCATAGAGTTCCCAAGAGATTATGTTCTTTGTCTTTGGCTACCAGGGCAGGTAGAGAAAGACCTTCAGGTGAGGGCAGGGTTAGGCATGTCATAGCTCAGACTCTTCTTGGGCAGGGCCTGCTTCAGCCCCTGTGGGGTATGGGGGTGTGGTTCTCAGCCCAGTGGAGTTGTGTTCTCAGGGGGATTATGGCTGCCTCTTCTGCATCATACAGGTGGCCAGGGAAGTGGGAAAAGCCACAGTGACAGGCCTCACCCAGCTCCAACGCAGCCTGAAAGGCTGGTCTCACTTTCACCATGCACCCCAATAGCACTGAGTTTATTTCCAGGCAGCCGGTGAGCAGGGCTGAAAACTTGTCTCAGGCTCCAAGCCTCCCCACTGAGAAGCAAGCAGCTTTCAGGATTTGTGCCTCCCCACCTGCCCCGGTTTCTGTGCTGTATCTTCTCTCCTGGGTCACCCCTTTCCCAGATTCTGTCCAGGAAACTTTGAGTTTAATTGAAATTGTTACAAAGATCAGCTGGAAGTTTCCTTCTCCCTGTAGTCTTTCCCCAGTTCTAGTGGCATCTCTCCCCATGGACCCCTCTGAGACAAAGTCAACAATGGCTTCCCTGGGGACCAAGAGTGCCCACAGGGCTCTTCCCGCTGCTTCCTCTATTCCTATATTTTGCTCATCTCTTATATTTGTCTCAGCTCCAGGAAAGGTCAAATCCTTCTCCCATGATCTGGACCTTCAGGTACCCCAGTGAGGATGTGTACTGGGGGGTGGTGGATGTTTCCCCTTTTGCACTTTGGGCACTTACAGCTTTTCAACTGTCTTATGGAGTCTGCAGCAGCAAGCTGCTTCCTTCAAAGGGTCTGTAGATTCTCTGAGCTTTCCTAGTATGTTTCTGTGGTCATTCTTGGAGCAAAAGTTTACAAGTCTCCATATGCTGCTCTGAGTGGAGCCACAAGCTGGTCCTGCCTCCCATTTGCAATTTTTTTAAAAGCTCCCAGTTAGTTTTTAAATGAAAATTATTATTATATTCTGCAGAGACAAGAGTCTGACTGTGTCATCCAGGCTGGAGTGCAGTGGCATGATTGTGGCTTACTTCAGCCTTCAACTCCTGGGCTCGAGAAATCCTCCTGCCTCAGCCTCCCAAAGCCCCAGGATTATAGACATGTGTTACCACACCTCTGCCCTCAGTTTTTAATTTGATTATTTCATATACTGCTTCCTCATTCCGTCTATTTTTTCCCCCTGCGATTTTTTTTTGTTTGAAGAAAGCAGGTTTTTTTTTTTTGCATTTTGCTAAGTACTTTCCCATGGTGTAGTTCAACACATTGTATTGTCTCCTATATTTTCTGTAAATTATTGGATATATCTAGAAGCTTGATTAGATTTAGGCCCCCTCACCCTTCCCCCTGCAAGACTACTTCAAAAGTACTATTGTATATGCCACTTAAGAGACACATAATGTCTGTTTTCTTCTGTTTTTGTGATGTTAGCAGGCATTAAGTAATTATGCATGATTCATATTTGAATAATAATTCAAAACCAGAATGGATTAGAATTGCCAAAAAGGTAGTACAGCTGAAATTTTGGAATTTAGAGGAGGAAAAGCTAATTTAGGGCAAAACTGATCAGGGTAAGTTTTATGGTGATAGTGGAGCTTAAAATAGGTCTTGAACAATGGGAATGATTCTGGTAAAAGGATTAGCCAGTTTTGGCTAAATTATACAGTGATAGTAAATACTTAAAAATCCCAGGAGTTTACAACAGCAAAGGTTTATTTCTTGCTTCCATTTATATGTTTATTGTGGGCCAGTTGTAGTGTTGATCTACATCTTCATGTCAGGATCCAGGCTGATGGAGTAGCTTCTATTTGGGTTACTGCTGGTCTCATGTAAGAAGAAAAGGGACCATATTGGAACTAAGCAATGGTGTTTAAAGCTTCTGCTTGGAAATGGCACACGTTAGTTCTCATGATATTAGCAAACCTAATATTAACAAGATGGGGTGTGTAATTCTGCCACAGGGCCGGGCAGCAAGTATTTTGAAGAATATTCCGTCACAGGGATGTCTACTGTGGGTGAGAAGGGAAAGGAAAAGGGTATTCTGGGTGGGAAGAGACACAAATGCATAGAGGAGTTAGTGAGAGGAAGCAGTTTTCAGGAGAATAGGTATACTGTCTGGATAGAAGAGTAGAGACTATCAAAGCTAGAAAGGAAGAGTATAGTAGAGTTTAAATTAAAAACTCACATTCAGCTAATCTAGTCCATTGAAGGCTAGATTTCTGGATCAAGGAACTTGGAATGGAAAGCTCAAGCTCAACAATGTCTAGTAGAAATACAATGTCAACCTTAAATGTAATCTACATATGTAATTTTAAATTTGCTAGTAACCACATTAAAATATTTTTTAAATGGTGAAATTAATCTTATTGTATTTTGGTTCAGTCACGATATCCCACTTAATATCCTGTTTTATTTGCTTTATTCATCAGTGTATTCATATCAACCAGTGAAGAAATGACAAGGAATTCTATAACATTTCACTGTTAAGTAGGGAAAGGATGATTTAGTCTTGTGGCTTGGCATTCCAAAGAGAAAGCGTTTTTGAATAAGGATGGAATAGTAATGATGTGCAAGCTAACATGGGGCTGTTTCTCCTCTCATGTTTGAGAACCAATGGTAAAAATGAAAACGTGAGCCATCTCCTCTTAAGAGGACTGCAAGGGAAATAGTGCAGTTATAGTGTGTTCCCTTAGTGGGAACATTCAGTGAAGAGTATAGGAGCATTGGGGAGAGTTTATAGGAGTTAGAGTGCTCAAGATCACATTAGTTCTAAAGGTAGGATGACGTGAGGGAGCTTGTCTGCCTGGCAGAGCAATTGGATGGACACAAAAAGGATAGGCAATAAGGAAATGGAGAATTTGTGTCAGGGTCACTCTCAGAGACTCCTAAGGGAATTATAAAGGATCATAGGGATGAGGGAAAGTATTGAAAGGTAGGCAGAAGGAACTTCGATGGAGTAAATGTTCAGGAATCCTAAATAGATGTAAAGTAGCTTTTGTGTTATTAGGAGCTAGTATGCCAGGTAAGAAATGGTCACTGGATAGGCTGGCTGTTTTGTGGCCATTATCCCAGATACATAGGGAACTAAATGAGACCCAAAACCTGAGTATTTAAATGAGAAGGCCCCAGAACAAGGTAGTGACATGGGGGACATTTCAAAGTAAGGAATTTTTTTTTTTTTTTGAGATGGAGTCTCACTCTGTCACCCAGGCTGGAGTGCAGTGGCACGGTCTCACCTGACTGCAAACTCCGCCTCCTGGGTTCACGCCATTCTCCTGCCTCAGCCTCCTGAGTAGCTGGGACTGCGGGCGCCCACCACCACACCCGGCTAATTTTTTTTGTGTTTTTAGTAGAGACGGGGTTTCACCGTGTTAGCCAGGATGGTCTCGATCTCCTGACCTCGTGATCTGCCCGCTCGGCCTCCCAAAGTGCTGGGATTACAGGCGTGAGCCACCGCGCCGGGCCCAAAGTAAGGATTTATAGTTCTTGATGACTGGTTGTGATGAAGGAAGAGAAGTGGCTTTATCAACATGTATAAAAGCTCACTATTTCCTAGGTACTTTATATGCCTTATATTTAAGTCTTCCATAATCTTGCAAGGTAAATGAGATTAATTTCTATTTTATAGATATGGAACTTAAGTGTAGAGTGTATAATAACTTGGTTAAGCTCACATAGTTAGTAAGAAGTAGAAACAGGACTAACTCAGATCTAGTTGACTCTAAAGCCCTTTAATGTTGGTTGTATATGATGTTGTCTCTCCAGGGAGGAGAGAGAAAGGAATAAAAAAAAAAAACTGAGTTGTCAAACTTGGGGATTCATTGACAGAAATGGAAGAATCAAAGGAGGACATAGTTTTGTTGTGGAAAGGATAGATTTATTTTAGGCACCTTGAACTTGCAGTAATAATGGTATATCCATGTAGATATGATGAGGATGCAGTTAGAAATGTGAAACTTGACTCTGGGAGAGAATCAGGAGAGGAGATAAAACTGATGAAAGTGTGTATGGTTGATTATCTAAATACAGATTTATATTGTCTAAAGTAAGTTGGATGTGAAAATAAATCATTTGTTTAAAGATTTAAAAAAACCGGGCTTTGTAAAATTTTTGGCAAAATCTGAGTATTATAAAGATTGCAATATGTTTGTTTTTAGAGTGATTGTCATGTATGCAGATGCATAAGAATTATTTATACATATATTGAAATAAATATAGGTATATAATTATATACATGTTTTTTAATATATACTAAAACTAATGTCCTACAAGGGGAATTCATATTATATTGGCTGTAATAACATTTCATGAGGGTCTTTGGACTCAAAACATTAATAATTGATGATTTTAATATGCAACAGAATATTCTATCTCATAAATGAAATGTTATTATATGTAAATATTGCAGTCATATAATAGTCTGGAGCTACATAGTTTACTAAATCTCCCTGTTTGGCTTCACTGGTTGCATTTCACTCATGGATTTTTAAATAAACGTTTATTGAGAGCTTGCGTTGTGTTAAACATTTTTCACATGTGCTATGCTGTTAGTTCTCAAATGACCCTATTAGGTTTGAGTTTTTTTAATGACAATTATGCATATAATCTTTAATATGATACGTTAGTGATGGTAATAGTGCATCTTTACAACACTTCAGAACATACACAGAAATTTCATATGTGTAATTCACATTAGTAAAAGTCATTGTGCTAAACATATCCTACATGCTACAGATTTCTGAAACTTATTTAATCCTTACAAACCTATTCAGAGGTATTATACTGTAGTATCATCAGTTTTATAGTGAGGAATGTGGCTCATGTTGTTAAATAGCTTGGCCAAGATTACATGGCTAATTGGTGACAGATCACAGATGCCTTTAGGTATGCCATTACAATTAGTACTACTCAACCTAAGGCTTTATAAAGATTGTATACAGTAGCTAAAAGAAAATAAAATGTTGTATTAGTCCATTTTCACACTGCTATAAAGATACTACCTGAGATGGGGGAATTTATAAAGGAAAGAGGCTTGATTGACTCACAGTTTTGCCTGGCTGAGGAGGCCTCAGGAAACTTATAATCATGGCAAAAGGAGAAGCAGGCACCTTCTTCACAAGGCAGCAGGAGAGAGACAAGTGAACGAAAGAGGAACTTGTGGCCAAACCCTTATAAAACCATCAGATCTCATGAGAACTCACTCACTATTATGAGAACAGCATGGGGGAAACCACCCACATGATCCAATAACTTCCCACCAGTTTCCTCTCTCAACACCTGGGGATTACGATTCAGGATGAGATTTGGGTGGGGACGGAAAGCCTAACCATATTAAATGTGAAAAACAAATGCCATCTTCACATTGGCATTATAATTAATGTTAGTACTTAGTGTCATTATAAAAATTATACCAGTATATGGTAAGTGTTGAAAGGTTTGCTTTTTGTTTTTAATTTGTTTGGATTGTTTTACAAAATTGTGTTTAAAATACACAATTTGTTTGTTGTGCCTAGAGGCACAGGATTTAACAGATAATCTCTAGCTGCCTTCCACTCCTCACCCACTAACTATTTTTTGTGTTTACCCTTTCTGGAAAGAAAAAAGAAATTATGCAAAATTATGTAATTGAAGCTATACCCACCAGAAAGTAATCAAAATGCCTAGGACCTTCAGGTACTCTCTTGCATTTTATACTGTACAACTACTGTAAGATCTGTGGTATCTGTAAGGAAATAATACTGTAAAGAGAGAATATTTTAGAAATTTCTGGAGCTTTTCAGCATGATAGGGCAGACTGGAATGCCATTTCATATTTAAACTTATTTTTATTTTTAAAGCAAATACACAGACATATAGCTGATTTAATCTTTTTAAATCAGTCAAACAACACTTGATTTAAAACAAAGGAGAATTTCTGATATTCCTTTAAATAGTTTAAATAGAGGTCATTCATTGATGTCAATTATGGGCATTTTTGAGCAAGCCCTAAAGCTGGAAGGGTATCTGCTCTTTCTTCGTGTATTTTGAAGAAAAAAATAAGTTTGTAAGCTGGCAGAAATAAAGATACTAACTATACCTATAGTATTGGATATATAACTACCACAACAGGCCTACGTTAAGCTGTGAAAGCTATTTATCTATGTACCATGTCTCTGCTGTACTTGTCCCCTCCTTGTTCTTATCTAGACCCTACCTCATTGGTGCCATCCCATTGGAGCCTTTCCTGCCTGATTAGGGCATTAGGCTGCAGATCTCCCAAAGTTCAGCCTTCTCTACATTTCAAATGCACATGTCTTGTTTTCCCCTTTCCTCACAGCTCTGTTGTATGCTGTTTTCTGTTAAATTAATCCATTATTTTATGTTGATGTGTAATCATCTGTTATTCCTTTCAGCCCACTTGGGAATTGAGGCAGCTGTAGTATATTTACACTAGTCTTGGTTGAGGATTTGAATGGTAGCTCCATCAAGCTGTGTGATCTTGGGACTGTTATGCTAACTTCACTGAGTCTCATTCTTCTCTTAAGACAGATGCACAAATACGGGTTTGTTTCTAGGGTTAATTGTGTGTGTTATGCATGAAGTATTAGCATTAAGGCAGTTTAATGGTGTTATCTGGATATTCAAAAAGTTACTCGAATGGGAATTTCAGGTGCTATGGTTTGCTGGAGACAGAAGCATTTTTGAATGCACATCAAAAATATAGTCTGGTTCTAATATTAATTCTCTTGCAGTTACTACTGCTATTACTTTTTAAGAAACTGGGATGGAGTTTACAGAGAATTTACATTGGGATTGAAGTGATTTTTTATAGCTGCAGAACCATAGTTTTTTCCAGATATTCTTTTGGTTATTTTGGTAATATGTGAAGATTCTAGATGTATTTGATTTAGAACTACAGTACTTATGTTAAATAGTAAAACTAGTCAGAGGAAGCAGGGCCATTATGAGTTGAAATCTGTTTAGACCAGGAAAGTAAATACTTGAATGGTCAATGGTCCTTTCTTTGCTTCATGCAGGCATGCCTTTCTTTTTTAAAAAAGTTGACTTGAACATATTTTCATTTTGCTGGAAACATTCTATATTACTGAGGGGAAAATGTGCACTCTAGCACTCTCTATTGCAGCTCTGCAAAGGCCTGGGTAATATAGGGAAAATAAAACGACTGAGCAGGAAATTGACTAAGTGACCTTAGAGTTCTCTTATATCCTTTTTCTTCCCTGACAAACAAAATGAAATTGCCTTTTGGTATTCTCAAATACTGTGCTTAGGAAAGTCTAGATAAATGGGTGGATAAAAACTTGATTAGAATTGCATTCTTGATTAAAGCATAATTAGAGAAATTAAAATTATTTTTATTCGCTCCAGGTTTTATAATTCTAAACTGTTTAAAAGAAGCTTTTATTGCTTGAGGATAAATATGTTTTCATATTTTCTCTTAATATATTTATAAAATTGATGACATACTGTTTTAAGCAAGCTAAATATGCATATAGCAAAGGATTATACTTTTTGTCTTTGAGTCTTCCTATAAACTTTTCTTCCCTTAAATAAATTCTCTAGGCTGGGTATAGCAAAGATTTATTATAAAAAAGAATAGGGGTTTTTTTTTTGTCGTTAAATTCGTACATGTTTTTTCAGTACTTTGTGTGGTTAGAGGCATGAACTTGAATTAGACTGTCTAGGTTCAAATTCTGGCTCTCCATTTACCTACAATTGTTTTTAACAATTAAGTGAGTTAATAGTTGCAAAGTACTTAGTACAGTAAACACAATGTAGATGTGTTTGTTAATGTTTGCAAAGCCCTTAGTACAGTGTCTGGCACATTTAAGCACTCAGTAAATTATAACCATTTTTACTACTTCTTAAAAAAAAAAGTTACATCACGAGAAATTGGATGAAAAAGTTTATAATAAAAAATTACACAAATAATATAACAACTTTTATAAAAATTATAAAAGTGTATAATTTCTGTATAGTATTTGAATAAAGTACGAATTCAGTGGACAGTCTTAGATTTGGAGTTGTCTTAAATATAATATGTGCTTGGCAAGTTTTAGATGGATAACACCAAACACAAAAATGCTCATCAGTATTTTATTTGTTGTTACATTGCTATTTTACATAGCTTCTCCTTACATTTTCTAGATGTCTTCAAATATATTTCATTTGTTTTTTGAGTACTGATAAAAGATCCCTGAATCACATCTCCCTAAAGATATGTCAGTTTGGCCATTTAGTTGTTAAAAACTGTTGAATTGATTTGCCTTTAGGAAGAACTATTTTAGATAGCTCAGCTCTTATTATCATAGGGCTAATGTAAAAATGTTAACAATATACCAAAGCTCTTTGGCTAGAAGGCTTGTTTCTTAGAAAATGGAATAAATAATTTCAAAAGTCTTATGATTGAGACTGTTCTTCTGCCTCTTCTTGACATTTGTTGATAAAATTAGAATTACTCTAATGATTTGGCATTAAGTATAAACAATGCCTTGCAAAGCATTAAATATAGTTGGCAGTCATGCTAGTATATGCTGATGTTTTTTACAGATCTGTTTTTTTCCCTTGAGTGGCTGTATTATACATAGATCATTTCCTTTACCAGCAGGGAAGTGGTTTCCTAGAGGAATAAGTGACTAACCCATCAAAATCTTCTGTAGATTTTTGGGGGATAGATGATGTTAGATAGGCACTCCAGGTATCACACAAATATTTTCTTACTAAGAAATGTGAAGAAAGAAAGATTATAATTTGGAATAACAGATAACTCGTGGTATAAAATACATTTAAAGTACATTGATGAATATAGGTATCATTTTGTTGTTTTCATGGGCAATGGTAGCATGTAAGAAAGTTAACTATTCAAGTTTAGTAAGGCCTGGGACATTGGTATTCAATAAAGAAGAAATATTAACAACATATTTGGCTTTTAAAGAGTGCATTATGGGGGAGGAGCCAAGATGGCCGAATAGGAACAGCTTCGGTCTACAGCTCCCAGCATGAGTGACGCAGAAGACGGGTGATTTCTGCATTTCCATCTGAGGTACCGGGTTCATCTCACTAGGGAGTGCCAGACAGTGGGTGCAGGACAGTGGGTGCAGCGCACCGTGTGCCAGCTGAAGCAGGGCAAGGCATTGCCTCACTTGGGAAGTGCAAGGGGTCAGGGAGTTCCCTTTCCTGGTCAAGGAAAGGGGTGACAGATGGCACCTGGAAAATCGGGCCACTCCCACCCGAATACTGCGCTTTTCTGACGGGCTTAGGAAACTGTGCACCAGGAGATTATAGTCCACACTTGGCTCAGAGGGTCCTACGCCCACGGGGTCTCACTGATTGCTAGCACAGCAGTCTGAGATCAAACTGCAAGGCAGCAGCCCGGCTGGGGGAAGGGCGCCCGCCATTGCCCAGGCTCGCTTAGGTAAACAAAGCAGCTGGGAAGCTCGAACTGGGTGGAGCCCACCACAGCTCAAGGAGGCCTGCCTGCCTCTGTAGGCTCCACCTCTTGGGGCAGGGCACAGACAAAAAGACAGCAGTAACCTCTGCAGACTTAAATGCCCCTGTCTGAGAGCTTTGAGGAGAGCAGTGGTTCTCCCAGCATGCAGCTGGAGATCTGAGAACAGGCAGACTGCCTCCTCAATTTGGTTCCTGACTCCTGGCCCCCGAGCAGCCTAACTGGGAGGCACCCCCCAGTAGGGGCAGACTGACACCTCACACGGTTGGGTACTCTTCTGAGACAAAACTTCCAGGGGAACGATCAGACAGCAGCAGCATTCGCAGATCATGAAAATGCGCAGTTCTGCAGACACCGCTGCTGATACCCAGGCAAACAGGGTCTGGAGTGGACCTCTAGCAAACTCCAGCAGACCTGCAGCTGAGGGTTCTGTCTGTTAGAAGGAAAACTAACAACAGAAAGGACATCCACACCAAAAACCCATCTATACAACACCATCATCAAAGACCAAAAGTAGATAAAACCACAAAGATGGGGAAAAACAGAGCAGAAAAACTGGAAACTCTAAAAAGTAGAGCACCTCTCCTCCTCCAAAGGAATGCAGTTCCTCACCAGCAATGGAACAAAGCTGGACGGAGAATGACTTTGACGAGTTGAGAGAAGAAGGCTTCAGACGATCAAACTACTCCAAGCTACAGGAGGAAATTCAAACCAAAGGCAAAGACGTTGAAAGCTTTGAAAAAACTTTAGACGAATGTATAACTAGAATAACCAATACAGAGAAGTGCTTAAAGCAGCTGATGGAGCTGAAAGCCAAGGTTCGAGAACTACGTGAAGAATGCTGAAGCCTCAGGAGCTGATGTGACCAACTGGAAGAAAGGATATCAGTGATGGAAGATGAAATGAATGAAATGAAGCAAGAAGGGAAGTTTAGAGCAAAAAAGAATAAAAAGAAACGAACAAAGCCTCCAAGAAATATGGGACTATGTGAAAAGACCAAATCTGCATCGGATTGGTGTACCTGAAAGTGACGGGGGGAATGGAACCAAGTTGGAAAACACTCTGCAGGATATTATCCAGGAGAACTTCCCCAATCTAGCAAGGCAGGCCAACATTCAGATTCAGGAAATACAGAGAACACCACAAAGATAGTCCTCGAGAAGAGCAACTCCAAGACACATAATTGTCAGATTCACCAAAGTTGAAATGAAGCAAAAAATGTTAAGGGCAGCCAGAGACAAAGGTCGGGTTACCCACAAAGGGAAGCCCATCAGACTAACAACGGATCTATCGGCAGAAACTCTACAAGCCAGAAGAGAGTGGGGGCCAATATTCAACATTCTTAAAGAAAAGAATTTTCAACCCAGAATTTCATATCCAGCCAAACTAAGCTTCATAAGTGAAGGAGAAATAAAATACTTTACAGACAAGCAAATGCTGAGAGATTTTGTCACCACCAGGCCTGCCCTAAAAGAGCTCCTGAAGGAAGCACTAAACATGGAAAGGCACAACCGGTACCAGCCACTGCAAAATCATGCCAAAATGTAAAGACCATCGAGACTAGGAAGAGACTGCATCAACTAACGAGCAAAATAACCAGCTAACATCATCATGACAGGATCAAATTCACACATAATATTAACTTTAAATGTAAATGGACTAAATGCTCCAATTAAAAGTCACAGACTGGCAAATTGGATAAAGAGTCAAGACCCATCAGTGTGCTGTGTTCAGGAAACCCATCTTACGTGCAGAGACACACATAGGCTCAAAATAAAAGGATGGAGGAAGATCTACCAAGCAAATGGAAAACAAAAAAAGGCCGGGTTGCAATCCTAGTCTCTAATAAAACAGACTTTAAACCAACAAAGATCAAAAGAGACAAAGAAGGCCCTTACATAATGGTAAAGGGATCAATTCAACAAGAAGAGCTAACTATTCTAAATATATATGCACCCAATACAGGAGCACCCAGATTCATAAAGCAAGTCCTGAGTGACCTACAAAGAGACTTAGACTCCCATACAATAATAATGGGAGACTTTAACACCCCACTGTCAACATTAGACAGATCAATGAGACAGAAAGTTAACAAGGATACCCAGGAATTGAACTCAGCTCTGCACCAAACGGACCTAATAGACATCTACAGAACTCTCCACCCCAAATCAACAGAATATACATTTTTTTCAGCACCACACCACAGCTATTCCAAAATTGACCACATAGTTGGAAGTAAAGCTCTCCTCAGCAAATGTAAAAGAACAGAAATTATAACAAACTGTCTCTCAGAGCACAGTGCAATCAAACTAGAACTCAGGATTAAGAAACTCACTCAAAACGGCTCAACTACATGGAAACTCAACAACCTGCTCCTGAGTGACTACTGGGTACATAATGAAATGAAGGCAGAAATAAAGATGTTCTTTGAAACCAACAAGAACCAAGACACAACATACCAGAATCTCTGGGACACATTCAAAGCAGTGTGTAGAGGGAAATTTATAGCACGAAATGCCCACAAGAGAAAGCAGGAAAGATCCAAAATTGACACCCTAACATCACAATTAAAAGAACTAGAGAAGCAAGAGCAAACACATTCGAAAGCTAGCAGAAGGCAAGAAATAACTAAAATCAGAGCAGAACTGAAGGAAATAGAGACACAAAAAACCCTTCAAAAAATTAATGAATCCAGGAGCTGGTTTTTTGAAAGGATTAACAAAATTGATAGACTGCTAACAAGACTAATAAATAAAATAAGAGAGAAGAATCAAATAGATGCAATAAAAAATGATAAAGGGGATATCACCACTGGTCCCACAGAAAAACAAACTACCATCAGAGAATACTACAAACACCTCTACGCAAATAAACTAGAAAATCTAGAAGAAATGGATAAATTCCTCGACACCTACACTCTCCCAAGACTAAACCAGGAAGAAGTTGAATCTCTGAATAGACCAATAACGGATCTGAAATTGTGGCAATAACCAATAGCTTACCAACCAAAAAGAGTCCAGGACCAGATGGATTCACAGCCGAATTCTTCCAGAGGTACAAGGAGGAACTGGTACCATTCCTCCTGAAACTATTCCAATCAATAGAAAAAGAGGGAATCCTCCCTAACTCATTTGATGAGGCCAGCATCATCCTGATACCAAAGCCGGGCAGAGACACAACCAAAAAAGAGAATTTTAGACCAATATCCTTGATGAACATTGATGCAAAAATCCTCAATAAAATACTGGCAAACTGAATCCAGCAGCCCATCAAAAAGCTTATCCACCATGATCGAGTGGGCTTCATCCCTGGGATGCAAGGCTGGTTCAATATATGCAAATCAATAAATGTAATCCAGTATATAAACAGAACCAAAGACAAAAACCACGTGATTATCTCAATAGATGCAGAAAAGGCCTTTGACAAAATTCAACAACCCTTCATGCTAAAAACTCTCAACAAATTAGGTATTGATGGGAAATATCTCAAAATAATAAGAGCTATCTATGACAAACCCACAGCCAATATCATACTGAATGGGCAAAAACTGGAAACATTCCCTTTGAAAACTGGCACAAGACAGGGATGCCCTCTCTCACCACTACTATTCAACATAGTGTTGGAAGTACTGGCCTGGGCAATTAGGCAGGAGAATGAAATAAAGGGGATTCAATTGGGAAAAGAGGAAATCAAATTGTCCCTGTTTGCAGACGACATGATTGTATATCTAGAAAATCCCATTGTCTCAGCCCAAAATCTCCTTAAGCTGATAAGCAACTTCAGCAAAGTCTCAGGATACAAAATCAATGTACAAAAATCACAAGCATTCTTATACACCAATAACAGACAAACAGAGAGCCAAATCATGAGTGAACTCCCATTCACAATTGCTTCAAAGAGAATAAAATACTTAGGAATCCAACCTACAGGGGACGGGAAGGACTTCTTCAAGGAGAACTATAAACCACCGCTCAATGAAATAAAAGAGGATACAAACAAATCGAGGAACATTCCATGCTCATGGGTAGGAAGAATCAATATTGTCAAAATGGCCATACTGCCCAAGGTAATTTATAGAATCAATGCCATCCCCATCAAGCTACCAATGACTTTCTTCATAGAATTGGAAAAAACTACTTTAAAGTTCATATGGAACCAAAAAAGAGCCTGCATTGCCAAGTCAATCCTAAGCCAAAAGAACAAAGCTGAAGGCATCATGCTACCTGACTTCAAACTATACTACAAGGCTACAGTAACCAAAACAGCATGGTACTGGTACCCAAACAGAGATATACATCAATGGAACAGAACAGAGCCCTCGGAAATAACGCCACATATCTACAACTATCTGATCTTTGACAAACCTGAGAAAAACAAGCAATGGGGAAAGGATTCCCTGTTTAATAAATGGTGCTGGGAAAACTGGCTAGCCATATGTAGAAAGCTGAAACTGGATCCCTTCCTTACACCTTATACAAAAATTCATTCAAGATGGATTAAAGACTTAAACGTTAGACCTGAAACCATCAAAATCCTAGAAGAAAACCTAGGCATTACCATTCAGGACATAGGCATGGGCAAGGACTTCATGTCTAAAACACCAAAAGCAATGGCAACAAAAGCCAAAATTGACAAATGGGATCTAATTAAACTAAAGAGCTTCTGCACAGCAAAAGAAACTACCATCAGAGTGAACAGGCAACCTACAAAATGGGAGAAAATTTTCGCAACCTACTCATCTGACAAAGGGCTAATATCCAGAATCTACAATGAACTCCAACACATTTACAAGAAAAAAACAACCCCATCAAAAAGTGGGCGAAGGATATGAACAGACACTTCTCAAAAGAAGACATTTGTGCAGCCAAAAGACACATGAAAAAATGCTCATCATCACTGGCCATCAGAGAAATGCCAATCAAAACCACAATGTGATGCCATCTCACACCGGTTAGAATGGCAATCATTAAAAAGTCAGGAAACAACAGGTGCTGGAGAGGATGTGGAGAAATAGGAACACTTTTACACTGTTGGTGGGACTGTAAACTAGTTCAACCCTTGTGGAAGTCAGTGTGGCGATTCCTCAAGGATCTAGAACTAGAAATACCATTTGACCCAGCCGTCCCATTACTGGGTATATACCCAAAGGACTATAAATCATGCTGCTATAAAGACACATGCACACGTATGTTTATTGCGGCACTATTCACAATAGCAAAGACTTGGAACCAACCCAAATGTCCAACAATGATAGACTGGATTAAGAAAATGTGGCACATATACACCATGGAATACTATGCAGCCATAAAAATGATGAGTTCATGTCCTTTGTAGGGACATGGATGAAATTGGAAATCATCATTCTGAGTAAAGTATCGCAAGGATAAAAAACCAAGCACCGCGTGTTCTCACTCATAGATGGGAATTGAACAATGAGGACACATGGACACAGGAAGGGGAACATCACACTCTGAGGACTGTTTTGGGGTGGGGGGAGGGGGGAGGGATAGCATTAGGGGATATACCTAATGCTAAATGGCGAGTTAATGGGTGCAGCATACCAGCATGGCACATGTATACATATGTAACTAACCTGCACATTGTGCACATGTACCCTAAAACTTAAAGTATAATAATAATAATAAAAAAAGACTGCATTATGAAATAGAAATGTGTGAGAAATTGGTGTAAAATATTTTCAAAATGAATATGCCACACAGTATGTGGCGCTCTTGAAACTCTCATATGCTGCTGATGGGAGTATAAACTGGTACAACCACTTAGAAAACAGTTTGGTGGGATCTGTTTAAGTTGGGCATATGCATGCCCTGTGACCTTCTGCTAGGTATATGTACTTCCTCCGAATATGTACATATGTACACCAAAGACGTGCACAAAAATGTTGAAATCATATTTTTTAAATAATAGGTGGAAGTCTGAGTAACCCACGTAACAGTCAACAGAATGGCATATTACAATGTAATACTTTACAGCAATGAGAATAAGTGAAATATCGAGTTAAAGAAATGGGCAGTAAATAATATGTATCACATTATTTCGTTAATATTAAGCCCAGGAACAGTAAAAAACTACTACATGTTGTTGGAAGTCAGAACAGTGTTTACTTTTGGGGAGGCGTAAGATCTATTGATTGGGAAGGGGCAAGATAAGGACTTCGTGGTGGTAGAAATGTTCTGTTTCTTGATGTGGGTGATTGTTATATAAATGTGTTCATTGTGATATTTTATTGGTCTACATACTTATGATTTGTGTGCTTTTGTGTATGTGTGTTACATCTACATAAAAAGAGTTAAAAATCAATCTGTTTCAATAACTCAAGAGATTTCTTATGTTATCTGGAATGTCCTTAGTAGAAGAGTAGTAGGATATAATTAAAGCGTTGAAGCAGGAGGAATTGGGCTTTTTATTTTCCCTTTTTTTCTTATGAAACTTGCTACCTACTAGTTTGGGAAAATTATTTACCCACCTTAAACCTCAGGTATTTATCTGTAAATAGGGAAATTAATATTTGTGAGGATCAACTTCATAGTTGATTTTCAGGTATTGTAAAATATGGTATAATTGCACCTGTTCTTATTAAATGAATCAAAGAAGTATCAAAGATTAGGGGTCATCACATTCGAAGAGCTGAACATCTGTAGGTAAAATAGATACTGCATTCAAACAAGTAATTTTTTATGAAGAGCTGAAGAGCAAACAAATATGTTGTTAAAGAGTGTGCCAAAAGGCCCGTGTGTACTGGCTTTTTCCTCATTATATGTAAGCATTCTTAACCATCTCTCATCTATAGAACATCAAATCAATTTCTCAAGTAAGCATCACCTCTGGCTACTGCCTTATAACTGAACTTTTTGAAAGTCTATACTTGTGATTTTTTTCTCTTCACTTACCTCCCTCAACTTTCCATCCATTGTCTACACCCATCACTATAGAGAAAATACACTCTCTAAAGTTAATAATCACCTTCTAAATATGTTTCTCAGGCCTTTATTTCTTGAGCTCTCTCTAGCATTTGTCACTATTGTTTATTCTGTCTTTGAGTCACCTTCCTCTTGGATTTGTTTCTAATAAAATGATTTATTTTTAAAAATAATTTCAATTTTATTTTAGATTCGGGGGTACATTGTGTAGGTATTTGCAAGAGGGAATGTGGGGCAGGCGGGGAAGGGTTGAAAAACTAAGTGTTGGGTACTATGCTCATTACCTGGGTGACAAGATTATTCGTATTGTAAACCTCAGTATCATGTGAAATGCATACTGCAAAGCCAGGTGTGCATAACTGATCTATGGTTATAGCACAGTATTTTAAAATCTTTTCTTTATGAACTTCTGCAAGTATGAAAAAAATCAAAAAAATGTTCATGATCAAAGTAGATGTGTTCAAAGTACTGATTAACCTAAATTCTAATCT
Organism: Pongo abelii; assembly: GCF_028885655.2. Lineage (NCBI taxonomy): Eukaryota > Metazoa > Chordata > Mammalia > Primates > Hominidae > Pongo > Pongo abelii. The sequence continues at coordinate 183,308,898 of NC_071985.2, forward strand.
TTCTAATGTTATGGGATGCTTGGGGTGTTGCTTCGCCAGCTGGAAACCCCTGTGGCCAATGGCACCTTTGCCTGAGTTGTTTTGGCCAAGCAAACCTAGGGCGAAGATGCCACTGGCCACTTCTCCTGGCAGGCTGCCTGTGACTTGTGCTACTGGCCTGGATCCCATGCCTGCCAAAGGTGAGTAGAGCAGTGAGGGGTGTGTGAGCAAGTAAGTGAGCATGGGGTCCCACCACTGTGCACAGCCAGGCATGCTGGCTGCGGTGGGGCAGGCAGCACGAGGTGCTGGCTCCCTGTGAGGCTGTGGCTGGATTAGGTGTACCACAAGCAGCTTCCTTGTCTGGCACTGGAGAATGCATTGGTGCCCAGAAGCTTGGAGATGTCAGGAACAGCAGAGCCCCAAATAGGGTGTCACAGTTCTGGTTTGGAGAGCTTCTAGGTCTGGGCTCCTCAAAGTGCTACAGCTCTTCTCTCCTTCTTGTTGCCTGCAACATGGCGAGTAAGGGGCGTTTTTCAGCCCTGTTTGTATTATAGCTCTTTCAGCCCTGCCATTTGGCAGATCCCAAGTTCTTGTCCCATGTCCAGGAAGAATGAGGTATGCAGACAAGTGGAGGGTAAACAAGGCAAAGAGGAGCTTTATTGAAAGATAGAACAGCTCAGAGGAGACTTGCAGTGGTTAGCTCTTATTCATAGCCAGGCTGTTCTGCTGAGTGCTCAGCTCTCATCAGAGAGGAGATCCAGGAGTGGGTAACTCTTCTCTGCAGCTGTTTGCCCCAATGTCTCTCAACTCTCAGAAGAGAGGAGACCCTGGAGTGGGTAGCTCCTCTCCATAGCTGGTCATCTGGATACCTCTTAGCTCTCAGCAGAGAGGAGACCCTGGAGTGGGTAGCCCCTCTCCACAGCTGATTGTCCTGACGTCTGAGTCTGGGGTTTTTATGGGGTTCAGAGGGGATGAAGTGCATGTTGATTGGTTCGTGGGCGGCCACCAGGCAGCCCCAGAAAGAGCACCGTAAGTCCCCACTCTGGTCCACGGGACTGGCAGCCAGGCTCTCAGGCTTCCGGCCCTCCCCAGGTTGAAGGTGGGGCTTCATTGGGGACCCACCCCTTTCTGCCCCAAGCCTTTCTGCTTCCTGCTGCTGTTCATGGTGCCCAGGCTCTTCATGCTGAGGGGGCGCCTGTAGGCCAGTGCTGAGCTGCCCTCAGCATCCCCTTGGCCTCTCTTCTGTGCTTGTTGGCACCCAAAATCTGCAGGGGGCCAAGGTGGCAGGGGGCTGGTGTATCAGCACTGCCCTGAGCATGCACATACCCAGCTGTGCACAGGGAGCACAAAGCTCCCACTCTGTCAACTCAGAAGGGCAGAGGGCTTCTGCCTGCCCTTGGCTCCTGCCAGCTCTGTGGAGCACAGCCCTGGCCACATCTCCCCCACTGTACCTGGCACCATGGCAGCAGGGGCTCTAGATGGGCCACTGCTGCCATCACTAAGTTTCACGTAGTGTTCGGATACTACTTAATTTTGAACACATCTTAATGATCACCATTCAACTGTATTCACTATTTTTAGAGACCTTTCTCTTCAAAAAATTCTCACATTAAGAAATACCCTTAGTAGACACAAAACAGTACTTTAGCTGCAACAGTGATATTTACTAAACATTTAATTAGTATCTTTGACATCAAGAGTTACACTCTGGATCCCTGGTCAAATTCAATGAGTTTCATGTTTGAAACAATTGAACAAATGATTTTGAATTATAAAAGGGGAAATTTAAGGAAGACATAGAGGAAGAAAATCCTTCTGGTAAAGATTACAAAATAGATAAAAGAGGCAAAGGATATAATCCATTTATCAGATTTATTTACCAGATTGTCCCTAGGCTGGATTAGGAAATTGGTTTAGTGGTTTACTTAATTATAATAGCACACATTTATTATCTGCCCAGCACAACTCTATAGTTAATGCGATTATTATCTTGATCAGGAAAGGAAGGCGCAGAGATGTTAAATACATTACCATCTAGCTAGTCATTGGTGGAGCTATGATTTGAATGCAGGTAGCCTGTGTCCATTACTTTCATATTTATATATAGATGTGTATATATATATTTATATACATATATAGTATGTATATATTAAATATTTTTAGTTTAAAATGGAAATAGTAAAATGCCTCTTATCTGGAGCAATCTGAATCCATAGTTGTTTAGTTAATTGGAAAGGTCAGTTAAAGCAGTGAATCATAAAAATGGTACATACACACTTTAAGACATATAAATATATACTCATTCTCCAATCTTTGGATGTAGGACTAAGGCATTCCTTTTGGTATTATTCTGATGATTGGAATTCCATATTGTCTTTTTTGCATAAACTACAAAAATAATGCATTGTCTACATTTTCCAGGTTTGCTTTCTTCAAAGTTGAGCTAGAATATAAAGACACTTATAAAGCAAGCGTGTACAAAATCCTTCGAGATTGTTATAATTTTATAAGTGTTTTGCAGTTCTCTGTTCTGCCTTTAACCTAACAATTTTTAAGCTACTTGCCTTCACCTTCTTAAAATTTCCAGAAGCATTCAACTTTGTTTCTTCATAAGTGGCCTTCTTTCACATTAGTAATTAAATAGTTTATGTAATAATTAAAGTAATTACAATACCAAGTGCAAATGACATAAATAAACTTGGTATCAGATAAAAGTGAACTCTTAGAAAACAATATAAATTGGTACTAGCAGAAGTACAGGGCATACTTGAGAACAGCTTTTATCTTTGAGCAGTTAATATGCCATACAATTAGCCAGAGTGTTTTACAGAGGATATGGAGAATACCAGTTTATCTTGAAGTTAAGAGTTGATTAGCTTTAAAAGTGTCTATTTATATATCCAAAACAATTGAAAGCGGGATCTTGAAGAGATATTTGCACACTCATGTTCTCAGTAGCAGTATTCACAATAGCCAAGAGGTGGAAGCTATCCAAATGTTCATTGGGAGATGAATGGATACACAAAATGTGGTATATACATACAATAGAATATTACTCAGTCTTAAAAAGGAAGGAAATCCTGTCACATGGTACAACATGGTGGACCTGGAGGACATTATGATAAGTGAAATAAGCCAGTCACGAAAAGACAATACTATATGATTCCACTTATATGTGGTATTTAAAGTAGTCAGATTTATTAAGAAAGTAAAATGGTGGTAACCAGGGGCCGAGGGAAGGTGGAAATGGGAAGTTGTTTGATGGGTAGAGAGTTTCAGTTTTACAAAATTTAGTTTCAGTTTTGCAAAATGAAAAAGTTCTGGAGATCTGTTGCATGATAATATGAATATATCTATCACTGCTGAACTGTACATAGACTTAAAAATCATTAAGATGTTAAATTTTATGCTATGTGTTTTTACCAAAATTAAAGATAAAAAATTTCTGCTACGTGATTGACCCTTGAACAATGGGTTAGAGGCGCCAACAGCCCCACACAGTCAAAAATCCACATGTAACTTTAGACCCCCCCAAAACTTTACTAATAGCCTACTGTTGACTAGAAACCTTACCAATAACATAGGCAATTAACACATATTTGGTATATGTATTATATACTGTATTCCTACCATAAGTTAGAGAAAAGAAAATATTATTAAGAAAATCATAAGGAAGAGAAAATACATTTATAATACTATACTGTATTTATCAATACCCCAAATTTATGTTGTCTGTTTACAAGATGAATCATCTTTCTGAAATGGACAACCACAGCTGTAGACTTCAATGTATGGTACATACCAAGCAATTAATTATTTTTTTGTAGTTTCATGACTTTCCTCTGCTTCTTGGGAGCACTTCCAGCATCACTAGTGGCATTCCACATGGGTCCTGTGTTGTTATTCAAAGTTTATGGTATTGCGCTAAACGAAGAAAGACTATTTTTTAATGCAATATGCTTTACTGGAGAGATGAACTGCTCATGCAGAGATGATTAGTGTCACGCAGTGTTTTAAGCAGATATTTGCAACCCTTGAGCTCACCACAAAAGCAACAGGAAGTGGTTATTATTACAGTAGTACAGTATGTACTACTGTTAATTTTATGCAGTTATGATTTAACACTGCATTTTTATAATTGCTTACATTTTTTCCTGTGAATATACCATGTAACGTCTATAACAGTTTGTAAGTTTTGATATATTTTAACTTTTTATAACAAATTTGTATATATTTTACAGTAGTAAATTATAAAAGATATTTGTCTCTACCTATATTTTATGCATTCATGGCATACCTAACTTTTTCTTAATTTAAAAAATATTCTAGGCCACATTGTTCATCTATAGGTTTTTAATAAATTGTCACAAATCTTCAAAAAATTTTTCAATATACTTACTGAAAAAAATCTGTATATTGTACCCACACAGTCCAAACCCATGTTGTTCAAGGACCAACTGTACATTATTTTTTGAGCTTTCTAATGGCTCACATGTGTTTTATTAAAAATTCAGATAATACAGACAATATGAATAAAATAAAATCACCCAAAATACATTTTCTTTAGTATAACCACTGTTAATATTTTGGTATATATTCTTCTATTCCTTTACCCGTGCATATAGGTGTCTGTGTGTATGTGTATACACAGTATATCTTAAAATGTATATTTTAACTAAAATGGTATATGTGTGTTCATTTGTAACTAGTTTCTGGAAAACATTTACCTGTTTATTTTGAATATCTTTCCATATTCTCACATTGTCATCATGTTTATGACTGAGTGTTCTCTACAGTTTGGATATACTATAACTACTGTAACTACTATTTTAAATTGTCCCTATTGATGGGAATTTAGAGTTTCACAGTTTCACTTTTTATAAACAACCCTGAAATAATTTTTTTTGTTGTTTATTTTAGTGATAGGGTTTCTCTCTGTTGCCTAGGCTAGAGGGCAGTGGCACAGTCATAACTCACTGCAGTCTTCAACTTCTGGGCCCAAGTGATTCTCTGGCCTCAGTCTCCTAAGTAGCTGGGACTACAAGTGCATACCACTATACCTGGCTAATTTTTTTTTTTGTAAAGACAGGATCTTGCTATGTTGCCCAGGGTGGTCTCAAATTCCTGGCCTCAAGCAATCCTCCTGCCTTGGCCTCCCAAAGTTCTAGCGTTACAGGTATGAGCCACTGCATCTGACCAATTATTTGTATGTGTGTTTGTGTGTGTATAAACAAAAAGTAGTGGCCATCAAAGTTCCAAAAGAAATTATTTTCAACCTAAAATTCTATGTCAAGCCAAATTTTCAGTCAAATTTGAAGATAAAGTCATTTTCAGGCATGTTGAAAATCAGAATGTGTATCTTTGAGGCTTCCTATCTCGAAAGTTGCTTAAGGATACATACCAGCAGAATTAAAGAGAATATGCAGAAAGAGAAAAGTAGATTTACTCTTAGATGATACTGAAAGAAAATTGGAAGATAATGGCTAGGCAGCAGTCCTAGAGAATGATCAGTCCTAATTAGAGCAAAAAGATAGAAGGTTATTGGAAGAATACCTTTGAAGAAAAAAGGAATATCCCTAACCATCTATGCAGTGGATGGATAGACAGGCTGAAGTTTTTTTTTGAGTTTGTGACAAAAATTAGAAAGCCAATTGAAAACAATAGAAATAAAATAAATGTAGCACAAATAATATTTTAAAATAAAGTGAAATAAAATGTGGTATTATTTAAAGCAATTGATGGAGGGTGAGAAAAGAGAACACATTTTACTATTGTACAAAAAATATTCTCCTTCAGATGGTCTATGGGCTGTGGCATTGGAGCCATAAAAAAGGAAATGCTGTCCTAACATACCGTCTGGTCCTGCAGTGAACTGTTTTTCTGTTTTAAATGGTGTCGATTGATTGATAACTAACTTTTAGACATAGCATGAAAGTTTATTATGTCTACAGAAGATAATATAAAAGTAGAATAGTGTAAAATGAGAGTTGAAGCTCATGGAAGATGGGAGGTGAAGCTCATGGAAGATGGGAGGTGAAGTCCATGGAAGATGAGAGGTGAAGCCCATGGAAGATGGGAGGTGAAGCTCATGGAAGATGGGAGGTGAAGCCCGTGGAAGATGGGAGGTGAAGCTCATGGAAGATGGGAGGTGAAGTCCATGGAAGATGAGAGGTGAAGCCCATGGAAGCTGGGAGGTGAAGCTCATGGAAGATGGGAGGTGAAGTGAATGAAAGATAGAGGGAAGAATAAGGACAATAATATCTTCATCTGACAGTGAAGACAGTTGAAAAAACTATTAGAGTTAAGAGACAAGAATTAGAAATATGAGTTAATATTTAAGATTATAAAGGTAACTTATAATTATAAAAATATTGGCAAAGGGAAGTATGTGTGTATATTGAGTAAATTGGCTAAAGCCTAATCTTTTACAGAAGGATATCATCACAATGTATCTTCTAAATTGATAAGTTAAGAAATTGAGATGGATACATACTATTTAGAGGGATGGAGGAGATCGTTTTAGAAGAACTAAAGTCAGAAATGATTGAAAGAGGACTGCGTCAGGGATGGAGAAGAGTGGAGCTGCCTGTCAGAGATAGTTTCCCTTTTTCGAACTATCATGGCATTTTATTTATAATCTCTACTAGGATATTTATCAATATCTATCTAGTGCAGTTATTTATATCAATATACATTTTAACCCCCCAAAGGCATGGGTACAAGGAAGCCATTGATATGGTCCAATAATGCAACCAATCTGCTAGAATACCAAATACATTGAGAAAAGTGCAATGCATATGCTCCAACATAGAAAAGATGATCTGGGAAGACTTGTCTGAGGAAAGAATGAATGAACAAAAATTCTACAATTAAAATTAAAAAGACAAATAATGAGAAATTCTAGTTGTTAGTTGGCTCAATTTTCAGAAGCCCTTCCAAAGTGAAGCCTGTTTGTCTCCTCTAATGTGTCATATAGAAGGAACTGGTGAAATTAGCAGGTGGCTGGGATGAGCCCAGGCAGGTCAGCTTCACAGCCAGATTCAAGCCAGTTCTCTTAAACAGACACAACTGACACCCCTTACCCTGCCTTTCAATGTGTGCATTAGGAAGACTGCGAAGACATGTTAAATATAAGAAACAAAAGTCAAAAAAGGTTGCCATGGCTTTGCTTTTTGCTTTACTACTTGCAGCAGCAGTAGTAGGAACAATAATGGTCTTAGTAGTAGTAATAATAATAACAGAAGCTATCAGGCAGTGAGCACCAAATGTGCAGAAACCATGCTAGGCATTATAGACAAAATATTGTTAATCTTTCATTGATCCTATGAGGTAGGTATTATCTTTGTTTTACAGGTTTAAAGGGGTTAAGTATCTTGCTTAAAATATTATAGAGTGTAAATATTAGAGCTAGGATTTCAAATGTGGTCTCTTTGATTACAAATTCTGTGATATTTCCAATATGGGAAGTGGAAAGACAGGAGTGTGCAAACCTCAAGAGTCTGGATCTTAGCTCTGTAGGCTGGGAGAAAGTGTTATAATTTTAGATAGGTAGAACGTTTCCTGACTATTATGTCAAGTCACTTGCTGTGGAATTTCATTGGTTACTTGCTGGCCATTTTCTGAGCATTGATCTGATGTACTCAAGCCTTTGGGGAATTTTTTATACTTGCCTTGAATTTACACAATTTATGCAAAGTGGTAAATTTGCAGAACTGTTTTCACTGCATGCAAATTAGTGCTTTTCCAAGCAGTCGAATGGTACAGAGTTTGTATGAGATTTTATTATGAAATAGAATTTCGTTGTACCCAACACTACTGTATTTAAGGGCAGAGTTGCAATTAAGTTTATAACTGCCACTGATTTTGCAATGTAAAAGGTATTCTTAATATTTTATCTTGTTTTCTGTAACCATTATAAAATCAAATATGTAAATATGCTTTAGAATAGTAATTACATTTCAAATTTGAATTTGTTTTATGCAGTTATTTAATCTGAGTTTCATTAAAAGAGAATAGTTTCTATAGCAACTACCACATCATTTGATATCTTTGGAATCTCTGAAATATGGAATACTTTTGTTAAAAATGTATATAATGTATGATGTAGACTTCTATACAGGTTTAGATGTTTACAAAAATATTTCCTGCATATTTATTTTTTCCAGGTTTTGTGAATTTCATTCTTTCTATTCCAGTGTTTTTTCCCTTAAAAATTTAAAGCATATGTATTTAAAAATAAAATGTCAAAAGAATTCAATGAGGAGGTGGATATTGGAGAGGATGGTAGGAGTAAGTGTGAACTTCTTTCTGAATGAACTCCATCAGCACACATGTTACTTCCTTCTAGGAGAAAACCTGTTAGTTTATCTCTTTGGAAATATCCTATTAGGGTCATGAAAATCATTTCTAGAAAAAGATGATGACATGCTATAACATCCTGAGAACTACAGTTAAAATAAAATAGAATGCTAGATCATCAGTACCAGATTTCTGTTCCTAGGGTTTATTAATACTTTGATTTTTAAAAATGCAATGTTGAGAAATACACACTGCTCTTGCCACTTACCAGCTGAAGAAAGACTGTTTCCACACCTGAGAATAAATATTGCTTTCTGAAATCTATTCCTTTAAGTTCTCTTATATTTGGCCTCATTTATTTCAATGGCTTTGTCTAAGTTATAACCTCTCATTGCTGCTAAACATTTCCTTAAAGTTTATGTCCTCCATTTATTTGTATTTAGTTATTATGATCTTTTATAAATCACCTGGTTTCACCATACATATTTTTATTTATTAATATTTTCTCATAAATCACTCTCATTTTTTCTCACGATCACTTCTGTTTCCCCTCATTGAGCTTCCTCTAACTTGTCTACATGTTTCTGGTACTATGAGGCACTAAGTTGAAAGCAATGAAACTTTCTTATGTATCATAGCTCTCCTATCTAATATTCTTTTTAAGAGTCTAATCAAATCTCAAAAATGTGTTTTAAAGAGTCCACTTAAGATGGCTTCATAAGACATATTCTTGCAAGTAACATACAGAAGTTAAAACATTTTGCTGCCATAGTAATAAAAAAGTTATCTTTTCTTTCATGAATAATTTTGTTCTACTCATTTGTTTTAGTGTTCCTACCAATAAATAATTATTATTTCTCCACTCTGCAGTACTGTTAGATATCTGTTATTCCCTTCCTCCAGTCTGTTAAAATCCTCAGTACAGAAAATTCAATAAAATCATGTTAAAGTATCACTAAAAAATCCTTGTCCTATGCAGGCATTTTCTGTAATGCTCTTAGGAATATAAGATATAAATGTAAATGATTGTATAGATCATATATATATAATGATATACAATATATAATATAATGATATATAACAATATCATTTCTATATAATATACAATATCATTGATATACCATATAATTATTTATGATATATATTATATATGTATAATAGATAATCCATATATAACAATCTATAGCATAATATATAACAACATATAATTATATATATGTAAAATAGAGAAATCAGGTATAATATTTTAAAACATTCTAATACTCTTACATGTATACCTAAATCAGTATTTCCCAAAGAATTTTTCTGCAATTATGGAAGTGATCTACTGTATCTGAACTATCTAACATAGTAGCTGCTAGCCATGTGTAGCTATTGAGCATTTGAAGGGTGGCCATTGTGTCTGAGAAACTGCATTTTAAATTTAAATAGTCACAGGTATGTAGTAGCTACCATATTAAACAGCACAGCTCTAAATGATTGGAATTATGATCAGTTTATTAGATGACCTGTTACACTAGGGCTGCTGTTTATGGTTACGCAGGTGGTTTACTTTACAAGGGGTCGCAGGCAAGGGGTGAGTAAGGGCAAAACCTAGCCTGTGTTTGGCTTGCCAACCTGTGAACCCTGGCAAAGAGCTGTATCCACTCAAAGGGCACCTGTCTCTAATTCATACAAAGGCACCTTATGGCCTGGCAGTGGCCCTGTGCGCCACTATCAGGTGGTGGTTTTCACTTCAGGTCTTGGTTCTGCCACTTAATGGCCATGTGATCTTGGGCAGGTTAGTAACCTCTCTGGGCCTGATTTCCTCCTTTATAAAATGGAGATAATGTTACTTACTTTATAGAGTTATTGTGAAGATTAAGCAACGTACTATATGTGAAGTATTTAGAACATATGTACAGTAGTCCCCCTTTATCTGTGGGGGATATGTTCTAAGATCCCCAGTGGATGTCCAAAGTATGGATAGTATTGAACCCTATATACACTATGTTTTTTTCTTCTGCATACATACCTACAATATAGTTTATAAATTAGGCACAGTAAGGGATTAACAACAAAAATAATATGATAGAACACTTATAACAATAAACTGTAATAAAAGTTATATGAGTGTTGTCTCTTTCTCAAAATGTCTAATTGTACTATACTCACCCTTCTTGTGATGGTGTGAGATGATAAAATGTCTGTGTGCTCGAACTCCTAGGCCTAAGCAATACTCCCACCCTGGCTTCTTGAAGAACTTGGATTACTACTCAGCCATAGAAAGAATGAAACCATTTCTTTTGCAGCAACATTGATGGAATTGTAGGCCATTATCCTCAGTGAAATAACTCAGAAAACAAAATATCAAATACCGCGGGTTCTCACTTATTAGTGGGGACTAAACAATGAGTACACATGGACATACAGAGTGGAATAATAGGCATTGGAGACTATGAAAAGTGGAAAGGGTGGGAGGGGTGTGAGGGTTGAAAAACTGCCAGTTGGGTACAATGTTCACTGTTAGGGTGATGAGTACACTAAAAGCCCAACTTCACCACTAGGCAATATATGCATGTAAAAAACCTGCACTTGGGCGGGGCGTGGTGGCTCATGCCTATAATCCCAGCACTTTGGGAGGCCTGGATCACGAGATCAGGAGATCGAGACCATCCTGGCTAACATGGTGAAACCCCGTCTCTACTAAAAATACAAAAAATTAGCCGGGCATGGTGGCAGGTGCCTGTAGTCCCAGCTACGTGGGAGGCTGAGGCAGGAGAATGGCGTGAACCCAGGAGGCAGGGCTTGCAGTGAGCCGATACCGCGCCACTGCAGTCCAGCCTGGGTGACAGAGCGAGACTCCGTCCCCGCAAAAAAAAAAAAAAAAAAAAAAAACCAAAAAAACCCTGCACTTGTACTTAAATATATAAAAATAAATAAAATTTTCAAAAATGCTTGTAAGATGAGATGAAGTGAATGGCTCTGCATCACTCATTTCAGGGGATCCCTTAGTGAAGTCTTCATATAGGCTTAGTTACTTTCTGGTGCAACATGTTGCCATCAATTGGAACATTTTTTTTTCATTTCTTCCACTCACAAATTTAATGCCTTTTCCATCTTAACGAAGCATTTATCACACATTGTGGCTGTATCCTTTGTAGTTTAAGGTATGACAGCAAAATTAGCTCAAATTTCTTTTTCTCTTCATAGTTTCAGCTAGAAGATTCCTTCTTCCTGCAATTCTTAGTGACCTCACCATGTGATTTCTTTTTTCTTTCCTTATTAGGTTGAGAACTTTCACCTTCTTACTTAAAGGAAGCACTTTATGACTTCTTTTTGGCATTTCATGACTTCTTTTTATCTGAATTACCAGCATCACTATTATTGTGCTTTGGAACCATTATTAAGTAAAATAAAGATTACTTGAACATGAGTACTGTGATACTGCAACAATTGATCTGATAACTGAGATAACTACTAAGTGACTAATGGGCAGGTAGCATATATAGTATGGTATGCTGGACAAAGGGATGATTCATGTTCCAGGTAGGACAGCGCAGGACTGTGCAAGATATCATTGTGCTACTCAGAACAGCACGTAATTTAAAACTTATAAATTGTTTCTGGAATTTTCCATTTAATATTTTTGGACTAAGGTTGACAGGGTAACTGAAACGCCAAAAAGTAAAACCACAGATAAAGGGGAACTAGTGTAACGTGTTCAAAAATTTTATCAATTATATTTAAATAAGCCAGTACTTTAATGTAGTAAATTTCTATAGCATCCTCACACTCATTCAACTTTGCCTACTTTGTATCAGGATAAGGAGATAAAAGGCAAATAACACTCAGTCCCTGCGTTAAAGGAGTTATATAACTTTGAAAATTAGCTTACTGTCACGTTATAACTTACAAAGTGATTTGGAGAGTTGAGGTAATATCTCATTGTCGTTTTGACTTGCGTTTCCCTGATGATTTATGATGTTGAGCACCGTTCTGTTTTTTTTTTTTTTTTTTTTTTTGGTGTGTGTGTGTGTGTGTGTGTGTGTGTGTGTTCTGAGTTGGAGTCTTGCTCTGTCACCCAGGCTGAGGTGCCATGGTGCGATCTCCACTCACTACAACCTCCACCTCCTTGGTTCAAGTGATTCTCCTGCCTAAGCCTCTCGAGTAGCTGGGATTACAGGTGTGCACCACCACACCTGGCTAATTTTTGTAGTTTTAGTAGAGATGGGGTTTCACCATGTTGACCAGGCACCGATTCTTATACCTGTTACCCATTTGGATGTCTTCTTTGGCGAAATGGTTATTCATTTCCTTTGCTCACTTTTAAATGGGATTATTTGTTTTTTCACTATTGAGTTGTAGCCATTATTTATATATTTTGATATTAATCCTTTATCAGATATTTGGTTTGCAAATATTTTTTCCTATGCCATAGGTTGCCTTTTCATTCTGTTGAATATTTCCTTTGCTGTTCAGGAGCTTTTTGGTTTTATGTAGTCCTATTTGTCTATTTTTCCTTTTGTTGCTCATGTTTTTGGTGTCAGATCCAAGAAATCATTATCAAGACCAGTGGCAAGAAGCTTTTCCCTTATGTTTTCTTCTTGGTAATTTATGGTTACAGGTCTTACATTTAAGTCTTTACTCCACTTTTGGGTTAATTTTTGTGTATGGTGTAACATAAGGGTCCAATTTCATTCTTTTGCATGTGGATATCCAATTTTCTCAACACTATCTATTGAAGAGACTACTCTTTCCCCATCATGTATTCTTGGTACCCTTGTCAAAGATGAATTACCGTTTATGTGTGTGTTTATTTCCGGATTCTCTGTTCTGTTCTATTGGTCTATGTGTCTGTGTTTTTATGCCAGTAACCATACTGTTTTGACTATGACAGCTTCAAATCAGAATCTTGAAGAGATATCTGCACTCCCATGTTCATTGAAGAAGCATTATTCATGACAGTCAAGGGGAGCAGCTTAAATGTCTATCAGTGGATGAATAGATAAAGAAAATGTGGTATATTCATACAGTGGTGTATTTTTCAGCTTTTTAAAAGAGAAGGAAATCTATTTGCAACAACATGGATGAATCTGAATGAAGGACATTATGTTAAGTAGAATAAGCCAAACACAGAAAAACTCATACTTCATAATACCACTTAAATGAGGTAAAATAGTTGAAGCCATAGAAGTAGATAGTAGGTGGTGGTTACCAGGGGATGTGGGGAGGGGGAAATGGGGAGGTATTAGTTAAGGGTAAAAAGTTTTAGTTATGCCAGATGAATAAGTCCTAGAGATATACTGTATAGCATGGTGTCTATAGTTAATAATACTGTGTTGTATGCTTAGAAATATGCCTGTATCATACACACACACACACTCACACACACAGACACACCACACATACACACATACAAAGAGGGCAGGAGGAAACTTTTGGAGGTGATGGATATGTTTATGGCATAGATTTGATGATTGTTTCATGAATGTGTTCTTACCTCCAACTCATCAAGTTGTATACATTAAATATGTATAGCTTTTTGTATGTCAGTAATACCTCAATAAAGTGGTTTAAAAGAAAAACTGTTCTTATTTTAACCAAGAAACTCGTCAGCCTCTTTCCTATTGATAGTTTAATGTATGTGTGCTCTGTGAATTCAAATACTGTTGCTTGTCAGTCCACATTTCTGAGTACTTACATGTTACTAGAAAGACAAGTCATGCTATTCAAAAGCAAATACAGATGCGTTTCGGTCATGTGTGTCAGCTTGGGTGATGTTTTGGCTGTATATGACAGAAAACCTTAACATAACAATGGTTAAAACCACACACATTTATTTCTCTCTGATGTAAAAGAAGTCTAGAGTTAGGTAGCTCAGAGCTAGTTATACAGTGTCACTTTGCCGTGAGAGACTAAGGCTCCTTTTTTCTTACTCTGCTATGCTGGCCTTCATGCCATCGAAGATGGCTGTTGGAGCTCTAGCCATCCCTTTCATGTTCCAAACTGGAAACCAAATGAGGCAGGAAAAAATGGACAATAGAATGCTTGCTCTTTCTCTTTTAAAGAGCCTTCTATGAATTCAGAATCAAAACTTCTGTTTACATTTAATGGGCTAGAACTTAATTACCTGGAGAAACTTAGCTGCAGTAAAGGCTGGGAAATAAATATTTTAGTAGGCATGCTATCCAAGATTCTGACATTAAGAAAGAAGGTAAAAATGGATAATGACAGGCAATGTTTAGCTCTGCCAAAACGTTGTTAGAATGGGTAAGCAAGTTGATAGTTTTGGGAAAAATCACAAGTGCACTGTAAATAAAGTCATATAGAATTGGCTTTCACTCTGTATATGTAAATATTTGAAAACATGTCACTGCCCCAAATCATTTTTCTATGTGAAAAATGCAGAAAATCATTGCATTTGTGTATGTATGTGAACGTGCAAGACTAAATTACTTTTATGTCCAATGCTTTAAAAATACTCTTTTGTAGAGCCATGATAGATTTTTTTCAAGGAAATGCTGATTTTTTTTTTTTTTTTTTTGACAGTCTCCCTCTTTTTGCACAGGCCGGAATGCAATGGCACGATATTGGCTCACTGGAACTTCTGCCTCCTGGGTTCAAGTGATTCTCCTGTCTCAGCCTCCCGAGTAGCTGAGATTACAGGCGCCTGCCATCATGCTTGGCTAATTTTTGTATTTTAGTAGAAACGGGGTTTCACCGTGTTGGTCAGGCTGGTCTTGAACTCCTGACCTCAGGTGATCCACCCGCCTCAGTCTCCCAAAGTGTTGGAATTATAGGCATGAGCCACCATGCCTGGCCCTGATGGATCTTAGAAAAATAAAGTATATCCCATGTTCTTGAAAAAACGCTGAAAATTCTATACCTAGCAATTACAAAAGAATAAATATAAGTAGTCAGCAGTATGGCATAGTTCTCTGCCTTATTAGTAATCAAAGAAATGTAATTTAAACCAAAACCAAGATGGTTACTCTATGGAGTTAGCAAAAATGAAATACATATTAAGGCCTTAAGCTTGTTAGGATAGTCTCACATATTTGTGGCTGTAGTATAAATTAACAGTATAATCTTTATTTTTTATTTTTTTAATTAATCAATTTTTTGATTATACTTTAAGTTCTGCAGTTTTGTTACATAGGTATACACGTGGCATGGTGGTTTGCTGCACCCATCAACCTGTCACCTACATTAGTTATTTCTCCTAATGTTATCACTCCCTTAGCCCCCCACCTCCTGACAGGCCCCGGTATGTGATGTTCCCCTCCCTATGTCCATGTGTTTTCATTGTTCAACTCCCACTTATGAGTGGGAACATGCGTTGTTTGGTTTTCTGTTCTTGTGATAGTTTGCTGAGAATGATGGTTTCCAGCTTCATCCATGTCCCTGCAAAGGAAATGAACTCATCCTTTTTTATGGCTGCATAGTATTCCATGGTGTATATGTGCCACATTTTCTTTATCCAGTCTATTATTGATGGACGTTTCGGTTCACTGGTCATTACAGAAATGCAAATCAAAACCACAGTGAGATACCATCTCACACCAGTTAGAATGGTGATCATTAAAAGTCAGGAAACAACAGATGCTGGAGAGGATGTGGAGAAATAGGAATGATTTTACACTGTTGGTGGGAGTGTAAACTAGTTCAACCATTGTGGAAGACAGTGTGGTGATTCCTCAAGGATTTAGAACTAGAAATACCATTTGACCCAGCAATCCCATTACTGGGTATATACCCAAAGGATTATAAATCATTCTACTATAAAGACACATGCACACGTATGTTTATTGCAGCACTATTCACAATAGCAAAGACTTGGAACCAACCCAAATGTCCAACAGTATAATCTTTTTAGATAGCAGTTTGGCAATTCTATCAAGAATCGTAAAGTTGTTTATACTCATTGGCTCAGTAATTCCATTTCTGAAAATCTACTTTAAGAAAATAGTCATGAATCAGTAAAAGGCTTTATGATAATAGTTAATACTTACTGAGTGGTTACTTTGTGCTAGTATTGTTCATAACCCTTTAGGTAATATTTACAAGACACTTAATGATATAGATACACTGTATCATACTCTTTCTCACTCCCATTTTATACTAGAATAAACTGACAAGCAGAAAAGTTAAGAGATTTTCACACTGTTTCACTGCTAAGTGGAGATGGTGGGGTTTGACGTCTGAAATTTGGTACTAATGTCTGCATGTTTAATCACCACTCTGTGCTGTCTCCCTGTGTATTGTTTTGAGTTTTCAGCAGCAGCATTTACAGAAAGGAATAATAGCAAGATAGTTAAGAACACTATAGAACTTGCTAGAATTTTATGCATTTATTAAAGTGTTCATTTTTGAAAAGCTGGTGTTAATATGCAATGTACTTAAGTTACATGCAGAAACAGGATACAATTTTATGTCAAGTAATTACAATTATGTAAAAATATAACTCTCTGCTTAGAAATTAAAAAAAGGAAAGAAATACACCAAACTATTAATAATCATTGTAGGCCAGGCGCGGTGGCTCACACCTGTAATCCCAGCGCTTTGGGAGGCTGAGGCAGGCAGATCACCAGGTCAGGAGATTGAGACCATCCTGGCTAACATGGTGAAACTCTGTCTTTACTAAAAATACAAAAAAATTAGCCGGGCGTGGTGGCAGGTGCCTGTAGTCCCAGCTACTTGGGAGGCTGAGGCAGGAGAATGGCGTGAACCCGGAAGGCAGAGCTTGCAGTGAGCCGAGATCGCGCCACTGCCCTCCAGCCTGGGTGACACAGTGAGACTCCGTCTCAAAAAAAAAAAAAAAAAAAAAAAAAAATCATTGTAATAGACTAATGGGGCTCTGGTTGAATTATTATTATTATTATTTTTGCTTTCCAAATTGCCTTGAATGAACACATATGGCTTCAATAATGTAAAAAAATTTAATAAAATTATTTATTGTAGAATTGTCCGGTCACTAAACAAAGCTGTCAAAGAAGCAGCTCAACTTCCCTGTTATATTGGCCCTTTTTGTGATCTCATAACTGCTTTGCAATGTGCAGTCTTTCCTTTAGAAAGGTTGGACAATGACATCATAGTTATCTGAGAATATGTATAACTTTTGCTATTTATATTAATCTTTATACAGTAGATGGCTTGGTAACCAAATGGTTTAATGGGACCTAGAAAAGGAGGTTAAGTGAAACTCACTGTCTTTATTTTGGTTATATGGGTTTTGTTCACTTGCTTGGAGGTTTCAGAGCTCCTAGTTCAATTAAATGTATTTGGGGAAAAGGGACTATCACTATGAAGAGGTTACATGAAAAGGATTGAGTGCCAGTTTGCCTGATAGTCTTGTGTGATAAGATGGATGTGATGCTTTCTACTCCTGCCTCTTCTCAGCTCTCTGCTTTCCTGTAGCTGAAAATCACGACTTGAGTGGCCATTTTTAATGAAGAAGACCAGAGGGAGGATAAGCAAGATAAAGCATCATAGTCTTGGGTCACACTGAAGGTAATTACCTAAGTACTTGGGGATGGTCTGTGTCATGTATGTATGCATACGTAGGTGCTCACTTAGAGAGCATGGGATTGTGAAAAATTGATAGGAGGCAATCATTGATTTCCATGGAGTTGGATTTTCTTATTGTTAGTCTGAGAATAATGTAATGATTTCAATAGTAATAGCATAGAGAGGTTAAGTAACTTGCCCAATCATGGATACAATATGTACTCACATGGGTTTTGAAATTCAGGTTTGTCTAACTCCAAAGCTTTTGCTCTTTCTAACAATAATCAACAGTTACATACTTGTTTAATTTGTTCTTTATAATAAAATATGTTTTATATTCATATTCAGCTGTTCAGGCTTTTCACTTTAAATTATAAATAAAAATAATCTAATGTCCTAAATCAATGTGTGGGAGAGATCAGTTAGAGTTAAGTCATCTTAACCATAGTCAATAATAATAATTTTGAATGTTTGGACTTTTTTCTAGAAACATTTTTTTTCCTGGACTTGAATATCAATTTTGAAATCAGGTTCTATATTAAAGAAATGGAGACTTTCTCATTTTTTAATGATATAATATATTGTTTTAAAATCTAATAGATAATTATCTACCGTTTAAGTAGTCTTAAAGTGGATGATTTCTGTAATAACTGTTTAATAAATGAATATTACAGTATCTAATAAAGCACAGAGAAAAGAGTGGTTGGACTCTTATATTCTGTACACTCCTGACATCAATGATTATAATATTAACCACCTAGAAAATAGATTCTTAGAGATAAAAATCTTAGCAAAATCACTACTATTGCTACTTCTAGTACTCTTACTTTTAGCTAAATATCTTGATCAGGTCTTCAGGTGCTATGTTAAGGCTTTTACACACATTATACTGTTTAATACAGCAACTGTGTGAAGTTGGTATTATTACTTCCATTTTATAGGTGAGTATCTGAAGTCTAATAAGATTAAGTAACTTGCCTAAGATTATTCAGTAAATGGCAGATGAAGGACTTAAATCCAGGTCTGTCTTAATTCAAACCTTATGTTTCCATTCTTCACCATTACATTATATGTAGATGATATCTAATCTACAGGATAGATTCTCAATGGAGGATCACAGGCTGGAAGGAAGAATCCTGAATCTGCACAAGATCCTACTTGGTTCTGTCAACCAAGATGAGAGAAATTAGATTTTAATATAGAGAACAATATGAATGATATTTGGACCCTTGAAGTTAGCCTTTTCTTTAATTCAAAATTTCTTTTGTAATTATTTTTGCATGAGAAACAAAAAACATATTTCCAGTAGATATATGAGTTTTTTTTTCTTATGACACTCAGCTTTCCATTCCATTCTTAGTTATTATTCCACTGCATTTTTGAAGAACAATTTTTGGGGGGAGAAGGGAGAATTTAACTTTAAAACATCATGGTTCTTTTTACCTAGATGACAAAGTCTGCATTATAATTTCTGCTCTTTCCTGGAATATATAGTCAAATTGCCAAGTTTAGTTATGTACCACATATTCATGGGCAGTTGGAGCGTTTCCTTTGTAACCTTTTGTTCTTTTTCTTTGTAGCCGATAGAAAAATAAATTCTAACATTCAGAACCCTGAATTCAGTGTTATTTTCAGAAATCTCAGGCAGCAAAGTATATATCCAACATGAAAAGAAGCCTTTGCCCTGACTTTGGTCCTGAGGTGGGCCTATGTTGGAATATTTTATTACTCTGAAACTAAAGCTGAATTAATATCTTAAGTTGTTTTGTTGGGAGCTAGCTAACTGATGAATACTGCAGCAGTTCAAATAATTGCCTTAGAATCATGTTAATATTGAGGCACAGAAAAAGAGTTAGGTTTTGCTTCTCTGGTATTCCCAGTTCAGTCACTAGCCTTTGGAGTAGGGGAGTGAACGGACATTATGGCAACTAGCAAACACTCACTGCTTCTGTGCCACTTGACTTTATTACATGACTGCCTCCTTAACAAGATGAAGGAAGAAACTATACTGAAGACACAAGGGAATCTGGGGCAAACGGAAACTGCTTTGGATTCTCCTCCTCTGTATTTTACATTTTCTTTGTAAGTGTTGCAGTTTTCCAATAAAATTATTTTTGTTACTTGTTATAGTCTGACCCATACTTACATTTTGAGAAAACCTAACACACAAATATGTTTGGGAAATATATGTATATTCAGTTTTATGGTCTTCATCCAGAGAAGCCTGTGATGGGAAGATGGAACCAGAAGATAACCAGTCACTTTGATTGATGTGCAGGGGAAGGTGTCATGATTTGATGCAAATTATCAACTGGACAATCAGGAAGTCTGGGTTTGAATCTTGTCTCAACCAATAACTACTTTTATGACCTTGATTTAATCAATTTATCTCTCTGAGCCCTACTTTTCTTCCCTTGTCAGATTAGGGAGTTAGACTAGAAGATCCTATAGGTCCTGTTTAGCTCTAAAATTCAATGATTTTAAGTGGCTCACAAATGTTCATGTAATCATTGTCAAGTAAATTACTATATTATCTGTTTTAATCCATTGTTTCTAAAAATGAGTGTGACCCCCTAGGCTATTAATTTCATGAGGCAAAAACTATTTGTCTTCACTTACTATTGTATTCTAAACATCCAGCACAGTGCCATAGTAAGATCTCACTAAGTATTTATTGAATGAAAGCATATTTAATTAGTTTTATTACATGAGATTTCACGTAGTGGAAGGTTAGGTACAATATAAGATTCCCTAAGATAACTTCATGCAGATGACCTGGGCTTTCTCAGAAGTAATTTATCATGAAGCAGTTGATGAAATGATGCCATTAGAATCAATTTTTCAAATGTGCCCCACACTTAGAAAAAGTATTTTATTTATCCTTATGTAAGCTGCTGTTACTGGAATTTGGAGCTTTTAAAACTA
Source organism: Pongo abelii (assembly GCF_028885655.2). Classification (NCBI taxonomy): domain Eukaryota; kingdom Metazoa; phylum Chordata; class Mammalia; order Primates; family Hominidae; genus Pongo; species Pongo abelii. The sequence goes on from NC_071985.2 coordinate 183,329,589, forward strand.
CCACAGTAAATAGAAAAACTTTTACAAGACATCATGAAAATTAACTTACCGGGAAGTCAGAGCAAAATGAGTTTTAGATTCTTTATATTAGACAACTTAACAAAGGCATTGATGATCATGAAATTCATGCACTCTATACTACACAGCATGATTCCCTCTTAGGGAACTCCATGGGGACAGGTCTAGTCTTTTCTGCGTTATGTAAAATTACTAGACCATTAAGATATTTAATGCAGGTTAAAATTAGTAGTCTTCTTTTCCCCTGTATTTCATGAAGCAGCATCCGAGCTTCTCTTTTTTGTCTTCAAATATCTAGTCTAAAGTCACTAAAGAAGAGGTTTAGAAGCTTTCACACAAAGTATAATTGGTACTTGATCTCCGAAAGAATTCTAGAGAATGAGAAGAAAGTTATTTCCATATTTTCTGGTTAGTGTTGATTTTTAACATTTCAAAGGGGCTGTACACAAAACTATTTAGAATTTCTTCCATTCATTTGTGGAACTAATTTTATTTTGTTTGTGCCAAAGTTGTTCTTTCCGTGTAACTAGTATATTCTGTTCATGTTCCTCCTGAGACTGTATATATTCTAGTTACTGACTGAACCATTATTTAGTTGGTTTCAAAGCAACTGTGATTGCTCTGGAATCTAATCAAAATGCATATTGGCATGCTTTTCAAGAAAATTATCTTTACTAAACTATTCAAAGCATCTTTTATTAAAATAATTTTTAATAATGGTAGAAATAACAGTCATAGTAGAAGCAGTAATGGTATTCATAGTAGTAGAAAAGTCCTAAAGAACAAGTTTGATTGATTGAACGATTTTATTTTATGTTTTAGAGACAGTGTCTTGCTCTGTTGCCCAGGCTGGAGTACAGTGGCATGATCATAGCTTACTGCAGCCTCTAAATCCTGGGCTCAAAATGATGTCTCCCCTCAGTCTCTCAGGTAACTAGGACTACAGGTGTGCACCACTAAACTCAGATAATTTATTTTTTGTAGAGATGGTGTCTCACTATGTTGCCCAGGCTGGTCACAAACTCCTGGCTTCAAGTGATCTTCCTGCCTCAGCCTCCCAAAGCGCTGGGAATACAAGCATGAGCCACCATGCCTCGCCAAGAACAAGTTTTAAAATAAGTGTACAAAGAAGGCTAAAACTTTATAAATCCTACCTATTTTCTATTTTTATCCCATTCTACTACATGGATCTTTCCAATATGCATATCTAATTATATCTTTCTATGGCCTCTAAAACTCTTTGGTGACGCTTCATCAATTTCAACGTAACCCATCTTCCTCAGCATGGCACAGAAGGCGCTTTATTATTCCAAGTACACGTTTTCAGTTTTGGCACCTACCTTTTCATTTTGAACTTTACACTCTATTAAATACTGAGTGTGGCTCACAGATATTCACGTGGCTCACAAATATTCATGTAATAATTGTCAAGTTCCCCACTCATACTGTGGTCTTTTAGATTTCTGTACTGCAACACAGTGTGTAAGAGACAAACATACTTACTCACAAACCTACTTATGAGCTACATGACCTGAAAATTACTTTCCTTTTCTGAGCTTCATATTTGTCACCTATAAAATGGAGATAATGCCAACTTAAAATTTTAAAAATTAAATAAAAAATTTTAAATTGGCAAGTGATTGTACTTACCCATGAGATACACAGTGATGTTTTGATACCTATAATGTATAGTGATTAGATCAGGGTAATTAGCATATCCATAATCTCAAATATTGATTGTTTCTTTGTGTGGGAACATACAATATCCTCCTTCTAGCTATTTTAAACTACATGATATATTGTTTTTAAGAATAGTCATCCTACAGTGGTATAGAACACTAGAATTTAATCTAGCTGCAATTTTTTAATCTTTTATGAAATCTCTCCCATCTCTCGCCTTCTCCCTACCCTTACCAGCATATAATAACTTCTGTTCTACTTTTCTTCTATGAGATTAAAAGTCTTTTAGCTTTCACATATGAGTGAGAACATGTGGTGTTTAATTTTTGGTTCCTGACATATTTCATTTAGCATAATGTCCTCCAGTTCCATCCATGTTACCAAAAATGACATGATTTTATTCTTTTTTGTGGGTGAATAGTACTTCGTTGTGTATATATACACTGCCTTTTTAAAATTTTTACTTTAAAAAATTTATTTTAGGTTCGGGGTACATGTGCAGGTTTGTTATTTAGGTAAACTGCAGGTCATGGGGGTTTGATGTACAGATAATTTCAGCACCAGGGTAATAAGCATAGTACCCTCTAGGTATTTTTTTCTGATCCCCTCCCCGCTCCCACCCTTCACCCTCAAGTAGGCCCCAGCATCTGTTGTTCCTCTCCTAGCATTCATGTATTCTTTGTTTAGCTCCCACTTAAAAGTGAGAACATGCAGTGTTTGATTTTCTGTTTCTGTGTTAGTTCGCTTAAGCTCCAGCCGTGTTGCTGCAAAGGACATGATCTCATTCTTTTTCTAGCTGCATAGTATTTCATGGTTTATATGTACAACATTTTCTTTATCCAGTTTACTGTTGATGAGCATTTAGGTTCATTCCATGTCTTTGCTATTGTGAATAGTGTTGCAATGAACGTATGTATGCATGTGTCTTTATGGTAGAACAATTTATATCCCTTTGGGTATATACCCAATAATGGGACTGCGGGGTCAAATGGCAGTTCTTTTAAGTTCTTTGAGGAATTGCCACACTGCTTTCCACATGTTGGCTGCATGAATGTCTTATTTCACTTGCTCATTTATTCATTAATTCATCCAAGAAGTATTTATTAAACAGCCATTGTGTTCCAGGCATTGTGCTAGTTGCACATTTTCAATTCTTGACTTCTTGCCTCTCCCCTCACACTTCATACCTCTGATATCTTGAACTGTCCCTCAACTCAGCTTTTCTGTTTCTATGAATGCTGCTATTTTCAAAATATCCAGAATCTGAATTGTGAAACATCTTTGATTTTTCTTTTCTCCTTGTCTCTATTTCTTTTTACCTGCGAAATCCTTGCCGGGTGCTGATCAAAACTTTTCAAACGACTCATAATGCCTGTGGGCACTTCTGAGCCAGCCATTTAAAAACAGCCTGATAAAACTATCTGCCATGCCCTGGAATCAAATTAGACTATACTGCAACTCCTCTTTGAATTTCCACAAATACTATCTGATTTGTCTCTGCTAGTTCCTGACCTTGGTTTCCATTCATAGCTCCTACTCCTTTATTTGCTTTACTTGCCTGTCTCTTGATACCCGATAACTAGTCAGGCCTAGTCAAAGGTAGAATTTTGATTCTATTTTTTTTTTTTATCTTGGGCCGCTTTTGATGTTTGACTATTAGAATTTGTTAAGTGACTTTCTCATTTGGTCTTTAGTGCCTCCCTTTCCTCTAAGATGGGATATGAATTTTTTTTTTTGCTACTTTGTCAGAACTGATCCATGATCTGCTTTAATTTTCTTTTTTTTAAAATTTATTTTTATTTTTTATTATACTTTAAGTTCTAGGATACATGTGCACAATGTGCAGGTTTCTTACATATGTATACATGTGCCATTTTGGTGTGCTCCACCCATTAACTCGTCATTTACGTTAGGTATATCTCCTAATGCTATCCCTCCCCCCTCCCCAACCCCACAACAGGCCCCAGTGTATGATGTTCCCCTTCCTGTGTCCATGTGTTTTCATTGTTCAGTTCCCACCTATGAGTGAGAACGTGTGGTGTTTGGTCTTCTGTCCTTGTGATAGTTTACTGAGAATGATGGTTTCCAGCTTCATCCATGTCCCTACAAAGGACATGAACTCATCCTTTTTTATGGCTGCATAGTATTCCATGATGTATATGTGCCACATTTTCTTAATCCAGTCTATAATTGATGGACATTTGGGTTGGTTCCAAGTCTTTGCTATTGTGAATAGTGCTGCCATAAACATTCAAATTGAGGAAATACAGAGAATGCCACAAAGATACTCCTCGAGAAGAGCAACTCCAAGACACATAGTTGTCAGATTCAACAAAGTTGAAATGAAGGAAAAAATATTAAGGGCAGCCAGAGAGAAAGGTCAGGTTACCCACAAAGGAAAGCCCATCAGACTAACAGCAGATTTCTCGGCAGAAACTCTACAAGCAAGAAGAGAGTGGGGGCCAATATTCAACATTCTTAAAGAAAAGAATTTTCAACCCAGAATTTCATATCCAGCCAAACTAAACTTCGTAAGTGAAGGAGAAATAAAATCCTTTACAGACAAGCAAATGCTGAGAGATTTTGTCATCACCAGGCCTGCCCTAAAAGAGCTCCTGAAGGAAGCACTAAACATGGAAAGGAACAACCAGTACCAGCCACTGCAAAAACATGCCAAATTGTAAAGACCATTGATGCTAGGAAGAAACTGCATCAACTAATGAGCAAAATAACCAGCTATCATCATCATGACAGGATCAAATTCACACATAACAATATTAACCTTAAATGTAAATGGGCTAAATGCTCCAATTAAAAGACACAGACTGGCAAATTGGATAAAGAGTCAAGATCCATCAGTGTGCTGTATTCAGGAGACCCATCTCAAGTGCAGAGACACACATAGGCTTAAAATAAAGGGATGGAGGAAGATCTACCAAGCAAATGGAAAACAAAAAAAGGCAGGGGTTGCAATCCTAGTGTCCGACAAAACAGACTTTAAACCAACAAAGATCAAAAGAGACAAAGAAGGCCATTACATAATGGTAAAGGGATCAATTCAACAAGAAGAGCTAACTATCCTAAATATATATGCACCCAATACAGGAGACCCAGATTCATAAAGCAAGTCCTTAGAGACCTACAAAGAGACTTAGACTCCCACACAATAATAATGGGAGACCTTAACACCCCACTGTCAACATTAGACAGATCAATGAGACAGAAAGTTAACAAGGATATCCAGGAATTGAACTCAGCTCTGCACCAAGCGGACCTAATAGACATCTACAGAACTCTCCACCCCAAATCAACAGAATATGCATTCTTCTCAGCACCACATTGCACTTATTCCAAAATTGACCACATAATTGGAAGTAAAGCACTCCCAGCAAATGTAAAAGATCTGCCTTAATTTTCTTTGACATATTCTTTTTTGTCCACTGTGCCCATTCTAGTTAAAATGCTTATTTAATTACACTCTTATTTAATTACAGCTCTTATTTCCACTGTGCCCATTCTAGTTAAAGCTCTTATTTAATTACACTTGGATCATTGTAATACCTTTCTGTTGACTTTTCTGCTTTTACTTGCTATTTTTAGTTGATCCTGTACATTCATGCCAAATTAATCTTTCTAAAAGTCTTGCTTTGATTGGATTGTTCCCCTACTTCTTATAACTGACACTGTATAGACAAATTCTTTAGGCAGGCATCCAAAGCTCTCCACAATCTAGGATGAATCTACTGTTTCTCCTATAAGAAGAATCTTTTGCTCTTGACAAACTGATCAGTTCTCTTTCAGAGATGTCTTGCTTATACAGGTGGTTTTCAAACTCTTATTAATTGATCCAAAAGTCATTAATTGATCCAAAGGATATTTGTCTCCTGATTCCATGAAGCACCTCATGGGATTCCAAACTCTGAGGCTCCATGAAACACAATTTGAAGACTATTGGTGTTATCTCTTTGACATCTTATCTCATTTGAACCTTATGTTTTAAATGAGGATCAAGCTTGATAAAGATTAAGTGGTTTGCCAATAATTTATAATTTGCAAAACAAAGTTTTCTAATGTCAATGTTTGCTTCCTAGCATACTAAGTTGCCTTTGCATTGTAAATTTCTTAAGGGTAAGTCATTATAATGTACTTTTTTGATATATTATGAAATACATAATACCTAGTAAATGGTTATTTAATAAACAGTTATTTTGTTTATGCCTCTTTTTATTTTCTGTACTTCCTGGTACAATGTTGGATATCCAGTATTATTAATATTGATCTAAAGTTAGAGCTGGAGAGAGTAGGTAGAAATGTATGTCACAAATTATTTTGGGCCCAGAAAATTGAAAGCTGTGTTCTTCAGCATATTTTAAAAATTGTTTACCTAAACTTGCCCTGAGTTTTGATATGTTCTGTTAGGTTGTAAACTCCTTGAAGTCAGATTCTATGGTATGTTTTATCTCTCCATCCTAAATGCTCATCACACAATTTTTAACATATAAAATAAACATATTTATGTTCTGACATATTTCTGATGAGTGACAGTGCTTTGAGGAAGAGGAAAAAAGGAAACTACAGCCAATAATAACATTTAGCTTAAAAATTTTAAGAGAATATATGACAAACTACACAGTAAATTATATAAAATATACATTTGCTGAATCCATTTTCCTAAAATCCTGTTAATGAACGAGATATGGCCCTCATGAGAATTAGAATAGATGGTATTTGTCTAATGGGAATAAATAATGCCTGGGGTATTATGGAATATTATTCTATCAAGCCAGAAGGTAATAAAATCTTCCTAAAATTGGCACAGAGTGATTGCATTGTAATTTTTTTTCCAGGGCACACTTATCTGGGAGCAGTTCATTGCGGGCAGAAATATAACTTTTGGCCACTGTTACAGTGTTGTCTCATTCTTCAATACCACTTTCACTATCCAGAATTGCCCTTAGGCTCTTTCCAAACTAGAAAGGACTTTATTAAGAAATGGAGCTCTACCCTATTTATTTCTAATTGAGTTGCAGTTTAAGGTTATAGATATAGGGGAGTTGGGGTAAACTAAAGGAGGGAACATCAGTGAAATGATTCTTCAACTATTTATAAACCAATTAGATCTCAGTAGAATATATAGTATTGGGACCGTTGCTGCTTCTGCATCACTCAGTTATCTAGGCATATTTGTATGCTTTAAGGAAGAAGAGAAGGTAGAAGCCTCTGGGAATAAATAAGTGCTGAGTATTGGCTTTGACATAGTAGTTGAACTACCCAATGTAATTCTGTTTTTTGTAAGTGTTCTTATTACAATCACAGATGGATTGCTTTATAGTGAAACTTTGTTTTTGTAAGTGAATTATTAGTTTGATTGTACTCAATGAAACTTCTGTGGTGAATCTAGATGGCCAAGAATATTTCTCAACCTTGAAACAGGTTGAAATCTTCAAGAATGTATTGGCCTCAATGTGTGAATACTTTTACATGATTCAATAATTCAGAAGTTGATCCATTAAAAATCCTTTGTCTGTAAGCAAGTCACAACTGCAGTTGGGTCTTATGTACTTTTATATATAATAATAAAATTTTGAAGGGGTAAACATATTTCAGGAAAGAATCTAATAATCAAATATAAGAGAGGCCTCTTTGAGATGAAAATTGAGTCTCATTTTATGTAACAGAAAGCCCAAAATAATATTAGTTTGAATATGGTAGAATTTACTTCTTATCAATCTGAAAGAGATGCAGAGGTAGGGCATGTATAGTAGGTATAGCCTCACTGTGGTAAAACACCAAGACTCCCTCTATATTTTTTTCTCTACCATTTGTAACCTCCCTTGAAAATAAAATGCCTCATAGTTTGAGATGGCTAGTACCAGGCAACATAAACAATAAAGGGGAAGATGAGTGGATTGCAGCAGAAACAATAAAGGGGAAGATGAGTGGATTGCATCTTCTAGCCAAGTCAGCTTCCCTTAAGAATCTTCTAGAAAGTCTCATATTTATGCCTAACTGGTCAGAACTTAGTTATAGTGCCATATGAAATGTCTTAGTTCATTTTTGCTACTATAACAGAATACTTGAGGCTGGTAATTTATAATGAAGAGAAATGTATTGGTTCATGATTCTGGATGCTGGGAAGTACAAGATGGAGGGACCAGAATCTGGCAAAGGCCCTCTTGCTGTGTCATCTCATGGCAGAAGGTGGAAGGGCAAGAATATGGTGGGGAAGAGAAAGGGAGGAGCAGGTACCTACAACTCATCCTTTCATAAGGAGCCTGCTCCCATGATAATGACATTAATTCCTTCATGAGGGCAGAGCCCTCATGGCCTAATCACTTCTTAAAGGTTCCACCTCTTAATACTGTTAATACTGGCATTAAGTTTCTAACACATGCTTTTTGGTGGACACTTAAGCCTTAGCACTCATCATAAATGGTATTGCCATTCTTACCAGGGAAATGAAGATTAAAAAATAAAACTAGAGCCGGGCACAGTGGCTAACACCTATAATCCCAGCACTTTGGGATGCTAAGACAGAGAGATTGCTTGAGGCCAGGAGTTTGAGACCAATATGTGTAACATAGTGAGATCTTGTCTCTACCAAAAAAAAAAAAAAAAAAAAAATTAGCTGGGTGGAGTGGCACACACCTGTAGTCCTACCTACTCAGGAGCCTGCAAAGGAGGATTGTTTGAGTCCAGGACTTTGAGGCTGCAGTGAGCTATTATCACACGACTGCAACTCCAGCCTGGGTGACAGAGCAAGACCCCGTATCTAAGTAAGTAAATAAATAAATAAATGCATATTTTCACCCAGATAAATGGGGCTTTATTATTAAATAAAGATAAGAAAGAATATTGGGTAGGTAATTTAGCAATTTTAGCACTCTGTTAGTTTAATTATGGTGTTTAGATACAGATTGAGTATCTCTTATCCAAAATGCTTGGGACCAGAAGTGTTTCAGATTTCAGATTTTTTTTTTGGAGTTTGGAATTATGCCAGTTGAGCATCCCTAATCCAAAAATCTGAAATCTGAAATGTTCCATTGAGTATTTCCTTTCAGCATCATAGCAATGCTCATAGAGTTTCAGTTTTGGAGGATTTCGGATTTTTGGATTAAGCGTGCTCAACCTGTACTTCTGATCTCTGGGAATAGGCATTAAAAATATGCCAACCTTCTGCTCAATTAAAAAAATAAAGTTTCTGCTAAAATTATTTGGAGATATATTTATTAGTAAATTTGCAGTAAAATAGCATAAAAGTACTAAGTATGTTTGATGAATTATATCTTTTGTTTTTTGTATGAAGAAAATGAGGTCCCATTTAATCAAAGAAGTGTACCTAACTGGATAGTGAAAGAGCCAGGGATCTCTTGAACTGTTTAATTTTCCATTTGTGTCATAATCTTGGAAATATTAGGAAATGATATGATCAATGAAGTGTAAACAGATTTTAAAAGATTCACATATGGGAATATGTACTTTAGGTATTTCATTTCATTACTGGTCCATAAAACCTAGATGATGACAGATAAAGATTTGAAGCATAATTTTTCAAATATTGTTGCAAACTTCTTGCTTCTGTTCATGGCTATCATTATTCTTTTATTTTTTTATTAGTTACTTCAGTGTGGCTTGCTTTATGTGTCCCGATTTAGAAGGAGACTGGCTAGCCATAATTCTGTACTACTCATGGAGGTTGGATTTCAGAAATATCTCAGAGACATGCATTCTTACCATTTATTGGGGATTGCTAAATCATGAAAAATAATGTAGTAAAACTAGCTGTGGGAGAAATATTTTCAGGTTTTGTTTTGGTTGCTATAGCTTTCTTTGCCCCCAGCATACTCTTTTCCTATTGTTGCTTCTCAATTTACATATATCTTTACCATCCCACCTGTATCTGCAAGCCTTTTTCCATGCACCAAGAAAAATCTCTACCATCATTTGGAATCTATTACTGGAACTGTCTTCTGTAGGCAGTCTTTTTGACAGAGACAAAGAATGTTGGGTTTTGCCTATCCTGTTTTCATTTATATTTGAGGAGGCAGTGAATAGAGGTCAAAAGAACATGAGCTTTGGAGTCAGAGGCGCTGAATTTGGATATTGGCTATTCTTACTTTTTGTTCAATTTCTTAATTTTTAAAGTGGGGACGAGAATTTTATCTCAGAGATAATGTAAAAGTAGGGAATGGCCATATGTAAAAAGGCATTTTTAACACATAGCCAAGCCTTAGTAAATTATACTGAATGGATAAGTGCTTGAAATTTCAACTTTTTTTTCTTGTCCGTGAGAAATGGTTCTGCTTAACTCTTGTGATTTTATATACCAGTTTTACTGACTTTATCATATACTTTGTATATTGTATCATTCCCCACTACATGTTATGATTGCAGAGTATGGTTGTAACAGATTGTGGGAGGCAGTGTGCCTGGTGGTTAAAAGCATGGTCTCTGGAATGAGGCTTCCTGTGTTCTTAGTACTATCTACTCCCTACCTTTTTTTCAAATTGGGTTATACATTTATTTTTAGCATTTTAATCATTTTTAGGTGTGAAATTCAGTGGCATTAAATATATTCACAATGTTGTACAACCATCATCACTATCCATTTCCAGAACATTTTCATCATCCCAAACAGAAACTCTTTACCCATTAAACAATAACTCCCCATTAAACAATAACTCCCCATTCATCACTTCTCTCAGACCCTGGTAGCCTCTGTTTTTCTTTTTTTCCCTCCTTCCCTCGCTTCTTCCTTCCCTCTGAAATTCAGCTTTTTATTTCCGTATACATTCTACTCAATATAAGCGGTATAACCGTAAATGAACTGAAATATCTACTCCTTTCCACAACTTTAAGGTATGATTGATAAATAAATATTGTTATAGTTACAGTGTACAATGTAATGTTCTGATTTACGTATATATTGTGAAATGATTAAATAAAACTAATTGATACATTGCCAAACCTAAATAACAAAGGAAGAGTCTCTCGCTATCTTAAAGAAATTGATATTTATTTGGGAGTAACACTGCAATGGGAATACGTATGCCGTAGTAAACTATGTGAATATTCAGGGAGGTTGAGGAAGTTGGAAGTTTTAAAAGGCAAAATGAGGAGGATTATGTAAGTTGTTTTTAATCAATTATCCTTGGCTACAAGGATCAAAACAAGGATGGTGCCAATCTAAGGTTGGACAGGCAGTTGCTGGACAGATGTCCTTGCCAAGTATTTTCTGTGTAGGGTTATGGTGGCTTTTGTGCAAAGTTGTGTTTTTTTGCAGAATCTTTTTTGATAGTTCTTGTTAATAGTTAATAGTTCTTGTTATCAGGCACACATGTGTGAGAACCTTCCCTTCATGGCTTTCCTGTTTCCATTTTTCAGGGATTTGACACAAGTGACTCCATGTTGATTCTGACAAATTTCACAGTATCCATTATATCACATACTTACCTTTTTCTGTGGTGAGAACATTGAAGATCTACTCACTTAGCAATTTTCAAACATGCAATACATTATTATTAACTATAGTCACCGTGCTGTACAATAGGTATTTTTCATCCTAACTGAAACTTTGTATTCCCTTTGATCAGGATCTCTTGATTCCCCTCTATCCCCCACATCCCCTGGCAACCACCTTTCTATTATCTGCTTTTATGCATTCAAGTTTTTCCGATTCTACATATAAGTGTGATCCTGCAGTATTTGTCTTTCTATGTTTGGCTTATTCCACTTATCATAATGTCCTCTAGGTTCATCTATGTTGTCAGAAATGACAGGATTCCCTTCTTTTTAAAGGGTAAATAGTATTCAATTTTACTACATTTTCACATTTTCTTTTTCCATTCATTTATCAATTGACACTTGGGTTGATTCCATATTTTGACTATTGTAAATAATGCTGCAATGAACTTGGGAGTGCACATATCTCTTTGACATACTGATTTCCTATCTTTTGGATACCTTGCCAGAGTGGGATTGCTGGGTCATATGATAGTTTTAGTTTCAGTGTTTTGAGGAAACTCCATACTGTTATTTTTTTCTTTGTTGAACTTTCATTATGTATTTAGAAAAATTACTTTGTTTTTCTTTTTAAAAATTTATTTATTTTTAAAATTTTATTTATCTTTTATTTCCATAGAAAAAACTATAAAAATTCTAAAAGATAACATCAGAAACACCCTTCTAGACATTGGCTTAGGCAAGGATTTCATGACCAAGAACCCAAAAGCAATTGCAATAAAAACAAAGATAAATAGCTAGGACTTAATTAAAGAGCTTTTCCATGGCAAAAGGAACAGTCAGCAGAGTAAACAGACAATGCTGTGGGAGAAAATCTTCATAGTAGTTTCAAGTCTTAGATTTAAGTCCTTAATCCTTCTTGAGTTGATTTTTGTATAAGATGAGAGATGATTTTTTTGTATAAGATGAGAGATGAGGATCCAGTTTCATTCTCCTACATGTGGCTAGCCAATTATCCCAGCACTGTTTGTTGAATAGGGTGTCCTTTCCCCACTTTATGTTTTTGTCTGCTTTGTCAAAGATCCTGTAAGTATTTGGGTTTATTTCTGAGTTCTCTATTATGTTCCATTGGTCTCTGTGCCTATTTTTATACCAGTACCATGCTGTTTTGGTGACTACGGCCTTATAGAATAATTTGAAATTATTCTAATGTGTAATGTGATGCCTCTAGATTTGTTCTTTTTGCTTAGTCTTGCTTTGACTTGGTGGGCTCGTTTTTGGTTCCATATGAATTTTAGAATTGTTTTTTCTAGTTCCGTGAAAAATGATGGTGTTATTCTGATGGGAATTGCACTGAATTTATAGATTGCTTTTGGCAGTATGGTCATTTTCACAATATTGATTCTACCTATCCATGAACACAGTATGTGTTTCCGTTTGTTTGTGTCATCTATGATTTCTTTCAGCAGTGTTTTGTAGTTTTCCTTGTAGAGGTCTTTCACCTCCTTGGTTAGGTATATTCCTAAGTGTGTGTGTGTGTGTGTGTGTGTAATATATATATATATATATATATATATATATATATATATATATATATATATATTCGGTTAGCTAGTATTTTGTTTAGGATTTTTGTATCTATGATCATTAGGGGTATTAGTCTGTAGTTTTCTTTTTTTGTTATGTGCTTCCGTGGTTTTGGTATTTGGGTGCTACTGGCTTCATAGAATGATTTAGGGAGGAATCCCTCTTTCTCTGTCTTGTGGAATAGTGTCAATAGGATTGGTACCAATTCTTCTTTGAATTTCTGATAGAATTCAGCTGTGAATCCGTCTGGTCTTGAACTTTTTTTTTTTAATTACCATTTCAGTCTCTCTACTTGTTATTGGTCTGTTCAGGGTGTCTAATTCTTCCTGATTTAAGCTAAGAGGATTGTATCTTTCCAGGAATTTATCCATCTCCACTAGATTTTCTAGTTTCTGTGTGTAAAGGTGTTCATAGTAGCCTTGAATGATCTTTTGTATTTCTATCGTGTCAGTTGTAATATCTCTTGTTTTGTTTCTAATTGAGCTTATTTGGATCTTCTCTCTTGTTTTCTTGGTTATTCTTGGTAATGGTCTATCAATTTAATTTATCTTTTCAAAGAACCAGCTTTTTGTTTCATTTATCTTTTATATTTTTGTGTTTTAATTTTATTTAGTTCTGCTCTGATCTTGGTTATTTCTTTTCTTCTGCTGGGTTTGGGTTTGGTTTGTTCTTGTTTCTCTAGTTCCTTGAGGTCTGGTCTTTGTCTGTTTGTGCTCTTTCAGACTTTTTGATGTAGGTGTTTAGGGCTATGATCTTTCCTATTAGCACTGCCTTTGCTGTATCCCAGAGATTTTGATAGGATGTGTCACTATCATCATTCAGTTTAAATAATTTTTAAATTTCCATCTTGATTTAATTGTTGACTCAATGATCATTCAGGAGCAGGTTATTTCATTTTCATGTATTTGCTTGGTTTTAAATGTTCCTTTTGGAGTTGATATCCAGTTTTATTCCACTATGGTCTGAGAGATTGCTTGATGTAATTTCAAATTTTATAAATTTATTGAGGCTTGTTTTGTAGCCTATCATATGGTCTATCTTGGAGAAAGTTCCATGCAATGCTGAATAGAATCTATATTCTGCAGTTGTTTGGTAGAATGTTCTGTAAATACCTGTTAAGTTCATTGGTTCCAGGGTATAGTTTAAATTCTTTTTTTATTGTTGTTGTTGACTTTCTGTCTTGATGACCTGTCTAGTGCTGTCAGTGGAGTATTGAAATCCCCTACTGTTATTATGTTGCTGTCTATCTCATTTCTTGGTCTAGTAGTAATTGTTTTATAAATTTAGGAGCTCCAATGCTAGGTGCATATATATTTAGGATTGTGATATTTTCCTGTTGGACAAGGCTTTTTATCATTATATAATGTCTCTCTTTGTCTTTTTCAACTTTTGCTCTAAAGTCTGTTTTGTTTGATATAAGAATAGATGCTCTTGCTCACTTGCGTTGTCCATTTGCATGGAATGTCTTTTTCCACCTCTTTACTTTCAGTTTATGTATGTGAGTCCTTACTTGAGTCTCTTGAAGGCAGCAGATTGTTGGTTGATGAATTCTTATCCATTTTGCAATTCTGTATTTTTTTTTCTTTTTATTTATTTATTTTTTATTATACTTTTAAGTTTTAGGGTACATGTGCACAATGTGCAAGTTAGTTACATAAGTATACATGTATCTTTTAAGTGAAGCATTTAGGCCATTTACATGCAACATTAGTATTGAGATATGAGGTTGTATTCCATTCATCATACTATTTGTTGTCTGTTTACTTTTTTAAATTATATTTTTGTTTTATAAGTCCTGTGTGATTTATGCTTTAAAGAGGTTCTGTTTTGATGTGTTTCCAGGATTTGTTTCAAGATTTAGAGCTCTTTTTAGAAGTTCTTGTAGTGCTGGCTTAGTAGTGGTTCTCTTATCATTTGTTTTTCTGAAAAAGACGTGTGTTTCCTTCATTTATGAAGCTTAGTTTTTCTGGATACAAAATTCTTGGCTGTTAATTGTTTGGTTTAATGAGGCTGAAGATAGGGCTCCAATTTCCTCTAGCTTATAGGGTTTCTGCTGAGAAATCTGCTGTTAATTTGATAGGTTTTTCTTTATAGATTACCTGGTGCTTTTGCCTCACATCTCGTAAAATTCTTTCCTTTGTCTTAACTTTAGATAACCTGATGACAATATGCCTAGGTGATGATCTTTTTGTGATGCATTTCCCAGGCGTTCTTTGAGCTTCTTGTATTTGGATGTCTAGGACTCTAGCAAGGCTGGGGGAAGTTTTCCTCAATTATTCCCCCAAATATGTTTTCCAAACTTTTTGATTCTCTTCTTTCTCAGGAACACCAATTATTCTTAGGTTTGGTCATTTAATGTAAACCCAGACTTCTTGGAGGCTTTGTTCATATTTTCTTATTCTCGTTTCTTTTTCTTTGTTGGATTGGGTTAATTAAAAAACCTTGCCTTTGAGCTCTGAAGTTCTTTCTTCTGCTTGTTCGATTTTATTGCTGAGACTTTCTAGAGCATTTCGTATTTCTATAAGTGCATCCGTTGTTTCCTGAACTTTTGATTGTTTTTTATTTACGCTATCTATTTCACTGAAGATTTCTCCCCTCATTTCTTGTATGATTTTTTTTTATTTCCTTAAACTGGGCTTTGCCTTTTTCTGGTACCTCTTTATTAGCTTATTAACTGACCTTCTGAATTCTTATTCAGGTAAATCAGGTATATCTTTTTTGTTTTTATCCATTGCTGGTGAGCTAGTGTAATTTTTTTTGGGTGTTAAAGGACCTTATTTGTCATATTACCAGAATTCGATTCTGATTGCTTCTCATTTGGGTAGGTTCTGTCAGAGGGAAGGTCTGGGTTTTAAGGCATTGTTCAGATTCTTTTGTCCTACAGAGTATTCCCTTGATGTGGTACTCTCCCCATTTTTCTAGGGATGTGCCTTCCTGAGGCCTGAGCTGTAGTGATTGTTATTTCTCTCCTTGATCTAGGCAACCAGCAGGTCTACCAGGTCTACCAGACTTTGGGCTGGTACTGGGAGTTGTCTGCACAGAGTCCTGTGATATGAAACATCTGTGGTTCTCTTAGCCGTGGATACCACCATCTGCTCTGGTGGAGATGACAGGGGGGTGAAATGGACTCTGTGGGGGTCCTTAGTTTTGGTTGTTTAATGTACTATTTCTGTGCTGGTTGGCCTCCTGTCAGGAGGTGGCGCTTTCAAAAGAGCATCAGCTGTGGTAGTATGAGGAGGATTAGGTGGTGGGTGGGGCCCTATATCTCTTAAAGGTGTATGCCGTTTGTCTTCAGCTACCAGGGTGGGTAGGAAAGGACCATCAGGTGGGGGCAGTGCTAACTGTGTCTGAGCTCAGACTTTCCTTGGGCAGGTCTTGCTGTTGCTGCTGTGGGGGATGGGGGTGTGGTTCCCAGGTCTATGGAGTTATGTTCCCATGAAACTCCGAAGACTGGTCTTACTCCCACAATGCCCCCTCCCACAACAGCACTGAATCTGTTTCCAGGTAGTGGGTGAGCACAGCCAAGAACTTGCCCTAGGCTACCAGCCTTCCAGCTGTGAAAGCAAGTAGGGCTTTCATGCTTCCCTGCCTGTGAAGCCTGCACACCAGATTCATGCTCTCCCCTGAATTCTGGCCAGGAGACTTCTCATTTGGTTGGCATTGTTACAAAGTTCTGCTGGAGGTTTTTTTTTCCCTGTGACCTTTTCCCAGTACCTCTGGCAGTCGTCTCAAAGGACCTTTGTGAGGCAAGGCAGAAATGGCTTTTTAGGGTACCTAGAGAGCTCACAGGGCTTTTCCCACTGTTTCATCTACCCCTGTATTTCACTCGGTTCTCTAAATTGACTTAGCTCCAGGTAAGGTTAGAATCTTCTCTTTGATGTAGACCTTCAGGTTCCCCAGTCAGGGTGTGTGTTCAGGGGTGGATGTTCCCCCTTTTACACTCTTACAGTTTGGGCACTTACAGTATTTGGGATGTTTCCCAGGTCCTGCAGGAGCAATCCGCTTGCTTTAGAGGGTTTGTGGGTTCTCTTGGCTTTCCTGATTTATTCCTGCAGTAGTTCTAGAGCAAAAGTTCATGATGCAATACTTCATATGCTGCTCTGTCCATCCGAGTGGGAGCTTCAATCCAGTCCTGCCTCCCGTCTGCCATGATCCTCTCCATAATGTTTTTCATAATGGCCATATACATTCCCACCAACAGTGTGCACAAGGATTTCCTTTTCTTCCTTTTCTTCACATTTTTGGTGACACTTGTTATCCTTTGTCTCTTTGCTCATAACCATTCTAACAGGTGTGAGGTGATATTTCATTATGATTTTAATTTTCATTTGCCTGATGATTAGTGATGTTGAGCACCTTTTTATATACCTGCCTGCTGGTCATTTGAATGACTTCTTTAGAGAAATGTCTATTCAGGTCCTTAGCTCATTTTGAAAATGGTTATTTCTATTTATTGATTGATATTGAATTATTTGAGTTGCCTATGTATTTTGTACATTAACCTCTTATCAGATATATGGTTTACAAATATTTGCTTGTATTCTATAGGTTGTCTCGTCACTCAGTTGATTTTTTTGATTTGATACAATCCTATTTGTCTATTTCTTGCTTTTGTTGTCTGTGCTTTTGATATCATGTACAAAAATTCATTACTCAGACTACGGTCAAGAAGCTTTCCCTCTATGTTTTATTGTTTTACAGTTTCACATTGTATGTTTAAGTCTTTAATTCATTTTGAGTTGATTTTTGTGTATGTATGGTACAAAGGATCCAATTTCATTCTTTTGCATGTGGATAGACAATCTTTCCAACACTATTTATTGAAGAAACTGTTATTTTATTATGGTATGTTCTTGACACCTTTGTTGAACATCAGTTGATAGTAAATATGTGGATTTATTTCTGGGATGTTTTCTGTCTCGTTGGTCTATATGTCTATTTTTATGCTAGTGCCATGTTGCTTGATTACTACAGGTTTATCATATGTTTTGAAATCAGGTAGTGTAATGCCTTCCCTTTGTTTTTTCGCTCAAGATTGCTTTGGCTATTTGATGTCTTATGTGGTTCCATAAGAATTTTAGGATTGTTTTTTCTATTCTTGTGAAAAGTGTCATTGTAATTTTCATAGGGGTTGCTTTGAATTCATAGATTGCTTTGTTTAGTATGGACATTTTGGCAATATTTATTTTCCTGGTCTATCGACATGAGGTTTCTGTTTATTTGTGTCTTCTTCAGTTTTACTTGTTCTCTTTGTAGTTTTCAGTGTACAAATATGTTATTTACTTGGATGAATTTATTTCTAAGTATTTTTGATGCTATTATAAATGTGATTGATTTGTTTTTTGTATAATCATTTTCAGTGTATGAAGATACTACTGATTTTCATATGTTGATTATTTATTTTAACATTTTACTTAATTTATTGTTATAACTTTTGGTGGCGTTTTAAGGGTTTTCTATGTAAAAGATCATATAATTTTACTTATACTCCATTTTGGATTCCTTTTATTTCTTTTTCTTGCCTAATTACTCTGGCTTGTACTTTCAGTACTGTATTGAATACAAGTGATGAGAATGGGTATCCTTGTGTTGTTCCTGACCTTGGAGGAAAAGCTTTCAATTTTTCTCTGTTGAGTATGGTATTAGCTGTGGGCTTGCCATATATGGTCTTTAATATATTGAGGTTTATTTCTTCTATTCTTAATTTTTGAGAGGTTTTTAAAATCATGAACAGATTTTTAATTTTGTCACATTTTCTTTCTGCATCTATTGAGATGATCATATAATTTTTAATATTTTATTCTATTAATGGGGTATATCACATTTATTAATTTTCTTATGTTGAACTCTTCTTGTATCCTAGTTATAAAGCCAACTTGATAATAGTGTGTGATACTTTTAATGTGTTGTTGAATCTGGTTTGTTAGTGTTTGGTTGAGGATTTTTGCATCATGTTCATCCTGGATATTGGCCTATATTTTTCTTTTCTTGTAGTATTTTGCTTTGGCTTTGGTGTCAGGGTAATGATGATACAAAAATGAATTTGGTAATATTCTCTCCTGTGCATTCTTGAGAAAATAGGTTTGTAAAATGAGTTTGGAAGTGCTCTCCTCTGTGAAGTTTTTGGGAAGACTGAGAAGGATTGGCATTACTTCTTCAAATGTTTGGTAGAATTCACCAGTGAAGTAATCTGGTTCTATACTTTTCTTTGATGGGAGACTTAAAAAACTAATGATTAAATCTACTTGTTATTGGTCTGTTCAGATTTTCTATTTTTTCATAATTCAGTCTCTAGGTTGTCTTCAGTTATTAGGTAGGTTGTATATGTCTAGGGATTTACAGTTTCTCCTACATTATCCAATTTGTTGGCTCATAATTGTTCATAGTACTCTTTTATGATCCTTTGTATTTCTGTGGTGTCAGTTGTAATGTCTGCTCTTTCATTTATATTTTTATTTATTTGAAACTTCTCTCTTTTTTCTTTCTCACTTAAGCTAAAAGTTTAATAATTTTATTTTCTCAAAAATTCAACACTTAGTTTTGTGAATCTTTTCTATTTTTTTTTTTGTATCACTGATTTCTGCTCAGATCTTTATTATTTACTTTCTTCTACCAGCTTTGGGTTTTGTTTATTCTTCTTTTTCTAGTCTCTTGAGGTGTAAAGTTAGGTTACTCATTTAAAATCTTTCTTATTCTTACTATAGGCATTTATGGGTCTAAACTGTCTGAGAACCACTTTTGTTGCATCTCAGGTTTTGTATATTTTGTTGACATTTTAATTTTTTTTCAAGATAATTTTTGATTTTCCTTTTAATTTCTTTTTTGACCCATTGGTTGTTCAGAAGCATGCAGCTGAATTTTTCCATAATTGTGAATCTTTCAACTTTTTTCCTGTTATTGATTCCTGGTTTTATACCAGTTGTAGTATATAGTTGTGGTTGTAAAAGACACCTGATGTGACTTCAGTTTTCTTAAATTTATCAAGACTCTTTTTGTGACCTCACATATGACTACTTGTAGAGAATGTTCCATGTGTGCTTTGGTAGAATTTATATTCTGCTGCTGTTGGGTAAAATGTTTGAATATGTCTGTTAGGTCCATTTTACCTAAAGTTTTGTCTTTTATTGATTTTCTGTCTGGATATCCTGTTTTTGACACTGCTGCATTTAAGTCTCTTACTATTATTGTATTGCTGTTGATTTCTCCTTTCAGTTCTGTTTATATTTGCTTTCTATATTTAATAGCTCTGATATGTGCACATTGCTATCTACTTATGATGATTTTATCCTTTTATAGTTGTATGTGTTTCCTTGTCCCTTGTTTTTATTTATGCCTTCATTTTCAGCCAACGTGTGTCCTTAAAGCTAAAATAAAATAAATCTTTTGTAGACAACATATACTTGGGTCTTGTTTTATTATATATTCAGCCATTGTATGTCTTTTGACTGGAGAGTTTATGTTGAAGTAATTATTAACAGAGATGGATTATTACTATTTTAATTGTGTCCTGTCTGATTGTGTTTCTTTTTGCCTCACTTGCTATCTCCCTTTGTGTTTTTTGCTGATGTTCTTATAATGTTTTTTACTCCTTTCTCTTTTTCTTTTCTATGTCTTTTGTATGTATTTGTGGTGGTCATTAGGCTTCTATAAAGTATTCTGTAGTTACAGTCGTTTGTTTTTAGCTGATAACAACTTAACTTCAACTGTTTACAAAAACTGCAGTTTTATTTCACCCCCCTCACACTTTGTTATTGTCATAATTTGCATCTTTTTTATTGTGAATCCATTAACAAGTTTTTATAATTTATAGTTCTTAATATTTTTGTTTTTTAAATTTTTACATGAAATGACAAGTTATTTATACTCTATCATCACAGTATTACAGTATTCTAATTTGTCTATATATTATATTTCATAGTGAGTTTTTTACTTTCATATGCTTTTGTGTTGCTGTTTAGCACCTTTTCATTCTTTTGTTGAATTCCCTTAGCATTTTTTATAAGACAGGAATAATGGTAACATATTTCCTCAGCTTTTGTTTGGGAAACTGTATCTCTTCATTTTTGAAGGACAGTTATGCTGGGGATGGTATTCTTGGTTGACAGTTTTTTTTTTATTACTTTGAATTATATGCCCTCTCCCTCTGATGTACAATATTTCTCCTGGGAAATTGGTGATAGCCTTGGGAACTCACTTGTTCATTACTATTTGTTTTTATCTTGCTGCTTTCAAATTTCTTTCTGTCTTTAACTTTTGAAAATTTGATTGCAGTTTTATCTCAGTGTAGAATTCCTGGGGCTCATCCTGTTTGGGATATTTTGGGCTTCATAAATCTGGATGTCCATTTCGCTCAGAAGATTTGGGAAGTATTTGAACTCTATTCTTCCTTTAAATATGCTTTCTGACGTTTTTGGTCTCTCGTCTTCTTTGGCATTCCCATGATGTGTATACAGGTTTTCCCGCCCGTGTTTCATAAGGGTTGTAGACTTCCTTCACTCTTTTTAAACTCTTTTTCTATTTTCTACTCTGATTGAATAATTTTAGTTTTGCATTTGCTGATTCTTTAGTGGGCTTCGTAAAGACGACTTTAGAAGCTCTCTAGGGAATTTTTCAGTTTGGTTTCATAATGGTATTTTGACCCAAATATTGTTTTTTCATCAATGTTTCTGTCTAGGAGGGTTTGTGGGGAGGAAAGTGGGTTGAGATTTTTTATTTTTCCATTTTGCTGCTGTCATTCTTTCTTATTTTTGAGTTTTGAGGGGTTGTTATATATTCTTGATATGTGTTTTATCAGATATCTGATTTACAAACACTTTTTATCCAGTTAGTGTCTTGACTTCCCATTCTCTTGTGTTTCAAAGAGTAGATGTTCCTAATTTTGATTATGTCCAGTTAATCAATTTCTTTTATTGATCTTACTTTTGGTAATGTGTGTAAGAAGAGTTTGCCTGTCTGAAGGTTACAAAGATTTTTATTATGTTTTTCTTCTAGAAATTTTATAGTTTTCATATTAATTTAAGGCCAATGATTCATTTTCAATAACATTTTTATATGGTGCAACATAGGGATTGAAGTTTTTTTTTTCTTTTTGCATGTGAACATCCAGTTGTTCTCAATCTAATTTTTAAAATGATTATTATATTTTCTTGACTGAACTGCCTTTGCATCATTGCTGAAAATCAACTGACCATGTATGTTTAGTTTTATTTCTGAACTCTCTATTCTATTCCATTCATATATTTTCCTATCTTGATGCCAGTACAGTTTCAATATCCCTTATTTGAATTGTGTGGGAAAAGAAATGTTTTAGATTTTGGATTTTTTTTATTTTGGAATATTTGCATTATAGTTACCAGTTGATCATTATTAATCTGCCAACCCCAAATCTGAAATGCTCCTCTAAATGTTTTTCTTGAGTTTCATGTCAGTGTTCAAAACATTTTGGATTATGTAGCATTTGGATTTTGGATTTTTGGATTAGGGATACACAACCGGTGCCACATTGCCTTAATTACTGTGAATTCATAATATATCTGGAAGTTAGGTAGCATTAGTCTTCCAAATCTGTCCTTATTTGTCAAAGTTGTTTTTGGCTCTTCTAGGTCCTCACTATTTTCGTATAAATTTTAGAATCAGCTTGTGAATTTCTAAAATGATGCTCAGTGGAATTTTAATTAGAATTTTATTAAATCTTTAGATCAATTTTTGGAAAATTGCCATCTGATACTGTTTAGCTCTGTTTCCTCACCCAAATCTCATCTCAAATTGCATTCCTCATGTGTTGAGGGAGGGACCTGATGGGAGGTTATTGGATTATGGGGGCGAATTTCCCCCCTTGCTGTTCTCATGATAGTAAGTTCTCATGAGATGTGGTTGTTTAATAAGTGTCTGGCACTTCCCCCTTCTTGCTCTCTCTCTTCTGCCACCATGTAAGACGTGCCTTGTTTCCCCTTCACCTTCCATCATGACTGTAAGTTTCCTGAGGCCTCCCCAGCCATTCAGAACTGTGAGTCAATTAAACCTTCTTTGTTTATAAATTACCCAGTCTCAGGTAGCATCTTTATAGCAGTGTGAAAATGGACTAATGCACTATCTTAACAATATTCTTTCAACCCATGAATATAGTATATCTTCATTTATTTAAGTCTTATTTTTTCTCAGTAATATTTTGTAGTTTGTAATATAGAGATAGTGTATATCTTTGTTCAAATTTATTTTTAAGTATTTCATATTTATACACTATTGTAAGTAGTACTTTAACATTTCAATTTATGATTGTTCATTGCTGATATGTAGAAATAAACTTGATTTTTGTTCATTGACATTGTATCCTGCAATCTTGTTATACTCATTAAGTATTTCTAGTGGTGCTTTTATATTGTCTTTTCCATAAGATTTTCTACGTAGGCAATCATGTCATCTGTGAATAAAGACAGTTTTAAGTTCTATTTTCAAATCAGGATGCTTTTAAATTTTTTCTTGCCTCATTTACCTGGCTCAAATTTCAAATACAATGTTGAATACAAATGGTTGGTGTAGATATCCTTGGTTTGCTCCTGATCTTTGTGGAAAAACATTGAGTCTTTTACCATTAAGTACGATATTACTGTATTTTTTTTGTTGATTTTCTTATCATGCTGAGGCCTCTGTTCTTATTTTGCTGAGAATCTTATTGAGTGGGTATTTGACTTCATCATATGCTTTTAATGGATATGTTGAGATCGTTACATGTTTTGGTGTGTTAATTTGATGATTGGTTGAGTTTTTAATGTTAAACCAACCTTGCATTCTTCATATAAATCCCAGTTAATCATGATACATCATGTGTTTTTTTGTATAGTTGGATTTGATTTGTAAGAAGTTTGTTTAGAATTTTTGCATATATGTTCATGAATATATTGGTCTGTAGTTTTATTTTCTTGTAATGTCTTCATTTGGTTTTTGTACCAGAATAATACTGGCATTCTTTTCAAGTTTCTGAAAGAGTTTGTGTAGAGTTGGTGTTATTTCTATCCTTATGTCTGGTGGAATTCAACAGCTAAAAGGGAATGGAATTTTCTATATGGGTAGGTTTTTATCTTTAAGTTCAATTTCTTTATTTTATATGAAGCTTTTCACATTATTTAATTTTTCTGTCCTGAGCTTTAGTAATTTATATCTCTCAAGGAATTTATCAATTTTAACTAATTTGTCAAATTTATTGGCATAAAGTTGTTCATAACGTTTCCTTATTAACCTTTAATAGCTGTAGAGTCTGTAGTGATTTCAATATCTCATTCTCAAAATGGATAATTTCTGTTTTTTCCCTTTTTTATTATTGCTCACCATGTGAAGTGTATCAATTTTATTTGCTTTCTCAAAGAACTAGTATTCTTTATTATTTCACTTTATTCTCTTTATTAACTGTAACTTTTATGTTATTTTAGTGATGGATTTCTTAAAAAATACATCTGTAACTTATCACAGTCTATCTTCAAATGATGTGATGCCACTTCATGTATAGCATATGGAACTGAGAGTATTATAATTCAATTTTTATCCTTCTGACCTTTGTGCTATTGTTGTGAAACATTTTACTTTTATATGTTTTATAGACTACACAATACATTGTTATTATTTTAAGATAAGTTTAGATAATATAAAAAGTCTTTATTTATGTAGTTACATTTTCTGCTGCTTTTAATTCCTTTATGTAGACCCCAGTTTCCAGCTGGAATCTTTTTTTTTCTGCTTGAAACTTTATCATTTATTAGTAATGAAGTACTGCTGGTGATCAATTCTGTTAGTTTGTGTATGTCAGATAAAGTCTTCATTTAATCTTAATCTTGTTTATAAACAGCTTATTGAAATGTACTTTAAATTCCACAAAATTTACTTATTTACTTCAGTTTTTGGCACATATTTTTACTGGATAAATAATTCTAGTTTTTATTTTTTTCTTTCACTACTTTAAAAATGTTGTTCCACTTTGTTCTAGGTTGTTTCTGACAAGAAATAAGCTATTCTTATATTGGTTTTTCTGTGAATAATGTGTCCTTTTTTGGGGTTGCTTTAGGATTTTTTTTTCAATTTCAACTTTTATTTTATATTCTTGGGGTACATGTGTAGGTTTGTTACAAAGGTATATTGTGTGATGCTGAGGTTTGGAGTACAGTTGAACCTGTCACCCAGGAAGTGAGCCTGTTACCCAATAGGTAGTTTTTCAATCTTTGCCCCCCTCCCCTTCTTGTATTCCCCAGTGTCTATCATTCCCATCTTTATGTCCATGTGTACCCAATGCTTAGCTCTCACTTATAAGTGAGAATATGTGGTATTTGGTTTTCTGTATCTGCATTAATTTGCTCAGGATAATTGTTTCCAGCTGCATCCATGTTGCTGCAAAGGATATGATTTCATTCTTTTTTATGGCTGTCTAGTATTTTATGCCATATATGTACCATATTTTCTTTTTCTAATCCATAATTGATGGTCAGCTGGGTTGATTCCATGGCTTTGCTATTGCGAATACTGCTGCGATGAACATATGGGTGCATGTGTCTTTTTGGTAGAATGATTTTTTTTTTCTTTGAGGATGTACCCAGTAATGGGATACTGGGTCAAACGGTGGGTCAACTGTTGGTTCTTTGAGAAAAGATTTCCTTTTTATCACTGGTTTTAAGCAACTTGATTATATGTGCCTTACTGTAATTCTATTCAGGTTTCTTGAGCTTATAATTTGTTGATTTTCTTGGATATACGGGTTTATAGTTTTCATCAAATATGGCAAATTTTGACCATTATTTCCTCACATAATTTTTCTCTATCCTCCCTCTTCCAATCTTTTCTTTCTGTGAGGTACTTCAGCCCGGGTGCGGTGGCTCACGCCTGTAATCTCAGCACTTTTGGAGGCCAAGGTGGGTGGATCACGAGGTCAAGAGCTCGAGACCATCCTGGCCAACATGGGGAAACCCTGTCTCTACTAAAAATACAAAAACTAGCTGGGCGCGGTGGCACTCACCTGTAGTCTCAGCTACTCGGGAGGCTGAGGCAGGAGAATTGCTTGAACCTGGGCGGCAGAGGTTGCAGTGAGCTGAGATCCTGCCACTGCACTCCAGCCTGGCGACAGAGTGAGACTGTGTCTCAAAAAATAAAAATAAAAATAAAAATAAAAAATAAAAAAGGTACTCCAATAGCACATATATTAGGCTGCTTGAAGTTGTCCCACAGCTCAATGATACTTATGTTTTTAGTCTTTTTTCTTTTAGATAATTTCTATTTCTGTGTCTTAATTTCATCATCATTCTTTTCTTCTACAATGTTCAATGTGAATCTTCATTCCATTCAGTATTATTTTTTATCTCATTAATTATATATTTTTGTTTCTAAAAGTGGAATTTGAACTTTTGTACATTCCCATATGTCTATCTAATATGTACAATATTTTCTCTAACTTCTTGAACATATGGAATACAGTTAAAATAGCAGTTTCTATGTCCTTGTCTATTTTATCATTTCTTTTAATTCTGGGTCAGTTTTAACTGATTGATTATTCTCTTAATTATTGGCAGTATTTTCTGACTATTGCATGCTACATAATGTTTGATCAGATGCTAGATGTTTTGACTTTTAATGTGTCTCTTTCTCCTTCCTCTTTAAGGTCAATAACTCTTAGATTTGTCATGTTGACGCTATTTTCTAGATCTCGTAGATGTGCTTCATTCTTTCTCATTCTTTTTTTTTTTTTTGTCTCCTCTGACTGTGTACTTTCATATAACCTGTGATATGGTTTGGCTGTTTCCCCACCCAAAATCTCATCTTGAATTGTAATCCCCATTATCCCTACATGTCAAGGGTGGGACCAGGTAGAGATAATTGGATCATTTGGGTGATTTCCCCCATGCCGTTCTTGTGATAATGCTTGAGTCTCATGAGATCTGATGGTTTTATAAGCGTCTGGCATTTCCCCTGCTTGTACTTACTCCATCCTGCTACTCTGTGAAGAAGGTGCCTGCTTCTTCTTTGCCTTCCAGCATGATTGTAAGTTTCCTGAGGTCTCCATGGCCATGTGGAACTTTGAGTCCATTAAACCTCTTTCCTTTATAAATTACTAATCTCAGGTATGTCTTCATAGCAGTGTGAAAATGGACTAATACAGCCTGTGATCGTTAATACTCAGTGTCAACTTGATTTGATTGTAGATGCAAAGTATTGATCCTGGGTGTGTCTGTGAGGGTGTTGGCAAAGGAGATTAACATTTGAGTCAGTGGGCTGGGAAAGGCAGACCCACCCTTAATCAGGTGGGCACCATCTAATAAGCTGCCAATGTGGCCAGAATGTTGCAGGCAGAAAAAACGTGAAAAGACTAGACTGGCTTAGCCTTCAAGCCTACACCTTTCTCCCATGCTGGATGCTTCCTGCACTTGAACATCAGACTCTAAGTTCTTCAGCTTTGGTACTCAGACTGTTTCTCCTTGCTCCTCAGCTTGCAGACGGCCTATTGTAGTATCTTGTGATTGTGTGAGTTAATACTCCTTAATAAACTCCCTTTATATATATCTATCTATCCTATTAGTTCTGTCCCTCTAGTGAACCCTACAGCCTGTCTTTGAGCTTACTAATTTTTTCCTTTGCCTGATCAATTCTGCTGTTAAGAGACCCAGATGCATTCTTCAGTATATCAATTTCATTTTTTTACTCCATGATTTCTCCTTGACTCTTTTTAATTATTTCAATCTCTTTGTTAAACTTAATAATTCAGAATTTCTTCTCTGTGTTATCTTAGATTTCTTTGAGTTACCTCAAAATAGCTATTTTTAATTCTCTGTCTGAAAGGTCTCATCTTTGTCCCTCTGGAATTGGTCCCTAGTGCCTTATTTAGTTCATTTTCATTTGATGAGGTCCTGTTTTCCTGGATGGTTTTGATGTTGTGGATGTTTGACGGTGTCTGGGCATTGAAGAGTTACATATTTTTTGTTGTCTTCACAATCTTGGCTTGTTTTTACTCCTCCTTTTTGGGAAGGCTTTTCAGGTATTCAAAGGGACTTGGGTATTGTGATCTAAGTTTTCAGTCACTGCAGCTGTTTCTGCATTAAGGGTACCCCAAACCTAGTAATGATCTGGTTCTTGCAGACTCATAGGTGCACCACTTTGGTGGCCTTGAATAAAATCTGGAAGAATTCTCTGGATTACCAGGAAGAGACTCTTGTTCTTTTCTCTTACTGTCTCTAAAGTAAGCAGAATGTCTCTTTCTCTTTTGAACTGTCTGGAGCTGGAGGAGGGGGTGACACAAGTACCTCTGTGGCCAGCACCACTGGGACTGCACTGGGTTAGACCTGAAGCCAGCATAGCCCTGAGTCTTGCTCAAGGTAAACTGTAACCACCACTTGGCTACCACCTATGTTTGCTCAAGGCCCCGGGACTGTACAGTCAGCAGGTGGCAAAGCCAGGCAGGCTTGTGTAGCTTCCTTCAGGGTGGCAAGTTCTTCTGTGCCGCAGGTGGATCCAAAGATGCTATCTGGGAACCAGGACCTGGAGTCAGAAACCTTAGGAATCTACCTGGCACTTTATTCTACTGCGGCTGAGCTGGCATCCAAGACATAAGACAAAGTTCTTCCCACTCTTCCCTCACCAACTCCCCAGGCAGAGGAATCTCCTTGTGTTCACCACTACCACCTGCCCATGGGGAGCACTGCCAGGGCACTGCCGATTTCACTTCAGATCCAAGGGCTCTTCAGCCGGCTTGTGGTATATTTTGCCAGGTGTGGGGCTCATGTTTCATGGCAGTGGGCTCCTCTTTGGCCCAGGGCATGTCCAGAGATGCTGTCCAAGAGGAATGGCCCAAATCAGAGACCTCACTACTCCACCTGATGCCCTGTCCCTCTTTGGCCAAGCTGACACCCAAGCTCAAGACATTTCTCCCCTTGCTTTCCTCAAGGAGAACGGACCGCTCCCTGTAGCCAAGATGGCTGTGAATGAAGCCAGCATGTCTCATACTATCACTCAAGACCCACAACCTGTACCACCTGGTTGTTGCTGATGATTATTCAGGGCCCAACGGCTCTTCAGTCAGCACGTGGCGAATCCTGTCAGGACCAGGTCCTTTCCTTTAAGAAATCAGGCTCTTCTCAGCATCATCCTGATACCAAAGCTGGGCAGAGACACAACCAAAAAAGAGAATTTTAGACCAATATCCTTGATGAACATTGATGCAAAAATCCTCAATAAAATACGGAAAACTGAATTCAGCAGCACATCAAAAAGCTTATCCACCATGATCAAGTGGGCTTCATCCCTGGGATGCAAGGCTGGTTCAAAATACGCAAATCAATAAATGTAATCCAGCATATAAACAGAACCAAAGACAAAAATCACATGATTATCTCAATAGATGCAGAAAAGGCCTTTGACAAAATTCAACAACCCTTCATGCTAAAAACTCTCAATAAATTAGATATTGATGGGACGTATCTCAAAATAATAAGAGCTATCTATGCCAAACCCACAGCCAATATCATACTCAATGGACAAAAACTGGAAGCATTCCCTTTGAAAACTGGCACAAGACAGGGATGACCTCTCTCACCACTCCTATACAACATAGTGTTCGAAGTTCTGGCCAGGGGAATTAGGCAGGAGAAGAAAATAAAGGGGATTCAATTAGGAAAAGAGGAAGTCAAATTGTCCCTGTTTGCAGATGACATGATTGTATATCTAGAAAACCCCATCGTCTCAGCCCAAAATCTCCTTAAGCTGATAAGCAACTTCAGCAAAGTCTCAGGATACAAAATCAGTGTACAAAAATCACAAGCATTCTTATATACCAATAGCAGACAAACCGAGAGCCAAATCATGAGTGAACTCCCATTCACAATTGCCTCAAAGAGAATAAAATACCTAAGAATCCAACTTACAAGGGACATGAAGGACCTCTTCAAGGAGAACTACAAACCACTGCTCAATGAAATAAAAGAGGATACAAAGAAATGGAAGAACATTCCATGCTCATGGGTAGGAAGAATCAATATCGTGAAAATGGCCATACTGCCCAAGGTAATTTATAGATTCAATGCCATCCCCATCAAGCTACCAATGACTTTCTTCACAGAATTGGGAAAAACTACTTTAAAGTTCATATGGAACCAAAAAAGAGCCCGCATCGCCAAGTCAATACTAAGCCAAAAGAACAAAGCTGGAGGCATCACGCTACCTGACTTCAAACTATACTACAAGGCTACAGTAACCAAAACAGCATGGTACTGGTACCAAAACAGAGATATAGATCAATGGAACAGAACAGAGCCCTCAGAAATAACGCCGCATATCTACAACTATCTGATCTTTGACAAACCTGAGGAAAACAAGCAATGGGGAAAGGATTCCCTATTTAATAAATGGTGCTGGGAAAACTGGCTAGCCGTATGTAGAAAGCTGAAACTGGATCCCTTCCTTACACCTTATACAAAAATTAATTCAAGATGGATTAAAGACTTAAACGTTAGACCTAAAACCATCAAAACCCTAGAAGAAAACCTAGGCATTACCATTCAGGACATAGGCATGGGCAAGGACTTCATGTCTAAAACACCAAAAGCAAAGGCAACAAAAGCCAAAATTGACAAATGGGATCTCATTAAACTAAAGAGCTTCTGCACAGCAAAAGAAACTACCATCAGAGTGAATAGGCAACCTACAAAGTGGGAGAAAATTTTCGCAACCTACCCATCCGACAAAGGGCTAATATCCAGAATCTACAAAGAACTCAAACAAATTTACAAGAAAAAAACAAACAACCCCTTCAAAAAGTGGGCGAAGGATATGAACAGATGCTTCTCAAAAGAAGACATTTATACAGCCAACAGACACATGAAAAAATGCTCATCATCACTGGCCATCAGAGAAATGCAAATCAAAACCACAGTGAGATACCATCTCACACCAGTTAGAATGGCGATCATTAAAAAGTCAGGAAACAACAGGTCCTGGAGAGGATGTGGAGAAACACTTTTACACTGTTGATGGGACTGTAAACTAGTTCAACCATTGTGGAAGTCAGTGTGGCGATTCCTCAGGGATCTAGAACTAGAAATACCATTTGACCCAGTCATCCCATTACTGGGTATATACCCAAAGGACTATAATTCATGCTGCTGTAAAGACACATGCACACGTATGTTTATTGCAGCAGTATTCACAATAGCAAAGACTTGGAACCAACCCAAATGTCCAACAATGATAGACTGGATTAAGAAAATGTGGCACATATACACCATGGAATACTATGCAGCCATAAAAAATGATGAGTTCATGTCCTTTGTAGGGACATGGATGAAATTGGAAATCATCATTCTCAGTAAACTATTGCAAGAACAAAAAACCAAACACCGCATATTCTCACTCATAGGTGGGAATTGAACAATGAGAACACATGGACACAGGAAGGGGAACATCACACTCTAGGGACTGTTGTGGGGTGGGGGGAGAGGGGAGGGATAGCCTTGGGAGATATACCTAATGCTAGATGATGAGTTAGTGGGTGCAGCACACCAGCATGGCACATGTATACATATGTAACTTACCTGCACGTTGTGCACATGTACCATAAAACCTAAAGTATAATAATAATAATAATAATAATAATATATATTAAAAAAAGAGCAGAAAAAAATAAAATAATTACTGAAAAAAAAAAAAGAAAATGTGGCACATATATACCGTGGAATACTATGCAGCCATAAAAAATGAGGAGTTCATGTCCTTTGTAGGGACATGGATGAAATTGGAAATCATCATTCTCAGTAAACTATCACAAGGACAAAAAACGAAACACCGCATATTCTCACTCATAGGTGGGAATTGAACAATGAGAACACATGGACACAGAAAGGGGAACATCACACTCTGGGGACTGTTGTGGGGTGGAGGGAGGGGGGAGGGATAGCGTTAGGAGATACACCTAATGCTAAATGGTGAGTTAATGGGTGCAGCACACCAGCATGGCACATGTATAGATATGTAACTAACCTGCACATTGTGCACATGTACCCTAAAACTTAAAGTATAATAATAATAAAATAAAAAATAAATAAAACAAAATAGAACATTTAAGGTAAATTAAATGTAGCTAAAACCCAGAAATATTCAAATAACATCTGTCTTTTATATTTGTAATATACAATTTTAGAATAATATTTGATGAAATGATTTATGATTATGAAAATACAAAAAATTAACAGAATTTCCATAGTGAATTGTGTTATCACTATTAATTCTTTACAAATGTGTATAACGAATAAATGTTATGAATGTCTTCTATTTCTTTGACAAGAAATAAAATGTATACTGTAGAAAAAAAAAAAGGAGATATACCTAATGTAAATGATGAGTTAATGGGTGCGGCACACCAAAAAAGAAAAAAAAAAAAAAAAGAAATCAGGCTCTTCTTCAGCCTAGGGCATGTCCAGAAATGTCATCCAGGAGCTAGTGCCTGGAATGAGGGCCCCGTGACTCTGCCAGGTGCCCCATCCCACTGTAGGTAAGTTGACATCCAAGTTGCAAGACAAAGTCCTCTCCACTCCTGTTTTTCCTTTTCTCAAGTGAAATGATGGAGTCACCCCATGAGCTACAAGCCACACTGCTTTGGATTAGAGAAGAGGTGATGTAAGCACTCCCTTAGCCACCTTGCTGGTGTTTCACTGGGCACTAGGTTACCTGGCTCCTCTTCTTCCCACTCACTGGCTCTTAGCCCAGCACAGCAGTAGGAGTTACCATCCTTGTGGCCTAAACAGCTTTTCAAGTTTTTTTAGGACCCCAGAGTAATTTATTCAGTGGTGGCAGCACTGCATTCCAGTGCATTCCAATGCAGTATCCCCCAGTTGCTGTGTCAATTTTGATGTTCCCATGAGGAGGACGATTGGTGGAAGCTCCTCTTCAGCCATCTTGTTCCTCCTCCCCTACTATTTTGAGGGCATTATTCTCAGTTTCTCTATTTTTTCTGTTACAGTGTAAATAATAATAGCAATTACCTTATTGTTGTGGGAGATATGAGGATTAAATTGGATAGTTTATCATCTTAATTGAAATACTAGCATGATGCCTGGCATATAGCAAGCACTATAAAACTTAGATATTACTCATATACCTATGCAGTGACCAGCAGTATGCCTTCTAGATAGTAAATGCTAAATAAATATTTGTGAACCTAATCAATCAATCAAATAAATAAATAAATAAATCCAAATAAAAATATTTTTTGTTTTATATTTGGATTAGGTAACACCCATTCTTTTTTTAAACTTTTAAGTTCAGGGGTATGTGTGCAGGTTTATTACGTATGTAAATGTGTCATATGCGTTTGTTGTACAGATTATTTCATCACCCACATATTAAGCCAGCACCCGTTAGTTATTTTTCCTGATCCTCTCCCTCCTCCCACTCTCCATCATCCAGAAGGCCCCAGTGTGTGTTGTTCGCCTCTATGTGTCAATGTGTTCTCATCATTAACTCCCAATTATAAGTGAGAACATGCAGTATTTGGTTTTCTGTTCCTGTGTTAGTTTGCTAAGGATAATGGCCCCCAGCTCCAACCATGTCCCTGCATGCATAGTATTCCATTGTATATATGTACCACATTTTCTTTATCCAGTCTATCATTGATGGACATTTGGGAAGATTCCATGTCTTTGCTATTGTAAATAGTGCTGCAATTAACATACACATGCATGTGTCTATATAATAGAACAATTTATATTCCTTTGGGTATATACTCTAGTAATGGGATTGCTGGGTTGAATGGTAGTTCTGTCTTTAGGTCTTCGAGGAATCACCACACTGTCTTCTACAATGGTTGAACTAAGTTACACTTCCCCCAACATTGTAGAATCATTCTTTTTTTCCTCCACAACCTTGCCAGCATCAGTTATTTTTATGACTTTTTAATAATAGCTATTCTGACTGGTGTGAAATGGTATCTCATTGTGGTTTTGATTTGCATTTCTCCAGTGAACAGTGATGTTTAGCTTTTTTATCATATAATTGTTGTTCACATGTATGTGTTCTTTTGAGAAGTGTCTGTTCATGTCCCTTGCCCACTTTTTAATGGGGTTATTTTGTTTTTTCTTATACGTTTGTTTAAGTTCCTTATAGATTCTTGATATTAGACCTTAGTCAAATGCACAGTTTGCAAAATTTTTCTCCCATTCTGTAGGTTGTCTGATTACTCTGTTGATCGTTTCGTTTGCTGTGCAGAAGCTCTTTGGTTTACTTAGGTCACACTTGGTTTTTTTTATTTTGTCATCATCATCGCATCTTCATCATCAAATCTTTGCCAGGGTGTTTGTTTAAAATGGCATTCCCTAGGTTTTCTTCTAGGCATTTTATAGTTTTAGGTTTTACATTTAAGTCTTTAATTCATCTTGAGTTGGTTTTTGTATTTCGTAAAAGGAAGGGGTCCAGTTTCAGCCTTCTGCATATGGCTAACCAGTTATCCCGGCACCATTTATTGAACAGGGTGTCCTTTCCCCATTGCTTGTTTTTGTCAGGTTTGTCAAAGATCAGATAGTTGTTTGTGTGCAGTCTTATTTCTTGGTTTCTATTTTGTTCCATTGGTCTATGTGTCTGTTTTTGTACCAATACATGCTGTTTTGGTAACTGTAGCTCTGTAGGATTGTTTGAAGTCAAGTAGCGTGATGCCTCCAGCTTTGTTGTTTTTGCTTAGGATTGTCTTGGCTATTCGAGCTCTTTTTTTGGTTCCCTAAGAATTTTAAAAAGTTTTTTTTCTGCTTCACCTGTGAAGAATCTCAATGCTAATTTAATAGGAATAGCATCAAATCTATAAATTGATTTGGGCAGTGTTGCCATTTTACCAATACTGATTCTTCCTATCCATGAGCATGTAATGCTTTTCCATTTGTGTGTGTCATCTCTAATTTCTTTGAGCAGTGGTTTGTAGTTCTCCTTGTAGAGATTTTTTTACCTCCGTAGTTAGTTGTATTCCTAGGTATTTTACTCTTTTCATGGCAATTGTTAGTGTGAGTTTGTTCTTGATTTGGCTCTTGGCTTGACTGTTGTTGGTTTGTAGGAATGCTAGCAATTTCTGCACATTGATTTTGTATATAAAATATTGTAAGATTTTGCTGAAGTTGTTTATGAGCTTAAGAAGCTTTTGGGCTGAGATGATGGTGTTTTCCAGATATAGGATAATGTCGTCTGCAAGCAGGGTTACTTTGACTTCCTCTCTTCCAATTTGGATGCCTTTATTTCTTTCTCTCTCCTGATTGCCCTGGTGAGGACTTCAAATACAATGTTGAATTGGAGTGGTGAGAGAGGGCATCCTTGTCTTGTGATTGTTTTTAAGGGGAATACTTCCAGCTTTTTCCCATTCAGTATGATGTTAGCTGTGGGTTTGTTATATATGGCTCTTATTATTTTGAGCTATGTTCCTTCAATGCCTAGTTTATTGAGAGTAAAAATCCTCGACAAAATATTGGCAAACTGAATCCAGCAGAACATCAAAAAGCTTATACATAGTGATCAAGTAGGCTTTATCCCCGGGATGCTTGGTTCACTATAGGCAAATCAATAAATGTGATGCATCACATAAACAAAAAAAACCCACAACAGACAAAAACATGATTATCTCAATAAATGCAGAAAGCACAAATTCTCTTATCTGTTTTTTTCTCCCTTTAACTTGGTAGAAGATTTTCATTTCTTAGAAAACAAGATGGTGATGGTTAATATTAGGTGTCAATGTGATTGGATTGAAGGATGCCTAAATAGCTGGTAAAGTATTTTTTTGGGTGTGTTAGTGAGGGTGTTGCCAGAGGATATTGACATTTGAGTCAGTGGACTGGGAGAGGACCCACCCTCAGTGTGGGTGGGCACCATCCAATCGGCTGCCAGCGCCGCTAGAGCAAAGTAGGCAGAATAAGGTGGCATATGCTGGCTTGCTTAGTCTTTTGGCTTTCATATTTTTCCCATGCTGGATGCTTCCTTCTCTTTCTCCTGCCCTTGGACATCAGATTCCAGCTTCTTCGACCTTTGGACTCTTGGACTTAACACTAGTGGTTTTCTGGGGGCTCTCTGGCCTTCAGCCACAGACTGAAGGGTGCTCTGTTGGCTTCACTACTTTTGAGGCTTTTGGACTTGGACTGAGCCACTACTGGCTTTTTTCTTCTTCAGCTTGCAGATGGCCTATTGTGGGACTTTGCCTTGTGATCATGTGAGCCTTTGATCCTAATAAACTCCCTTTCAAATATACATATATCCTATTAGTTGTGTCCTTCTGGAGAACCCTAATACTTTGATATATTTGCATTGATGGTTAAAATTTAAAATTATGAATATAAATTTTCATTTGATATATTGAATTGCATGTCTCTTAGTGAGTTTTAGGATATTCAAGACAATTTTTTTTTCTACTATCCTTTTTTTATTTGTTTAACCCAATTAGAATTGTTTGTTTGTTTTTTTACTTTTTTTTAAAAGTTATACTTTGAGTTCTAGGGTACATGTGCACAACGTGCAGGTTTGTTACATATGTATACATGTGCCATGTTGGTGTGCTGCACCCATTAACTCATCATTTACATTAGGTATATCTCCTAATGCTATCCCTCCCCCATACCCCCACCCCATGACAGGCCCTGGTTTGTGATGTTCCACTTCCTCTGTCCAAGTGTTCTCATTGTTCAGTTCACACCTATGAGTGAGAACGTGTGGTGTTCGGTTTTCTGTCCTGGTGATAGTTTGCTGAGAATGATAGTTTCTGGCTTCATCCATGTCCCTACAAAGGACATGACCTCATCCTTTTTTATGGCTGCATAGTATTCCATGGTGTATATGTGCCACATTTTCTTAAACCAGTCTTTCATTGATGGACATTGGATTGGTTCCAAGTCTTTGCTATTGTGAATAGTGCTGCAATAAACATACGTGTGCATGTGTCTTTATAGCAGTGTGATTTATAATCCTTTGGGTATATACCCAGTAATGGGATGGTTGGGTCAAATGGTATTTCTAGTTCTAGATCCTTGAGGAATCGCCACACTGTCTTCCACAATGGTTGAAATAATTTACAGTCCCACCAACAGTGTAAAAGTGTTTCTCCACATCCTCTCCAGGACCTGTTGTTTCCTGACTTTTTAATGATCGCCATTCTAACTGGTGTGAGGTGGTATCTCACTGTGGTTTTGATTTGCATTTCTCTGATGGCCAGTGATGATGAGCATTTTTTCTTGTGTCTTTGGCTGCATAAATGTCTTCTTTTGAGAAGTGTCTGTTCATATCCTTTGCCCACTTTTTGAAGGGGTTGTTTGTTTTTTTCTTGTAAATTTGTTTGAGTTCTTTGTAGACTCTGGATGTTAGCCCTTTGTCAGATGAGTAGATTGCAAAAATCTTCTCCCATTCTGTAGGTTTGACTGTTCAGTCTGATGGTAGTTTCTTTTGCTGTGCAGAAGCTCTTTAGTTTAATTAGATCCCATTTATCAATTTTGGCTTTTGTTGCCTTTGCTTTTGGTGTTTTAGACATGAAGTCCTTGCCCACGCCTATGTCCTGAATGGTATTGCCTAGGTTTTCTTCTAGGGTTTTTATGGTTTTAGGTCTAACATGTAAGTCTTTAATCCATCTTGAATTAATTTTTGTATAAGGTGTAAGGAAGGGATCCAGTTTCAGCTTTCTACATATGGCTAGCCAGTTTTCCCAGCACCATTTATTAAATAGGGAATCCTTTCCCCATTGCTTGTTTTTCTCAGGTTTGTCAAAGATCAGATAGTTGTAGATATGCGATGTTATTTCTGAGGGCTCTGTTCTGTTCCATTGATCTATATCTCTGTTTTAGTACCAGTACCATGCTGTTTTGGTTACTGTAGCCTTGTAGTATAGTTTGAAGTCAGGTAGCGTGATGCCTCCAGCTTTGTTCTTTTGGCTTGGGATTGACTTGGCGATGCGGGCTCTTTTTTGGTTCCATATGAACTTTAAAGTAGTTTTTCCCAATTCTGTGAAGAAAGTCATTGGTAGCTTGATGGGGATGGCATTGAATCTATAAATTACCTTGGGCAGTATGGTCATTTTCACGACATTGATTCTTCCTACCTATGAGCATGGAATGTTCTTCCATTTGTTTGTGTCCTCTTTTATTTCATTGAGCAGTGGTTTGTAGTTCTCCTTGAAGAGTTCCTTCACATCCCTTGTAAGTTGGATTCCTAGGTATTTTATTGTCTTTGAAGCAATTGTGAATGGGAGTTCACTCATGATTTGGCTCTCTGTTTGTCTGTTATTGGTATATAAGAATGCTTGTGATTTTTGTACATTGATTTTGTATCCTGAGACTTTGCTGAAGTTGCTTATCAGCTTAAGGAGATTTTGGGCTGAGACGATGGGGTTTTCTAGATATACAATCATGTCATCTGCAAACAGGGACAATTTGATTTCCTCTTTTCCTAATTGAATCCCCTTTATCTCGTTCTCCTGCCTGATTCCCCTGGCCAGAACTTCCAACACTATGTTGTATAGGAGTGGTGAGAGAGGTCATCCCTATCTTGTGCTAGTTTTCAAAGGGAATGCTTCCAGTTTTTGTCCATTGAGTATGATATTGGCTGTGGGTTTGACATAGATAGCTCTTATTATTTTGAGATATGTCCCATCAATACCGAATTTATTGAGAGTTTTTAGCATGAAGGGCTGTTGAATTTTGTCAAAGGCCTTTTCTGCATCTATTGAGATAATCATGTGTTTTTTGTATTTGGTTCTGTTTATATGCTGGATTACATTTATTGATTTGCATACATTGAACCAGCCTTGCATCCCAGGGATGAAGCCCACTTGATCATGGTGGATAAGCTTTTTGATGTGCTGCTGGATTCGGTTTGCCAGTATTTTATTGAAGATTTTTGCATCGACGTTCATCAGGGATATTGGTCTGTAATTCTTTTTTTGTGTCTCTGCCAGTCTTTGGTATCAGGATGATGTTGGCCTCATCAAATGAGTTAGGGAGGATTCCCTCTTTTTCTATTGATTGGAGTAGTTTCAGAAGGAATGGTACCAGCTCCTCTTTGTACTTCTGGTAGAATTCGGCTGTGAATCTGTCTGATCCTGGACTTTTTTTGATTGGTAGGCTATTAATTATTGTCTGAATTTCAGAGCCTGTTATTGGTCTATTCAGGGATTCAACTTCTTCCTGGTTTAGTCTTGGGAGGGTGTATGTGTCGAGCAATTTATCCATTTCTTCTAGATTTTCTAGTTTATTTGCGTAGAGATGTTTATGGTATTCTCTGATGGTAGTTTGTATTTCCGTGGGATCGGTGGTGATATCCCCTTTATCATTTTTTGTTGCGTCTATTTGATTCTTCTCTCTTTTCTTCTTTATTAGTCTTGCTAGCAGTCTATCAATTTTGTTGATCTTTCCAAAAAAACCACCTCCTGGATTCATTGATTTTTTGAAGGTTTTTTGTGTCTCTATTTCCTTCAGTTCTGCCCTGATCTTAGTTATTTCTTGCCTTCTGCTAGCTTTTGAATGTGTTTGCTCTTGCTTCTCTAATTCTTTCAATTGTGATGTTAGGATGTCAATTTTAGATCTTTCTTGCTTTCTCTTGTGGGCATTTCATGCTATAAATTTCCCTCTACACACTGCTTTAAATGTGTCCCAGAGATTCTGGTATGTTGTGTCTTTGTTCTCGTTGGTTTCAAAGAACATCTTTATTTCTGTCTTCATTTCGTTATGTACCCAGTAGTCATTCTGGAGCAGGTTGTTCAGTTCCCAGGTAGTTGAGCTGTTTTGAGTGAGTTTCTTAATCCTGAGTTCTTGTTTGATTGCGCTGTGGTCTGAGAGACAGTTTGTTATAATTTCTGTTGTTTTGCATTTGCTGAGGAGTGCTTTACTTCCAACTATGTGGTCAATTTTGGAATAGGTGTGGTGTGGCGCTGAGAAGAATGTATATTCTGTTTATTTGGGGTGGAGAGTTCTGTAGATGTCTATTAGGTCTGCTTGGTGCAGAGCTGAGTTCAATTCCTGGACATCCTTGTTAACTTTCTGTCTCATTGATCTGTCTGTTGTTGACAGTGGGGTGTTAAAGTTTCCTATTATTATTGTGTGGGAGTCTAAGTCTCTTTGTAGGTCTCTAAGTGCTTGCTTTATGAATCTGGGTGCTCCTGTAATGGGTGTACATATATTTAGGATAGTTAGCTCTTCTTGTTGAATTGATCCCTTTACCGTTATGTAATGGCCTTCTTTGTCTCTTTTGATCTTTGTTGGTTTAAAGTCTGTTTTGTCGGACACTAGGATTGCAATCCCTGCCTTTTTTTGTTTTCTATTTGCTTGGTAGATCTTCCTCCATCCCTTTATTTTGAGCCTATGTGTATCTCTGCACGTGAAATGGGTTTCCTGAATACAGCACACTGATGGGTCTTGACTCTTTATCCAATTTGCCAGCCTGTGTCTTTTAATTGGAGCATTTAGCCCATTTACATTTAAAGTTAATATTGTTATGTGTGAATTTGATCCTGTCATTATGATGTTAGCTGGTTATTTTGCTCGTTAGTTGATGCAATTTCTTCCTAGCATCAATGGTCTTTATAATTTGGCATGTTTTTGCAGTGGCTGGTACTGGTTGTTCCTTTCCATGTTTAATACTTCCTTCAGGAGCTCTTGTTGGGCAGGCCTGGTGGTGACAAAATCTCTCAGCATTTGCTTGTCTGTAAAGGATTTTATTTCTCCTTCACTTTTATGAAGCTTAGTTTGGCTGGATATGAAATTCTAGGTTGAAAATTCTTTTCTTTAAGAATGTTGAATATTGGCCCATACTCTCTTCTTGCTTGTAGAGTTTCTGCCGAGGGATCAGCTGTTAGTCTGATGGGCTTCCCTTTGTGAGTAACCCAACCTTTCTCTCTAGCTGCCCTTAATATTTTTTCCTTCATTTCAACTTTGGTGAATCTGACAATATGTGTCTTGGAGTTGCTCTTCTCGAGGAGTATCTTTGTGGTGTTTTCAGTATTTCCTGAATGTGAATGTTGGCCTGCCCTGCTAGATTGGGGAAGTTCTCCTGGATAATATTCTGCAGAGTGTTTTCCAACTTGGTTCTATTCTCCCCGTCACTTTCAGGTACACCAATCAGATGTAGATTTGGTGTTTTCACAAAGTCACATATTTCTTGGAGGCTTTGTTTGTTTCTTTTTACTCTTTTTTCCCTAGACTTCTCTTGTCGCTTCATTTCATTCATTTGATCTTCAATCACTGATACCCTTTCTTCGAGTTGATCGAATCGGTTACTGAAGCTTGTGCATTCATCATGTAGTTCTTGTGCCATGGTTTTCAGCTCCATCAGATCATGTAAGGACTTCTCTACACTGGTTATTCTAGTTAGTCATTCATCTCATCTTTTTTCAAGGTTTTTAGCTTCTTTGCGATGGGTTTGAACTTCCCCCTTTAGCTTGGAGAACTTTGATCGTCTGAAACCTTCTTCTGTCAAGTTGTCAAAATCATTCTCCATCCAGCTTTGTTCCATTGCTGGCAAGGAGCTGCGTTCCTTTGGAGGGGGAGAGGTGCTCTGATTTTTAGAATTTTCAGCTTTTCTGCTCTGTTTTTTCTCCATCTTTGTGGTTTTATCTACCTTTGGTCTTTGATGATAGTGACGTACAGATGGGGTTTTGGTGTGGATGTCTTTTCTGTTTGTTAGTTTTCCTTCTAACAATCAGGTCCCTCAGCTGAAGGTCTGTTGGAGTATGCTGGAGGTCCACTCCAGACCCTGTTTGCCTGGGTATCAGCAGCGGAGGCTGTAGAACAGTGAATATTGCTGAACAGTAAATATTGCTGTCTGATTGTTCCTCTGGAAGCTTCATCTCAGAGGGCTACCCGGCCATGTGAGGTGTCAGTCTGCCCCTACTAGGGGGTGCCTCGCAGTTAGGCTCCTCGGGGGTCAGGGACCCACTTGAGGAGGCAGCCTGTCCGTTCTCAGATCTCTTAAACTCCTTGCTGGGAGAAACACTACTCTCTTCAAAGGTCTCAGACAGGGACATTTAAATCTGCCAAGGTTTCTGCTGCCTTTTGTTCGGCTATGCCCTTGGCCCCAGAGGTGGAGTCTACAGAGGCAGTCAGGCCTCCTTGACCTGCAATGGGCTCTACCCAGTTCGAGCTTCTGGGCCACTTTGTTTACCTACTCAAGCCTCAGCAATGGCGGGTGCCCCTCCCCCAGCCTCGCTGCCCCCTTGCAGTTCGATCTCAGACTGCTATGCTAGCAATGAGAGAGGCCTGGTGGGCGTGGGACCCTCCAAGCCAGGCACGGGATAGAATCTCCTGGTGTGCCGTTTGTTAAGACCCTTGGAAAAGCGCAGTATTAGGGTGGGAGTGACCCAATTTTCCAGCTGCTGTCTGTCATGGCTTACCTTGGCTAAGAAAGGGAATTCCCTGACCCCTTGTACTTCCCGGGTGAGGCGATGCCTCACCCAGCTTCGGCTCTCACTTGGTGGGCTGCACCCACTGTCCTGCACCCGCTGTCCGACACACCCCAGTGAGATGAACCCAGTACCTCAGCTGGAAATGCAGAAATCACCTGTCTTCTGCGTTGCTCACACTGGGAGCTGTAGACTGGAGCTGTTCCTATTTGGTCATCTTGGAACCACCCAATAATTTTTACTTAAACAAAATTGCCCTAAGTAGCCTCTTTTAATTATCTTTATTCAGTGTTATGGTTTGATTATCTCCTTTAAAATTTATGTTTAAATTTAATTGCTATTGTAATATTGTTGAGAGGTGAGACCTTTAAGAGGTGATTAGGTCATGAAGGGATTAATGCCATTATTGTGGGAGTGGGTTAGTTACGTGAGAGTTCAGCCCCCCTTTTCTCTCTCTTATGGGCCCTTTTGCTCTTCTGTCTTCCACCATGGTATCACCCTCCTCAGATATGACACTTTGCTCTTAGACTTCCTACGCTTCAGAACTGTGAGCCAAATAACCTTTTTCTTTATAAATTACCCAGTGTGTGGTATTTTGTTATAGCAGCAGAAAATGAATTAAGACAGAAAATTGGTACAGGAATCTTAGGCTGTTGTCATCACAAATACGAATATGTGAGAGTGGCTTTGGATGTTCGTAATGGATAGAGGCTCAAAGAACTTGGAGGAGTAGGCTAGAAGAATCTTGTATTGCCATAAAAGAAGCAGTAAGGGTGATTCTGGTGAGGGCTCAGGAGATCTGTATGGAAATTCTGAATTTTCCAAGAGATTACTTAAGTGGTTGTGAGCAGAATTTTGGTAGATATACAGACAGCAAAGGCTATTCTGATGAAGTTCAGACAAAAGTAAAGAAAAGGTATTGGAAACTGGAGTAAAGACCATCCTCATTATAAAGTTGCAAAGACTTTGGTTGAATTGTTTCACTTCCTTGAGGCTTTGTGGAATGCAGAATTTAAGAGTGATGAACAAGGATATCTGGTGGAAGAAATAACTAAGCAACAAAGCATTTAAACTTTTAAAATGGCTGCTTTTAACCACATACAGAGAGATGTCAGAGGAAATAAAAGAGACAAAGACACAATTTATAATCAAAAGGGAAGCAGATTGGAAAGATTTGGAAAATTCACAACCTGGCAAAGTAGAATGATAAGGAGTCTTTAGGAGAGTGAAACAATGGTGTGTCCAGGAAATACTTTGCTAAAGAGATTACCATGGCTAGAAGAGAGCCAGGTGCTATTCATATAGACAATGGGAGAAAGACCTTGAAGGCATTTCAAAGACCCTTAAGGATGGTCCTTCCATTACAGGTCCAGAGCTCTAGGAGGGAAGAATTGTTTTTAGGGATGGGCCTGGGGCACCCTCCATGGGCTTGCTGCCAGGGCCTCCTTGAGAGTCTACTTCTTGCATTCTGGCACAGTGCTTTCCATCTGTCCTAGTTGTGGCTCAAGTAGGCACAGGTGTGGCTCAACGCACTGCTGTAGAAGGTACATGCCATAAACCTTGGTGTCATCCATGTGATGTTAAGCTATGGAGGGTATAGCTATGTCTACCCCGATATCCAAGGGTGTTGTAAATAGCCTAGTTGCCCAGGCAGCAACCTGCTGCAGGTGCAGAGCTGTCACAGACAGTACTTATCAGTGTAAAGCCTAGTGAAACTATGGTATGGGGCCACCCCCAAGATCACAGAACTGTAGGGCCACCAGCATCCAACTCAAACATGAGAGAGCTGCAGGCATGAGGCTCTAATCCAAGATCACTGACGTGTGGGCTGAGCCTAGCAACTCCATAGGGGCAGGACTGCCTGAGGCCTTGGGGGCCCAATATCCACACCAGTGTGCCCTGGATGTGGGGCGTGTAGTCAATGGAGGTTATTCCTCAGCTTGAAAATTTAATGTTGTTTGCCCTGTTGAGTTTTGTTCTTACATGGACATGGTTACCCTTTTATTCTTGCCTGTCTTTCTTTTTTGGAACGGGAATGTCTATCCTATGCCTTTTCCACCATTGTATTTTGTAAGTAGATAACTTGCTTCGATTTGACAGGCTCACAGTTAGAGGGAATTTGCCTCAGGAAGAATCATGCCTTGAGTCTCACCCATATTTGATTTCTATGAGACTTTAGACCATGAACTTTTGAGTTTGTGCTCAAACTG
This sequence comes from Pongo abelii, assembly GCF_028885655.2. Taxonomy (NCBI): domain Eukaryota; kingdom Metazoa; phylum Chordata; class Mammalia; order Primates; family Hominidae; genus Pongo; species Pongo abelii. Next base: position 183,373,908 of record NC_071985.2, read on the forward strand.
GTTAAGACTTTGGGGCTATTGAGACAGAATATATGTATTTTGTATGTGCAAAGGAAATGAGATTTGGGGTGTCAGCAGATGAATGCTATGGTTTGAATGTCCCCTTTAAAACTCATGTTGAAATTTAATTGTCATTATAACAGTGTTAAGAGCAGGGACCATTAAGAGGTGATTAGGTCATGAAAGTTCTGTCCTCATGAATCATTTAATGCTGTTATTGTGGAGTGAGTTAGTTATTGTGGGATTTTGGTTCTTTGTTTCCCTCTATTTCACATGTTCTCTTGCCCTTCTGCCTTTTGCTGTGGAATTATCCTCACCAGATGCGGCATGTTCTTGGACTTTGCAGCCTACAGAACTGTTGAGCCAAATAAGGTGTTTTTTTTTTTTTTTTTTTTTTTTTGTTTTTCTTGTAAACTACCTAGTCTGTGGTATTCTGTTATAGCAGAAGAAGATAAACTAAGACATTTAGCAAACTGTTAGGGTAGCATAATGGTCTAGGATATAGGTATTTTTTCCAGGTTGCTTAGGTTTTAAGCCCAGCTCTTACACTTAGTTCCTGTGAGACCAGAACAAATTACTTAATCAATCTGTACTCCAGTTACTGATAAAATGGGAATATGTAGCTCGTAGGGTTGTTGTGAAGATTAAATGAGCTAAATTTATAAAACACTTTGAATAATGTTTGGTAATGTTACATACTATAAAATATTAGATGTTGTTATGACTGTTTTTTATTACTGCCTTCTCAGAGAAGCCTTCCTATAACTGTCCAGATACTTTTTCTTACAGTAACCATCAGATCACAGATGGGATAGCTCCCTAACTGCAGTGGAAGGGACTGGAGGTGAGACTAATCCCTCTCAAGATTTGCTGTGGGATATAGGCTAGAGAACCTGGTCTTGTTGACTTTGAGGGGCACGTCTCCTCGCAAGTCCTTGCACAGATGGGATAGTTTTCTCATTACAGCAGGGGAGCTGGATCTGGGACTAGGCCCTCTTGGGATCTCCTGTGGGACAGAGGCTGGGGAGCCCATCTCTTTAGTCCATACAGATACATGTGTTGTAGCAGGTCTTAGTGCAGATGGAATAGTTCCTCAACCACAGCAAGAAGAACCAAAGCTGAGACTTAGCCCCTCAGGATCTGCTGTGACAGAAGTTGGCATGCCAGTCAGGGAATCTCATACTCCTGAGCTGTAAAATACAGATCCGTGTGCAAGCAGCTGTGAGCTGGGACCTCAGGTGAGGAAGGCTGGAGCCAAAGCACAGGGATCTAGAACTAGAAATTCCATTTGACCCAGCCATCCCATTACTGGGTATATACCCAAAGGACTATAAATCATGCTGCTATAAAGACACATGCACACGTATGTTTATTGCGGCATTATTCACAATAGCAAAGACTTGGAACCAACCCAAATGTCCAACAATGATAGACTGGATTAAGAAAATGTGGCACATATACACCATGGAATACTATGCAGCCATAAAAAATGATGTGTTCACGTCCTTTGTAGGGACATGGATGAAATTGGAAATCATCATTCTCAGTAAACTATCGCAAGAACAAAAAACCAAACACCGCATATTCTCACTCATAGGTGGGAATTGAACAATGAGAACACATGGACACAGGAAGGGGAACATCACACTCTGGGGACTGTTGTGGGGTGGGGGGAGGGGGGGAGGGATAGCATTGGGAGATATACCTAATGCTAGATGACGAGTTGGTGGGTGCAGCGCACCAGCATGGCACATGTATACATATGTAACTTACCTGCACATTGCGCACATGTACCCTAAAACCTAAAGTATAATAATAATAATAATAATAATAAAAGAAAAAAAAAAAAAAAAAAAAAGAAAATAGAAGGAACTAATAGGCAGAAAAAAACTTAAGGTGTTAGAAAAAACAGAAATGAATGAATGAGTGAATAATAATCAGGCTTTTTGAAAGCTTTCCTCCTTTTTCAGTGCTCTGGAATAAATTAAGCAATACTGGAAAAAAAAAAAAAAAAAAAAAAAAAAAAGATTCACTGCCAAGACCAATGTAAGGGGGTAGGTGAGCCTTTTCACCAATGCACTATTGTGTGTGATTCCTTTTGGACCCCTTGGCAGATGGTTTTGGTTGCAGGCTCAAGACCAAATGGGACTGTAGCCAAGCCTCTTAGGGGACTGGGACTTTTCCAGGCTTGAACCAGCAAGCACACTCTGTGGGGCAGGGCATCAGTTTACACTCTGAAAATGACCTTCCTGGGTTTTGGGCTCCACTAGGGGTTTCACAAAATCCTGCCTCAATCCTGAGGCTCCCATAGAAAGACTTTAGACTGGCAGTGGGGTTACCTTCTATTTTGCTATCTTGGTGATGTCTCAAGTTTGTTGATTTGAAGTTCAGAGTAGTTTCCATTGAACCATTCAATGAGCATGATTTATATTGTATGTAGTATCTATATCCATAGAACTATCTTGCAATAATGACTATATGTGATTTTGAACTTGCCTGCCATTTATTCCACCATCTGTAGGAGTGAAGAGGTGGTGCTAGAGCTCAGTGTGCTTCTCACAAGATTTCCACCATTTCTTCCTCTCAATAATCACAGAAATAATGTATTTCTTATTTTTCTATTTATTTCAGTTACAAAAGGCTCGTGAGTCCAGGTCACTATTTTTAATCCGGACTCTCATTTCTTTATGGCACTATACAACCCCGCTCCCACATTCCATCCACCCCTGTATAACTGCCCAGAATAGTCTACTATGTCCTCTGGAACTCATGGTTTATCAGCAGCAAAATCTATAATCTCAATCTCAATTCTGAACCTCCCTTCTGCAAGTTTACTGTAATTGAAAACTAGATCTCCCTTGAAAAGTTTCCCCTACATTCAAAAGGTTGGTTTTCTTTTTTGTTTTTTTGAGATGGAGTCTTGCTCTGTTGCCCAGGCTGGAGGGAAGTGGCATGATCGCAGCTCACTGCAACCTCCATCTCCTAGGTTCAAGCAATTCTTCTGCCTCAGCCTTCCGAGTAGCTGGGACTACAGACACATGCCGCCATGCCCGGCTAATTTTTTGTATTTTAGTAAAGACGGGGTTTCACTGTGTTGCCTAGGCTGGTCTCAAACCCCTGAGCTCAGGCAATCTGCCTGCCTCGGCCTCCCAAAGTGCTGGGATTACAGGCATGAGCCACCGTGCCTGGCGTGGTTTTCTTTCTTTTTTCTTTTTTTAAAATCCTTCATTCATCTCATTGCCACTTCCAGATAATTGTTCTAAACTCCTTCCCATAAAAATTTATCTTTCAAGGTTCTGATATTGGATTATACCACCTGACACCTCTCCTTCTAACATACTCTTCCATCATTTGCTCCATTTCTGTATTCTCCTTTACAGCAAAACTTCCCCCAAAAGAGGTAACTATACTTGATATTACCACTTGTCCTCCTTTCTCTCTTGAACCTGCTCCAATCAGGCTTTCATTGCCCACTACTCCACTGAAGCTCTTGTCAAGGTCGTCAGTGACCTCCAGTTTACCAATTGCAATAGTCAGTTTTTCTCATTCTTCATTTTCTTGACCTTGGCAGCATTTGACACAGTTGATTATGTCCTCTACCTTTTTGAAACAGTTTCATCTCTTAGCTTCTGAGACCACTCTCTTGGCTCTCCTGCTAACTCATTGTTGTTGTTGTTGTTTCACTTGTTTCTTTCTCATTTTCCTGAACCTTAAACCTTTCAAATCCCTCAGGATTTAGTACTCTAGAAAATTTTCCTATCTACTGGTTCCCTATGTCATCTTATTCAGTTTAGTTCCTTTAAGTATTATCTAAATGTGGATGGCTCCTACCTTTATACCTTAAGCCTCAACATCTCTACTGAATTCCATACTTGTGTATGAAACTCTCAACTTAATATCTTTACTTGGATATCCAATAGGCTTCCCAAACATATATGCCCAGACATAAACTTTTGATTTTCTCCCGTTTCAAATCTGTTTCTCAATAGACAAAAGCTCAATTCTTCATGCTCTTCAAGCCAGAAACCTTGAAGTTATCCTTAAATCCTCTCTTTCTCTAGCAATCTATATCAGATTCATTAGCAAATGTAAATTCTGATGAATGAGTCCTGATGTTTTCCTTGCTTCCACTTTTCTACCCCTACAGTTAGTTTTTCAGATAGTAGCCAGAGTGATTCTTTAAAAATATATGTCATCTCAAAATCTTCTGATTACTTCTCATCTGCTTTAGACTAAAACCTAAGTTTTTACACTGATCCTTAAGGTTCTTCATGATCCCCTACCTCTCCAATACCCACTTCTGTCTTCATTGCTAACTCTGTTCAGACCATACTGGTCTCCTTGTCTTTACTGACTGTGCTGAACACTCTCACCTCAGGATATATGCTTTTGCTGTTCTTTCTTCTTGGAACACATTTTCTTCAGTTATCCACATGGCTTACGTCCCCTTACTTTCTTCAGGTTTCTACTCAAATCACCCTCAAAGGAGATCTTTTCTGACCACCCTATTTAAAATAGAAACCCATTTCTATCCCTCTATCTCCTTTACTTGTAAAGAAACATATAATATACTTATGTATATATGTGGGTATGTATATATGTGTGTGTGTATGTATGAATGTATATATTTAACAAGCTCTTATGTAACTCTTAGCATATGCCAGATACTTCAAAAATTACAAATATTATTTATTCTTTATAACACCCATAAGGCATAGGGAAGTAGGTACTATTATTATTGTTATTTTACAGATGGAGAAAGTGAGGTACAGTGCTGTTAAGTACCTTTTCCAAGGTCAAACAGTTGGTAGTGGCATACCTGAGATTGGAAGTTAGGCCATCTTCTTCTATTGTGTACTTAACTATATTATGCCCTATTGTCTCTTAGATAGGGTTCAGTATGCATATGTATATGTATAAATAGCAGTTGTCAATGATGAAATTCATTAGCAGTAACAAGATAAAAAGAGTATAGCCTTCAAAATTCATTCATGAAGTATTATTAACGGATATTGACTATTGTAATAACAAGATAATTATCTTGTAATATCAGTTAGTAGTCTGATAAGCAACTGGCTAGTATTTCTCGGTTTGAGACCCGCCCCCTTTTTTATTTGATACAGGATCTCATTCTGTCACCCAGGCTGGTCTTGACCTCCTGGGTTCAAGCAATTCTCCCACATTAGACTCCCAAGTAGCTAGGACTACAGGCACTTGCAACCATGCCCAGTGTATTAGGCCATTCCTGTGTTCTTATAGAGAAACATCTAAGCATGGGTAATTTATAAAGAAAAAAGGTTTAATTGGCTCACGGTTCTGCAGACAGTACAGGAAGTGTAATGCTGGCATCTGCTTCTGGTGAGGGACTCAGGAAGCTCACAATCATGGCAGAAGGCAAAGTGGGAGCAAGCATGTCACATGGCGAGTGTAGGAACAATAGAGAGGAAGGGGGAGGAGGGTGCCAAGTACTTTTAAACAGCCAGATCTTGCAATAACTCACTCACTATTGTGAAGACAGCACCAAGAAGAAGGTGATAAACTTTTCGTGAGAAATCTTCCCCCATGATCCAGTCACCTCCCACCAGGCCCCAACTCCAACATGAGATTATAATTCAACATGAGATTTAGAGGGGACAACATCCAAACTGTATCACCTGGCTAATTAAAAAAAGTTTAGAGAGATGAGGTCTCGTTTATTTTGCCCAGGCTGGTCTTGAACTCCTGAGCTCAAGCAATCCTCCAGCTTTGAATCTTCTAAAGTCCTAGGATTACAGGCATGAACCACCATGCCTGGCCTTGAGACACTTTCTTAACAAAGTTTTACTTATCTCAGCTGCACTACTAACTAGTTAAATGACGTATGACAAGTTACTTAATTTTTCTAATTCTCAGTATAATCTTTTTTTTTAATTAAATACTTTATTTTTTGAGAGCAGTTTTAGGTTATTGCAAAATTAAAGGAAGAGATTTCTCACATACCCCCACCCCCACATGTATATAGCCTCTCCAATTATCAACATCCTCCAGAAAAGTGGTATTATTTGTTGTGTCAATGAACCTACATTGACACATTATTATCATACATTAGGATTAACTCTTGATTTTGTACAGTTTATGAGTTTGGGCAAATATTTCATGACATGTGTCCATCATTATAATTATATACAGAGCATTTTTCACTGCCCTCGAAATCCTTTGTGCTCCATGTATTTATCTCTGTCTCTCAACCTCTAGCCACTGGTAACCACTGATCTTTCTACTTTATAGTTTTTCCTTTTCCAGAATATCGCATAGTTGGAATCATATAGCATGTAGGCTTTTCAGATTGGTTTCTTTCACTTAGAAATGTGATCAGTTTGCAAATTAGGATAATAATTCCTACCTAAGGGCATTTAATGAAATTTATTGGAAATAATATATATGAAAGCACAGTGCCTGGTACCAGCTGTCAGTTCATGTTAATTGATGTAATGAAGTATAAAGGAATAACTGTGGGAAAACCTGCACTCATTTTCCTACAGATAAAACTATATTCTTTTTGGAATAACGACTGTTATACTTAATGTTTCTTTCAAATTTTACATTCTTGGATAGGAGGAACCCTTTAAAAATAAGATTAAAAGAAACTTAAGAAGTGAAGATATTGCTACTGTTCTTTATATAGCATCTATTATGGCATCTTATACCAACTAGGCACTTAGTTAAGTTAAATGAATTACAACCTTTTGTATATTTGATCAAGCGCTTGTTTATAATTCAACTCATATGATATGAACTTTTATCACATCATTTGTGATTGTTTTGCTACAACTTAGAAAAGCTTCAGCATGGTCAACATGGGCAGAAAGGCTTTTGCTGAAATAAACTTTATAGTTCTCATGAAAAGGGATTAGACACTTATATTGACTTAAGTAGAAAAAATATATAATGGCCCATCTTATATTTAAACATGACCTTTTTCATGACCTTGTAAGAAAATGTGGCTTTAAGGAAATTCCAAGACCAGAATTTCATACAGAGTGAAATAGTTCCTGGCAGGCTCTTTTTGCTATTGTCTGTGTCCTAAGCTTTCATGTGCTGGTGGAGGAAATTAAAGAATAGTCTGTACCAATTTAGAGGCAGAAAGTAGTATTTTCTTTCTTTACACATGTTTACTTACATATGCAGTTCACACACACACACAAACACGTACACATATATCACATCTTATTGTTGGAAATGGACTACATATATTTTTCAGTTAATTGTTAGTATATCTTGACAAAATTTTTTTAGCATTTGAGATATACTTTACACAACTGTGGAATTTTGCATTTATTGGCTGTTAGCCAATAATGGGGGTTGACATAAACATTGGGTATGCTTAGTAGGAAAGACAATTGGATTGGGTGATTTTTTTATTAAATCAGTCTCTCTAACATTGAATAGTTGTGTAACTTTGGAAAAACTTATAACCACGAAAATATAAATTACTTCTTCCAGTGATGGTCCTTAGTTTATATATAAGTGCAAACTGAAGGAAAAGAGAGATTATCTCTAAGGGTTCTTCTGGTACGGTGAACCCTTTTAGCTTTACTGATATGTCTATTTTTGCATGTATAAATGATTACATGAGTTTATGCACATAAGATATTTTTAAGTACAATAACTGCAATAAATAAATAAATATTATTTTCTAAATAGTTGTGGAGAAAGCTTTTTTTCCACATAACAATGCTGTTTAATTGGATAAGGATCAAGTTATACACACACACACACACACACACACAGAGTCCTGTTTCTCTTTATCTTAAAATGAGTAAATCCTGTCAAGATTTGAAATAATACTAGCGATAATGGCTACATAATCTGCCCAATACATTATATACATTATCTTAGTTAATTATTATAAAATCCTAAGGGGTAGGATTCTGAAAGCAAGCTCAAAATCGTACTCATACTAAGGGGAAGAGTAGGGATTTAATACAGCTGTAAGTCTATATTAAAGCTGTATTCTCTTAACTACGTACAGACTCAAGAAGCAAGTGGTGTTATAAATCTATTATTTTAATATATACAGTTCATATATGCTTAATATATTTTTGGGGGTATGCTCAATTGTTGGTCATATTAATAATTCTTACAACTGTAGTGTAATGTATTCCCTAACCCAAAATCTATCTGACTGTGGGCTAATTTTAGGATCTGTTGAAATTGGGGATACATCTTTTAACTTGGCCAGGCTATATTTTGATTCTCTTAATCACAGCGAATAGCCAAGTGATACAGACAAATAAGGAATGGTTCATAAGTCTTTCATTCCTAATAAAATTTAATGCCCCCAAATATTTAGGTATCATCTATTCTGTTTTCAGCTTTCTGCTGCTGCTGACTTCCTTTCATAGTCTGAACTACCCTGGACCATAATCTGAACCATCCTGGACCAAGGGAAGGGTTTGACTTGCTTCATGTTGATTGTGAACACAGAAGGGTTTTGCTTGTGACTCAAGCCAGGCCACCATAAGGGTAATCATGTGATTATTTCAGGGAAAAGACTTTTCATCTTGATCCCAGGGCAGAGACTACAGGCTGGTGATGAAATGTATTTATGATCTCCCTATGCTTTAATCCACCCATGTCAAGGCCCCAAACAACCTTACTCAGGATACATTGTATTAGATGTTAAAAAAAAAGGCAAATTTGTTTCTAAAAATATTAGAGAAACATTTGTGAAGCAGGGAGGATTCCTATACAAGTTGTATATATTTTAAGAAAATTATATGTTACACTGTGAAGTGATGCCATGATGCTTTGCCTGAAAATAAATATCATTTTCTAATTTTGTGAAATTTCTAATCATCACAAAAGGAATTCTGATAAATTTGCTTTGTCAAAATTGAATAATACTTCATCATAGAACTCATGTTGTGTTCAGCGGAGAAAATTTTTTATAGGCATTGTTCTCTTTTTTTGTCACTCTTGAAATCTAATTGTCCAAAGGCCAACCCCACAGCTGTAATTTCATCATCTCTTTAGTGTCATTGTTGTTAACTTAGAATATTGCAGCCATGCTTGTCTTCTGCCTAATGTGGCATGAGAATAGCCTCTAGCAGCTCACTTGGTAGAACTTAAGGTTTTTCACAGTACAAAGTAGGCTGATTGTTTACCTTCTCTGTAAGAAATTAGTTTTATCTACAAAAATGCAATGTTCTTGAAAATCTCTGCAACTTTCAGAAATAGAACATATGATTTGATTATGCTATACATGGATGTGACCATTTTTTTTGACAACTGCTACAGTTACCATTGAAGGCAACCTAGTTTGGAGACAAATGCCATTGGAGTTTTCCAACTAACCCTTTTTAAAAGAGCTCATTTCTTATATGAGGATCTCCGTAATTGGCCTTCATTTTGATGAAATGATTATTTTTCCCAGTTTATATGTTATTTTTGTACTGAGGTTGAATTTCAAAGATTCATGAAGTATTATTATCCAATTCCTCTGTCATTATGTTGCACCAACACTGGAAATTTAGGTGCCCTGGCATAGGTCTAAAATGTATTTTTGAGTTTAAATATGCCTCTTAACTTCTCTTAGGTGAGCCTCAGCTTCATCACCTATAACATTGTACAGGATGTTGGTGGCCAAATGAGCTCTAAGACCCTTCAAGTTCTAAAGTTGTGTAATTGTGTTTTTCGGGATAAGTTTATGGAATAAGCTTAATTTATATTTCCCTAAGGCTGAAGAAAAGTATCCATATGAATGGATTTAGTATGATACAGTGGAAAGAGCAGGAGTATTTGAAATCAGATCTGAGTTGAATTTAATAGCTGTATGATGTTAGCATCTATCAGAGTGGCTGATGGTGAAAATTTAATATATATTTCCTTAATGAATAAATGTACCCACTGTCTGCTCCCTGCCACCATGCCTACCTTTTATGTATGGAGTTATTTGATAATCATTTGTTACAGATTCTAGAAGTATATTGCACATATTGTTTCCCTCTTATTTCTTTACCTTCTGTAGTGTTCTCAGTGCTTGAGACTGCTAATCAGACCCTGTATAGAATCCAGTTCATTGGCCTGGCGTTCTGATCTGACAACACCATACCTTTCCAGCTTTGTTCCTTCAGCCTACATACTTCAGCTCTACTTTTCCACTTTGTCTTATTTATCACTATAATTATTATAAGAATGAGTATTTCTTGAACACCAAATATGGACAGTTATTTGCCAGTATCTGTAATAGATATTTCATCTATTATTCATTTAATTCTTATAGAAATCTATGGGATAGGTAATATTAACCCCTGTTTTACAGTTGGCAGAAACTGTGGCTAAAAGAGCTTAAGTAACTTTCTGAAGTTCATACAATTATTATTATTATTTTTTATAATAACTTTTAGGTTCAGGAGTACACGTGCAGACTTGTTATATAGGTAAACTGTGTGTAACAGGGGTTTGGTTTACAGATTATTTAGTCACCTAGATAATAAGCATAGTACCCAATAGGTATTTTTTCTGATCCTCTCCCTCTTCCCACCCTCCACCCTCAAGTGGGCTCTGGTGTCTATTGTTCTCCTCTTTGCGTCCATGTGTTCTTGTTGTTTAGACCCCACTTATCAGCGAGAACATGCAGTATTTGGTTTTCTGTTTCTGTGTTCCTGTGTTAGTTTGCTTAGGATAATGACCTCCAGCACCATCCATGTTGTTGCAAAGGATATAATCTCATTCTTTTTTATGGCTAGGTAGTATTCCCTGGTATATATGTACCACCTTTTCTTTATCCACTCTACCATTGATGGACATTTAGGTTGATTCTATGTCTTTGCTATTGTGAATAGTGTTTCCATGAACATACATGTGTCTTTATGGTGGAGTGATTTATATTCCTTTGAGTATATACCCAATAATGGGATTACTGGGTTGAATGGTAATCGTGTTTCAAGTTCTTTGAGGAATCACCACACTGCATTCCACAATGGCTGAACTAACTTACATTTCCACTAGCTGTGAGTAAGCATTTCTTTTTCTCTACAACCCTGCAAACATGTTATTTTTAATTTTTAAAAATAATATCCATTCTGACTGGTGTGAGATGGTATCTCATTGTGGTTTTTGATTTGCGTTTCTCTGGTTTGTTTGTTTGTTTTTTGAGACAGAGTCTCTCTCTGTTGCCCAGGCTGGAGTGCAGTGACATGATCTCAGCTCACTGCAACCTCCATCTCCTGGGCTCAAGAAATTCTCCTGCCTCAGCCTCCTGAGTAGCTTGGATTACAGGCATGTGCCACCACGCCCAGCTAATTTTTGTATTTTTAGTACAGATGGGGTTTCACCATGTTGGCCAGGCTGGTCTTGAACTCCTGACCTCGATCTGCCCATCTTGGCCTCCCAAAGTGCTGAGATTACAGGCGTGAGCTACCACACCCGGCCTGATTTGCATTTCTCTAATGATTAGTAATGTTGAGCATTTTTTCATATGCTTGTAGGCTGCATGTATGTATTCTTTTGAAAAGTGTTCATATCCTTTGCCCAGTTTTTAATAGGGTTGTTTGTGTTTTGCTTGTGAATTTGTTTAAGGTCCTTATAGATTCTGGATATCAGACTTTTGTCAGATGCATAGTTTACAAGTATTTTCTTCCATTCTCTAGGTTCTCTGATTGTTGATAGTTTCTTTTGCTGTGCAGAAGCTCTTTAGTTTAATTAGACACCACTTGTTAATTTTTGGTTTTGTTGCAGTTTCTTTTGGCATCTTTGTCATGAAATCCTTGTCAGGTTCTGTGTCCAGAATGGTATTTCCTAGTTTATTTCCCAGGGTTTTTATAGTTTTGGTTTTACATTTAAGTCTTTGATCCATCTTGTGTTAATTTTTGCATTTGGTGTAAGGAAGGGGTCCAGTTTCAGTCTTCTGAATATGGCTAGCCAGTTATCACAGCACCACTTATTGAAAAGGGAGTCCTTTCCTTGTTGCTTATGTTTGTCAAGTTTGTCAAGGATCAGATGGCTGTAAGTATGAGGGATTATTTCTGGGTTCTGTATTCTGTTCCATTGGTCTATGTGTCTGTTTTTGTACCAGTACAGTGCTGTTTTGGTTACTGTGGACTTGAAATATAGTTTGAAGTTGGATAATGTGATGCCTCCAGCTTTGTTCTTTTTGCGTAGGATTGCTTTGGCTATTTGGATTCTTTTTTGGTTCCATATGAATTTTGAGATAGTTTTTCTCATTCTGTGAATAATGTCATTGCTAGATAGGAATAGCATTGAATCTGTAAATTGCTTTGGTCAGTATGGTCATTTTAACCATATTGATTCCTCCTATCCATGAGCATGGAATGTTTTTCCATTTGCTTGTGTCTTCTCTAATTTGATCAGTGTTTTGTAATTCTTACTGTGGAGATCTTTCACCTTGCTGGTTAGCTGTATTCCTATGTATTTTATTCTTTTTTTGTGGCAATGTGAGTGGGATTTCATTCCTGATTTGGCTTTCAGCTTGGATATTGTTGGTGTATAGGAATGCCAGTGATTTTTGTATATTGTTTTTGCATTCTGAAACTTTGCTGAAGTTGTTTATCAGACCAAGGAGCTTTTGGACATAAGCTATTGGGTTTTCTAGATATGGAATCATGTTATCTGCAAACAGAAATAGTTTGACTTCCTCTCTTCCTATTTGGATGACTCTTATTTCTTTCTCTTGCCTGATTGCTCTGGCCAGGGATTCTAGTACTATGTTGAATAAGAGTGGTGATAGAAGTCATCCTTGTCTTGTTCCACTGTTCAAGGGGGAATGCTTTCAGCTTTATAAAGTGGTAAAAGAAGAAAATTCAAACATGGGTCCTTTGACTTTGTGCTTAACTGTGTTAAAAGAAAGATTGGTTTGTAAACTTTGTTACACTACATCACTATAAGTCATTTTACATCATTATAAATGGTACCTATAAAAACAATAGCAGCAGTGGCAGCAACACTCTAAAAAAAGTATCTGTAATCCAAGGCTTCTTCAGGTTTGTACTATGCAGAATACTCTGCAGAGGTTACCTAAACATTTGCATGTGTGTTTAAAAGAGAAGCTGTCAGCCTTTAATAGATAGTATATTATCAGAGCAGTGTCTCTGCGATAGAATGTTATTCTTAGCTTGTTGAATCAGAGGAGTGTCCCAGGAGACCATAAGTACATTCTGACATAAGCTTTTGGTCTCCTGTTTCATCCTCTGGATCTGTTCTACTGCTTTTTGGGTATTAAAATGTGGCTTTAGGCATTATTAGTGTGATATTTGCTTCATCTCAGGTATAGGAAGAGTGCGGGGAATATGAAGAACTTTGCCACCTTATTTCTTGACTTTATAAAACCTCTTGACAGCTGGGCTCAGTGGCTCATGCCTGTAATCCCAGCACTTTGGGAGGCTGAGGCCGGCAGATCACCTGAGGTCAGGAGTTCAAGACCAGCCTGACCAACATGGAGAAACCCTGTCTACTAAAAATACAAAATTAGCCTGGCGTGGTGGTGCATGCCTTTAATCCCAGCTACTCAGGAGGTTGAGGCAGGAGAATCTCTTGATCCTGGGAGGCAGAGGTTGTGGTGAGCCAAGATTGCGCCATGGCACTCCAGCCTGGGCAACAAGAGTGAAACTCTATCTCAAAAAATAAAATTAATAAAAAAAGAAACAACAACAACAACAACAACAACAAAAAACCCTCTTGACATTAGGAGACACTAGCTTCTACAGTTAGAAGCAATATGTGAAAGATTCACCAAGATAATAAGCCTGCTTAATGTCACTGTATTTGATCTTGATAGAGTTGTTGGTTATTTCTTCAACCCGTTCCTTCTGCCCAGTTATTGAGCAAACTTTTTTTTTTTTGAGATGGAGTCTTGCTCTGTCACCCAGGCTGGAGTGCAGTGGTACGATCTCGGCTCACCACAACCTCTGCCTCCTGGGTTCAAGTGATTCTCCTGCCTTAGCCTCCCCTGTAGCTGGGATTACAGGCGTGTGCCACCAATGCTCAGCTAATTTTTGTATTTTTGGTAGAGATGGGGTTTCACCATGTTGGCCAGGCTGGTCTGGAACTGCTGACCTCAAGTGATCTGCTTGCCTCGGCCTCCAAAAGTGCTGGGATTCCATACATGAGCCACTGTGCCCAGCCTGAGCAAACATTTTTTATACACCTTTTATGTACTATACCAATTAAATAAACCAGGAGTCACAGTAAGTCCCATTTTACTCAAATCTGATTTAATTGGTTAGCTGTTTTGATTCTATAGGCAAAGAAAGCCGTCATTTAATATGATGTCCTTAGTTTTACAGATAAAGAAACAAGTCCATGTAGGTAGAATAATTAAGACCACATAGTAAGTGGCACAGAAGGGATGTGAACCTAAGTTTTTGTTTTCTTTTAATTTTTTTTTTGTGGGTATATAGTAAGTGTCCTTTGATACAGGCATGTAAAGTGTAATAATCACAAAAGTGTATATTGTGTATCCATCACCTCAAGCATTTATCCTTTGTGTTATAAACAATTCAGTTATACTCATTTAGTTATTCTTAAATGTACAATTAAATTATTATTGACTATAATCACCCTGTTGTGCTAGTGAATACAGGTGTCTTATTCATTCTTTTAATTTTTTTTAATTTTTGTGGACACATAGTAGGTGTATATATTTATAGGTCACATGAGATATTTTGGTAGAGGCATGCAATGTGTCATAATCATATCATGGAAAATTGGGTATTCATCGCCGCAAGCATTTATCCTTTGTGTTACAAACAATCCAATTACACTCTTTTAGTTATTTTTAAATGTGCAATTAGATTATTATTGACTATAGACCCTCTGTTGTACTACCAAATATAAGGTCTTATTCTTTCTTCTGCTATTTTTTTCTACTCACTAACAATGCCCACTTCCGCTTCACATCCACACTACTCTTTGTAGCCTCTGGTAACCATCCTTCTACTCTCTGTCTCCTTAAGTTCAGTTTGGTGTAATTTTTAGCTCCCACACACAAAAAATGAGAATGTAAGAAGTTTGTCTTTCTGTGCCTAGCTTACTTCACTTAACACAATGACCTCTAGTTTCATCCATGTTGATGCAAATGACAGGATCTCATTCTTTTTTTATGGCTGGATAGTACTTTATTGTATATAAATACCACTTTTTCTTCATCCATTCATCTATTGACAGGCACTTGAGTTGCTTCCAAATCTTGCCTAGAGTGAATAGTGTTGCAGTAAACATGGGTGTGCAGATATGCCTTTGATATACTGATATCTTTTCTTTTGCATATATGCCTAGCAGTGGGATTGCTGTATAAAATATGGTAGCTCTATTTTTAGTTTGTTGAGGAACCTCAAAACTGTTCCCATAGCAGTTGTACTAATTTACATTCCCACCAACAGAATATGAGGGTTCTTTTTCTCTACATCCTCGCCAGTGTTTGTTATTGCCTGCCTTTGGATAAATGCCATTTTAACTGGGGTGAGATGATATCTCTTTATAGTTTTGACCTGCATTTCTGTGATGATCAATGAATTTGAGCACCTTTTCTTATGCCTACTTGTCATTTGGATGTCTTCTTTTGAGAAATGTCTATTCAGGCCTTTTGCCCATTTTTAAATTTGAATTACTAGCTTTTTTTTCCCCTGTAGAGTTTTGGAGCTCTTTCTACATTCTGATTATTAATCCCTTTTCAGGTGGGTAATTTGCAAATATTTTCTCCCATTTAGTGGGTTATCTCTTCACTTTGTTGATTATTTCCTTTGCTGTGCAGAGACTTTTTAACTTGATGTGATCCCATTTGTTCATTTTTGCTTTGGTTACCTGTTCTTGTGGGGTATTGCTCAAGAAATCTTTGCCCAGTTCAATGTTCTGGAGAGTTTCCCCAATGTTTCTTGTAGAGGTTCATAATTTCAAAGTCTTAAATTTAAGTGTTTAATCCATTTTGATATGATTTTTGTACATGGCAAAAAAGAGGTGTATAGTTTCATTCTTCTGCATATGGATATCCAGTTTACCATTTATTGAAGAGACTGTCCTTTCCCTAATGTATGTTCTTTGCATCTTTGTTGAAAGTGAGTTCCTTGTAGATGAATGGATTTATTTCTGGGTTATCTATTCTGCTCCATTTTTCTATGTGTCTGTTTTTTATGCTATTATCATGCTGTTCGAGTTACTATAGCTCTGTAGTATAATTTGAAGTCAGGTAATGTGATTCCTCCAGTTTTGTTCTTTTTACATAGGATAGCTTTGGGTCTTCTGAGTCTTTGTGGCTCCATAGAAATTTTAGGATTTTTTTTCTATGTTTGTGAAGAATGTCATTATATTTTGACAGGGATTGCATTGAATCTGTAGATTGCTTTGGGTAGTATGGACATTTTAATAATATTGATTCTTCCAATGCATGAACTTGGAATATCTTTCCACTTTTTTGTGTCCTCTTCAATTTTTTAAATCAATTTTTTATAGTTTTTATTTTAGAGATCTTTAATTTCTTTGGTTAGGTTAATTCTGAGGTATATAATTTTATTTGTGGGTATTGTATATGGGATTAGTTTTACAATTTCTCTTTCACATTGTTCACAGTTGGCATATAGAAATGTGATTTTTTTGTATGTTGATTGTGTATTCTGCAACTTTACTGAATTTATCTGTTCTAATAGTTTTCTGATGGTTTTTTTAAGTGCAAGTTTATATCATCTACAAACAAGAACAATTTGATTTATTCCTTTCCAATGTGGATGACCTTTATGTCTGTCTGTTATCTGATTTCTCTAGTTAGGACTTCCAGTACTATGTTGAATAATAGTGATGAAAGTGGGCATCCTTGTCTTGTTCCAGATCTTAGAGGATAGGCTTTCAGTTTTTTAAAATTAAGTTTGATACTAACTGTGGGTCTGTTGTATGTGGATTTTATTGTATTGAGGTATGTTCATTCCATGTCCAGTTTTTTTTTAGGGTTTTTATCATGAAGGGTTGCTGAATTTTATTAAATGCCTTTTCAGCAACAATTGAAATGATCGTATTGTTTTTGTCCTTCATTCTGTTTATATGATGTATCACACTGATTTGCATATATTGAACCATCCTTGCTTCCCAGGGAGAAATCCTACTTGGTCATGCATGAGGAATGATCTTTTTAATGTGTTATTGAGTTTGGATTGCTAGTATTTTTTTTGAGAATTTTTGCATCAATTTTTGTTCAGTGATATTAGCATTCAGTTGTGTGTGTGTGTGTGTGTGTGTGTGTGTGTGTGTGTGTTTTGATGGGTCTGTTTCTGGTTTTGGTATCAGGGTACTACTGGCCTCATAGAATAAGTTTAGAAGTATTCTCTCCTTGTCTATTTTTTCAGAATAGTTTGTGTAGGATTGGTATTAGTGCTTTAAATATTTGGTAAAATTCGTCAGTGAAGCCATCAGGTTTCAGCCTTTTCTTTGGTCAGAGACTTTTTCTTATAGTGTGAAATGCTTTGTTAAAATCTATTAGTTTCATGTTGTTTACAGTGCAGATTAAGTTTGAAGTTTCTTTGTTGATTTTCTGTCTGCATGATCTCTCTGATGCTGAAAGCAGGGTGTTTATGTCTCCAGCTATTATTTTATTGGGGTCTATATCTCTTTAGCTCTAATAATATTTTTTTTATATATCTGGGTTCTCCAATATTGGGTACATATATATTTACAATTGCTCTGTTCTCTTGCTGAATTGACCCCTTAATTACTACATGGTGACTTTCTTTGTCTTGTCTTACAGCTTTTGTCTTGAGATCTCTTTTGTCTGATATAAGTACACCTACTCCTGCTCTTTTTTTGTTTCCATTTGCATAGAATGTCTTTTTGCATTCTTTTATTTTCAGTCTATGTGTATCTTTATATGTGAAGTGTGTTTCTTGTAGGCAACAGATAGTTGGATCTTGTTTTTTTTTTTTTTTTTAACCCCATTCAGCCACTCTCTGTCTTTTCATTGAGGAGTTTAGTACATTTACATTTAATGTTATTATTGATAAATAAGGACTTGTATTGCCATTTTGTTATTTGTTTTCTGGTTGTTTCATGGTCTTCTTTTCCTTTCTTTTTCCTTCCTGTGTTTCTTTTCATGAAGGTGATTCTCTCTGGTGGTATAATTTAATTTCTTGCCTTTGCATGTATGTTTTTATTATATGTTTTTAGATTTGAGGTTGCCACGTGTCTTGTGAATACTATGTTAGAACACATTATTCTCAACTGATGACAACTTAATAGTGCTTGCATAAACAAACAAGCAAAAGGAAAACTAATAAAAATTCTGCATTTCAACTTTATCTTCCTACTTTTTTAATTTTTAAAAAAGCTATATTTTATTGTACTATGTTTCTGTTTTTTATCTTATTGTACTATTTATGTCTTGAAAATTTGTTATAGTTATTTTTGATTGGTTCATTGTTTAGTTTTTCTACTTAAGAAAAGAGTAACTTACACAACACAGTTACAATGTTATAACATTCTGTTTTCCTGTGTACTTATGATTACCAATGTTATAATATTCTGTGGTTTCCTGTATACTTATGGTTACCTGTGATTTTTGTGCCTTCTGATGATTTCTTAGTGTTCATTAATGTCCCTTTCTTTATGACTGAAGAACTGCCTTTAGCATTTCTTATAGAACAGGTCTGGTGTTGAAATCTCTCAGTTTTTTTTTTTTTTTTTAGCTGGGAAAGTCTTCATTTCCCAGGAGAGTATTTTTGCTAAATATACTATTCTAGGATAAAAGTTTTTTCTTTCAGCACGTTAAATATGTCATGCCACTGTCTCCTGGCCTGTAGGGCTTCCACTGAAATGTTGCTACCAGACATATTGGAACTCCATTGTATGTTATTTATTTCTTTTTTCTTGCTACTTTTGGGATCCTTTATTTGTGACCTTTGGGAGTTTGATTATTAATTGCCTTGGCATAGTCTTCTTTGAGCTAAATCTGCATGATGTTCTATAACCTGTACTTGAATATTGATATCTTTCTCTAGGTTTGTAAATTTCTGTTATTATTTCTTTGAAAAAATTTTTTACCCATCTCTCTCTCTTTTCATCTCCCCTTTAAGGCCAATAAATCTTAGATTTGGCTGGTTGAGGCTACTGTCTAGATCTTGTAGGAATACTTCATTGGTTTTTATTCTTTTTTCTTTTGTATCCTCTGACTGTGTGTTTTCAAATAGCCTGTCTTTGAGCTCACTAATTCTTTCTTCTACTTGATCAAGTCCTCTATTGAGTGGCTTTTGCATCCGTCAGTATGTCAATTGCATTTTTCAACTCCAGAATTTCTGCTTGAGTCCTTTTAATTATTTTAATCTCTTTGTTAAATTTATCTGATAGAATTCTGAATTCCTTCTCTTTGTTATTTTGAAGTTCTTTGAGTTTCCTCAAAACAGCTATTTTCCTCAAAACAGCTTTGAGTTTCTTCAACAGCTATTACTAATTTTCCTTCTGAAAGGTCACATATCTCTGTCTCTTCAGGATTGATCCCTAGTGCCTTATTTAGTTCATTTGGTAGAGTCATATTTTCCTTGATGGCCTTGATGCTTGTGTGGGTTCATTCATGTCCAGGCATTGAAGAGTTAGGTATTTAATGTACTCTTTGCAGTCTGGGCTTATTCTATCTGTCCTTTTTTGGAAGGCTTTTTAGGTATTCGTAAGGACTTGGGTGTTGTGATCTAAGCTGTGTCTGCATTAGGAGGCACTCCCAGTCCAGTACTGCTGTGGTTCTTGCAGATTCATAGAGGTACTGCCTTGGCTGTGTTCAGTAGGATTCAGAACAATTCTCTGAATTAGCAGGCAGAGACTCTTGTTCTTTTCCCTTATTTTCTCCTAAACAAGCAGAGTCTGTCTCTTTGTGCTGTGCCACCTGGTGCTGGGTTTGGGCTGACATGAGCATCAGTGTGACTACTACCACTGGGAGTGTGCTGAGTGAGACCTAAAGCCAGCACAGCCCTGGGTCTTGCCCAAGGCCCACTGTAACTACTACCTGTCTACTGCCTATGTTCACTCAAAGCCCTAGGGCTGTATAATCAGCAGTTTGTGAAACCAGCCCAGCTTGTGTTCTCTCCTTCATGCCAGCAAGCTCTTCCAGGACCCAGGTGGGTCCTGAGATGCAGTCCGGGAGGCAGAGACTGGAGTCAAAAAACCTTAGAAATCTAACCGGTGCTTTCTTCTCCTGAGGCTGAGCTGGCTGTCAAACCATGAGACAGAGTCCTTCCCATGCTTTCCTTATTTTTCCACTGGTGGAGGAGCATCTCTTCTTGATCACCACTACCATAGCTCGCAGGGAGTACTGTCAGGCTATTGTCAATGTTCGCTTAAGGCCCCAGGGCTTTTCAGTCTGTTTATGGTGAATGCTGCCAGGCCTGGGACTCACCCTTTAGGGCAGTGGGCTACCTTCTGGCCCAGAACTGGTCCAGAAATGCCATCCAAGAGTCAAGGCCTAGAACTGAGGCCCTCAAGAGCCTACTTGGTGGTTTACCTTACTGTGGCCAAGCTGGTATCTGATTTTTGGTTGTTATGAAAGTGTTTTTTTTGTGTAGATAGTTGTTAAATTTGGTGTTCCTGTGGAGAGAACAATCGGTGGAGCCTTTTATTTGGCCATCTTGCTCTGTCCTTCTGGTCCTGTGTTTTCTTAATTCCAGATCAGGGCTTTTTCCAGTATACTCTGCTGCCTCTCAGCTATACTAAAAGATATAGCTGGGTATAACAATGGAAGCAAAGACATGACTTCATGGATTTTTGCACCTTCTTCCTTCACTTCTAAGGATTGTTGATTTTCCATTTCTTTCACTTTGGTGGACCTGTTTCTCAGGGAGCTTCTTGACAACCCTGGCATGCCTCTAATGTATTTTATTTAGTGTCTCCTGGCAGGACTTCTACTTATACTATTTCTAAGACTGTGAAGAGTAGAGCAAAACTGCAAAGTATTAGGAAAAGAGAAGAGAACAGGGACTGAAGTAGCTAAGAAAGGAGCAGTCAGTAGCAGACTACCATGAATAATGGGGTAAACTGGAAATAAGAGGTAAAGAAGAAAGGGGAGTTTGCTGAAGTTGAAAGGTAAGAGCAAGTATGAAACAGAAAAGTGTGAGGAATAGGTGACATCTCGTCTTATCATCTACAAAATACGAATAATAATACTAATTCTGCTTATCTCATAGTATTTTTGTAAGGACTTCAGGGAGAAAAGGTTTTCGAAGCCTCTGAAGCAGAGTGTACCATTAAGGGGGTGATGCTTGATGAAGATGGTAATGGTTAAGCATGTGGTCTAAAGGAAAAGAAATGGTAAGGAGATAGAGCAAGCATAGAAAGTACAGTGATTGGCAAAAAGCATTGGTATTATAGAAGGGAAGAGGTAAGATATGTATGAAAAGATAAAATGAAGTACATACTAGGTAAAAAAATCAAAAAGGATGCAATAATTTGCATGTGCTTAATTTAGCACACTAAGTAGAAGGAATGAATAATTTGGAGGTGCTACTTTACCATACTGTTTAATAATGGGAACGATTGGAATTGCGGAGGGACCTTGTATCAGCCATTTGAGAGCTTATCAATATACTTTTTTTCCCTTAGCTTTAACAAGTCAGAGAAAGGCAGATAGATTTGATAGAGAATACATATTAAAATTGACAATAATTTTATAAATTGATAATATAGTTATTAAAAAATATTAATTGTCATTACCAAACTCAAAGCAAGTACTTAGGTTGCCAGGTTGAGAAGATACTATTTGTTGGTGCTTCTGGTGAACTTCCAGGAAAGGAGACTGTTGGCATTTGTTGCTGTCTTGTTCACTGATTGCAGTGTGTGTTTATTTGACCATCATGCTCTGTCCCTCTGGTCCTTTGTTTTTTTAGTTCCAGATCAGGGCTTTTCCCAGTTTACCCTGCTGCCTCTCAGCTGCCGTCTTATCCAGCAAGTTGAAATTGAAATGTTTTAGAATGGATGATGTAGCTCTGAAGACAGGGGCTTAAACTTTAAGCTTTGTTTTTCACTTAATCTCAAAGTGTTAAGTGAATACTCAATTCTTTGTAATGAAAGCAACATGGATAGTGGCATGGGAATGAATGGGGAGACCAGTATTACTGGATGGAGGAGAGTCTGCATTGTTAACTTCTCTTCATATTCTATGCACTTGTCTTATCAATTCTGTTGCAGTTTCTGTACGCCCTGATACATCTTTCTGCTAGCCTTTGGATTGCAAGTTCATTAGCCTAGACCACTTTCTCTTCTTCACCAATGTAATTTTTACTCAACTTTCAGGGTTTATATCAGGTTTCACTTTCAAGCACCCTTCTTTGACTTACTAGGTTAGGATGCCTCAACCTTGGACTACTGACATTTTGAGCCAGATAATTCTTGGTTGTGGGGTTATTTCTGTGCATTATAGGTTATTGATCAACATCTGTGGCCTCTACCATCTAGATGCCACTAGCACCTCCTACAGTTGTGACAAATGAAAATGTCTGTAGTCATTGTTAAATGTCCCTTGAGCAGCAAAATTGCCCAGGGTTGAGAATCACTGATACAGATGAGGAAATTAGAACTTTCCTTACACATCTTCATTCCATTTCAGTGATATTTTGGGAGGAGGGAATTTAACTTGCTCACTCATTTTTTTCCATTTTGTATCAAAAGTGTACAATTAAAGGCAATGGAATAGTGCTCTCAATTTCTTTTAGTTCTTTCTGTTCCTTGAATGTTACAAGTTTGCTTCTTCTTCAGCATCTTTACACTTTTTCTTTCTTCTACCTCTGATGCTCTTTGCCTAGATCTTCACAGAAATTACTGTCTCCCTTAACTCAGGGGTCAAATAAAGTGTCATTTCTTCAGAGAATTCTTCCCTACCATCTTATCTAAAGTAGTACCTCCTCTCTCAATCTCATTGTTTTATTTTTCTTCATAGCACCTTTTACTACCTGTCATTTGTATTTGTATTAATGTGCATAGGCTTACTGTTATGCCAGATGAACCCCAAATTTAATTGACTAAACAATAAAATCTATTTCTTACTCTGATCATAGTTTTGGGCTTACTAGAGAATCATCCAGTCATTTAGGGAGTCAAGCTCTTTCTTATATATGCCTCCTCCATCTGCTAAGATCATGTTTCTCTGTTTTTGGCTGGTGAATTGGGAAAGAGTATGGAGGATTATGTTTGAAAGAAGGTCTGGAAATGAAATAATCTCTTTTTCCTACAGTTATATTGCCTAGAGTTCAGTCACATGACCTTATCTAAATGCAAGGGAAACTGGGAAATGCAGTCAGTTTATATACCCAGGAGAGAAGAGGAAGTGGGATTCGGTGGAATTATATATTTATATATCTACCATAGTATTATTTATTTATATATTTATTAAGTATCTCTCCAACCAGAGTATAGGTTCCATAGAGGCAGAGATTTTGACTGTTTTTTTTTTCTTTCTCCATGTCATAACAAATGCGTAGAACAATGTCTGGAAAATAAGTGGTACACAGTAATATTTGCTGCAAGGGCCCCTGAATGAGTGTTGTCTGTCTTATCTGCTGTTGTCTCCACACTTAGAACTTTTCTGAGTTGCAGTTGGCACTCAATTATTTATTGAAGGAATAAATGCATGAATGAGTCATGATTTTGAAATCAGAGCTGGATTTTAATTACAGCCTTTTCACTAATTTGCTGTGTGATATTGGGAAAGTTAACTGTTTAAGCCTCAATTTTTTCTTATCAGTAAAATAAAGGAATTAAGAACTACTCCCTAGGTGTTTTAGACATGAATTCTTTGCCCATGCCTATGTCCTGAATGATAATGCCTAGGTTTTCTTCTAGGGTTTTAATGGTTTTAGGTCTACGTTTAAGTCTTTAATCCATCTTGAATTAATTTTTGTATAAGGTGTAAGGAAGGGATCCAGTTTCAGGTTTCTACATATGGCTAGCCAGTTTTCCCAGCACCATTTATTAAATAGGGAATCCTTTCCCCATTGCTTGTTTTTCTCAGGTTTGTCAAAGATCAAATAGTTGTAGATATGCGGCGTTATTTCTGAGGGCTCTGTTCTGTTCCATTGATCTATATCACTGTTTTGGTACCAGTACCATGCTGTTTTGGTTACCGTAGCCTTGTAGTATAGTTTGAAGTCAGGTTGCGTGATACCTCCAGCTTTGTTCTTTTGGCTTAGGATTGACTTGGCGATGCAGGCTCTTTTTTGGTTCCATATGAACTTTAAAGTAGTTTTTCCCAATTCTGTGAAGAAAGTCATTGGTAGCTTGATGGGGATGGCATTGAATCTATAAATTACCTTGGGCAGTATGGCCATTTTCACGATATTGATTCTTCCTACCTATGAGCATGGAATGTTCTTCCATTTCTTTGTATCCTCTTTTACTTCATTGAGCAGTGGTTTGTAGTTCTCCTTGAAGAGGTCCTTCACATCCCTTATAAGTTGGATTCCTAGGTATTTTATTGTCTTTGAAGCAATTGTGAATGGGAGTTCACTCATGATTTGGCTCTCTGTTTGTCTGTTATTGGTGTATAAGAATGCTTGTGATTTTTGTACATTGATTTTGTATCCTGAGCCTTTGCTGAAGTTGCTTATCAGCTTAAGGAGATATTGGGCTGAGAAACACCAAAAGCAATGGCAACAAAAGCCAGAATTGACAAATGGGATCTAATTAAACTAAAGAGCTTCTGCACAGCAAAAGAAACTACCATCAGAGTGAACAGGCAACCTACAAAATGGGAGAAAATTTTCGCAACCTACTCATCTGACAAAGGGCTAATATCCAGAATCTACAATGAACTCAAACACATTTACAAGAAAAAAACAAACAACCCCATCAAAAAGTGGGTGAAGGACATGAACAGACACTTCTCAAAAGAAGACATTTATGCAGCCAAAAGACACATGAAAAAATGCTCATCATCACTGGCCATCAGAGAAATGCAAATCAAAACCACAATGAGATACCATCTCACACCAGTTAGAATGGCAATCATTAAAAAGTCAGGAAACAACAGGTGCTGGAGAGGATGTGGAGAAATAGGAACATTTTTACACTGTTGGTGGGACTGTAAACTAGTTCAACCATTGTGGAAGTCAGTGTGGCAATTCCTCGAGGATCTAGAACTAGAAATACCATTTGACCCAGCCATCCCATTACTGGGTATATACCCAAAGGACTATAAATCATGCTGCTATAAAGACACATGCACACGTATGTTTATTGCGGCAGTATTCGCAGTAGCAAAGACTTGGAACCAACCCAAATGCCCAACAATGATAGACTGGATTAAGAAAATGTGGCGGATATACACCATGGAATACTATGCAGCCATAAAAAATGATGAGTTCCTGTCCTTTGTAGGGACATGGATGAAACTGGAAATCATCATTCTCAGTAAACTATCACAAGGACAAAAAACCAAATACCGCATGTTCTCACTCATAGGTGGGAATTGAACAATGAGAACACATGGACACAGGAAGGGGAACATTACACTCTGGGGACTGTTGTGGGGTGGGGGGAGGGGGGAGGGCTAGCATTAGGAGATATACCTAATGCTAAATGACGAGTTAATGGGTACAGCACACCAGCATGGCACATGTGTACATATGTAACTAACCTGCACATTGTGCACATGTACCCTAAAACTTAAAGTATAATAATAATAATAAAAAAAGAAAAAAAAAAGAAAAAAAAACTACTCCCTAGGATTTTTCTGTTATGCAAAATAATGTATAAAATGCTTAGCCCAATGTCTCACACATTGTAAGTACTCAAAAAGTAGTAGCTATTTTTGTTGTTTTTCACCAAATTCTACTTTGAATCCCGATTGATTCATTTTGCCTTCAGTGGTTCAATACACGTAATTTTCACCTCTTTAAACTTATTGAAATGATATAAGCATGATCTGAGAGAGCTTCTACATTTGTATTCTTTAATCACTTATTCATCCATTCATTCAAGGGTTTATAACTTATGTATTCCATTTAAGACACTTTGTTCAGCAATGTGAGGAGACAAGAATAGTGTATTATCTGTTGTGAAGTTTAAATTTAGAAGATTATAAAACCTGAGTATTTCTTTTTTTTTTTTTTTTTTTTTTGAGATGGAACCTCACTGTGTCACCCAGGCTGGAGTGCAGTGGTGCGATCTGGCCTCCCTGCAACCTCCACCTCCCAGGTTCAAGTGATTCTCCTGCATCAGCCTCCTGAGTAGCTGGGACTACAGGCATGTGCCACCACGCCCAGCTAATTTTTTTGTATTCTTAGTGGAGATGGGGTTTCACTTTGTTAGCCGGGATGGTCTCCATCTCCTGACCTCGTGACCCAACCGCCTCAGCCTCCCAAAGAGCTGGGATTATAGAAACCTTATTATTTCTATATTTAGGTTACATAGTCATGGATCAATTTTCCCACTCATATATTAGAAGATACAAAATATGTCATCACTTCGGTGAATTGCAAAAAAGTATTATTTTATTAATCAGTTGATGAAAATGCTTATTTATTTATTTAAGACAGAGTCTTGCTCTGTCACTCCTGGCTGAAGTGAGGTGGTGTGGTGATAGCTCCCTGAATCCTTGAACTCCTGGGCTCAAGTGAACCTCCTGCCTCAGCTTCTGGAGTAGCTACGACTACAGATGGGTACCACCACACTTGACTGATGAAAACATTAAAAGCAAAGGTTGTTCATCCTTCAGGAACTAACTCGTTTTCCACCAACTACACGAGGTCTTTCTGATGAGTTCATCTCTAATCTTGTGTAGTATATAGTTTGTTATTTAATTATTCTTTAATTGTTTAACAGTTATTAATTGTGAACAACTGTGAACAATTTAATTGTTTCACATATATTGATTGAATCTTCTCAACTTTAAAATAAGCATATTTAGAGCAGAAGCCATATCCTTTATTTTGTTTTTTGTTGTTTTCTACTAGCTGAACATATAGTAGATGCTTAGTAAGTTCTTTGAATCATAGACTTTTGTGGATACTACGAGGCCATCTCATCCAACTTCCTATTCAAGGAAGATGCCATTTTACAGAAAACCCAAATATTGATCAGTCTCTGCTTTAACTGCCTCTCATGAAAAAGGAGAGCAATTTACTATGGTCTTATTTCACTGTTGGATGGTTATATTCATTAGATATTTATTTTTTCATCTATTGAGCTGAAATCTACCCATTGGTGGCTCTTATCCAATCTAATAGTGCAAGTCTGGTAGTCCCATCCTTCTTTTACTTGTTAACTCTTCAAATTTTTTTTTTTCTTTTATTATTATTATTATTATTATACTTTAGGTTTTATGGTACATGTGCGCAATGTGCAGGTAAGTTACATATTTTTGAAGACAGTTGTAATGTATCCCTTTAGTTTAACTCTTATTTCTTAATTAAATATTAGGAATAGCTACTCTGTAGTGGTTGTATAGACAAATTGGTTATTGTCACTAAGGTTTTTTCAGCTTTTTATTGGATATGAATCTTATATGACTCAATAGGTCATGATTCTTTCCCTATGTAAATACTGTAGTTAGTGTATTTCTTAAAATGTGATACCTGAAATGGACCAAAGTTCTTCAACTATGGTCTGATCAGTACATACTGCATTAAAACTTATTCTGCATGTTCAGAACTAACTTCTGTTAATGTTATGGTAAGTTGTGTTAATTTTTTATAATATTGATCAATTAAAACTTTGAGATTACTTTTTTCACATTTCTTTCCAGTAGGCTGGATCAATATTTGTGCAGTTGATTTCTTGCACAAGCTAAATGCAAGATCTGTGCATGATCTATGTTTATCTTTGTTAATTTTGGCTTAACATTTTTGCTTATGAAGGTAGTTTGAATCTGGAGTCTGACATCTATGCTCATGGCTAGCCTCCCATCTGAAAATATCTGAAAAAATTATGTAACAAACACTTATTTTTTCTAAGTCTTGAATAAAAATGTTGAACCTGTTTGAGTGATCAAGTTTTCCCAGGAAATGTGAGAATTTAATATTGCCATGTTTGAAGGTTGAAGTTTTTTATTTTTATCATATTTTCTCTTATATTCACTTATTATCATTGATTCATTTGTAAGAGGAATGTATTCCTAAGAATGGGATGCAAGAATTAGGGGAATAACAACAACTAATTGTTCAGTATGCCATGCGGATATCTCTCATTTTCACCTCCACTGTTTTTGCTTTTGTTCAGACTCTCATAATCTTTCATCTAGACTATTGTTTTGATCTCCCAACTGCATTTGCTGTCCAGTCTTATTGGACAATCTTAACTCTTCAATTAATTGTCCATTTTACTGCCAGAGGGGTCTTTCTATTGTACAAAGCATATATTGAAAATACTCACTGCTTAAGATCCATTAATAATTTCAATTGTTTATGGCATAAATGCACATTTTTATATACCCATATAAGCTTGTTTATAGTATGACTTCTATAAATTCTCCCAGCTGTTCTTTTGAATCTCTGGGCCTTTTATTTTAGAACAACTTATCTTTTCCAGATTCACAACTTCATACCTTGGCTGTCTTGTGGTTAGCTACTGAAGACTCAGTTCGTATCATGTTACCTTTTCTCTAAAAAAAACTATCTGGATTCTTCCTCCTCCCCTTCCTAACATAGGGAGTTTGTTTACCTCTTCGTTTAGATCTCCATTCTACAATGTGTGTGTGTGTATATATATATATATATATACACACACACACATACACACATATACACACACACATATACAATGTATATATATACACACGTATATATACAATGTATATATATACAAACGTATATACACAGTGTATATATATACAAACATATATACACAATGTATATATATTCACAACGTATATATATATATATATATATCACAAAATGTAAAGCACTTTATTACACTTGTTTACTCCACCTTCCTTGCCTATACTCCTTGAAGGTTATCCTAAATCTTATTCATATCTGGATCTCCAGCACTTATCACAATGCCTAGCACAGAGTGAGTACCTGGTAAATGCTGAGGGAGATTAATGAGACCCACCAAATTCCTTTGATAGGCCACAATGTGGAGAACATTGTGCTGGAACTCTTTGAATATTGAATCTGGCAGAAATAAATTAGGAAAACCAGCCAGATGTTGTTTTTAAGGGTTCTGTTTTTAGCATATAAATTAAAATTTCATTTAGAAGTACAAGTCTAATTTGGGAACCAGAATGCAGTTGTAGAGCTTGACAAGATTACATATGTAAATTCTCCAAAGGCTGATCTGTCATTATGCCTTCCTGAAACAGTGCAGTCTGTATGGAAGGAGAATGGTCTCTGCTTCTGCATGACAGGGTGAACCATCCCAGACTTCTTGCTCCTCTAACACTCCTGCTTCCCTTATTTATTTACCACACTTCACCTACTGTGTTCAAGTCATCATCACAGAGGCAGCTTTATTTTTTCTCCTCTCTGTGAAAATACTCTGGGCTTTGAGCCCCAAGGCTAGATTGTACCACTGCCTTGCTTTATTTTTTTCAGGGATTGGTTTTTACTCTCTTTAGGATACAATCTAACCTTCTTAGCATATCATATACAATGCCTTCCATGACCTAGCTACTTTTTCTGTCTCCAGACTCAGACTAATACTTTGTTCTTCGGTGCATAATCTTCCTGGAACTCATTTTCACACATATTTGAGGTAGTTCGGGTGGCATGCTCTCCAGGAAGCCTTTTGTGAGGAAGACATAGATGCTGCTTCTCTGAATATAGGTATCTCAATTAAAAGTATACAAAGAATATATAGTTATTTGCACTATGACTAGCACATAAGTAGAAGGTTAGTGTTTAAGTGACTGGTTGGGAAGTGGACATGAAGGCATATGTAATTAACTATAATACAAAATAGAAAAAGGTGTAAGTGATTCCTGTGTAAGACCAAGGGAGGGAAATCACTTACTGTAAACGGTTGGAAAATTGTATGCAAACTACCCTTTCAGGGAAAAATGAGCCACTGTTTTCTTCCCCACAACTGTGCAATGAAAATAGAGAAGTCCAAGACCATCACTTGCTGAATTTGGGCTCATCCATGGTCGTATGCCCCAAAAGTGGCCAACCAAGTATTCAGCCTTAGGTCCACATTTCTTCAAACTCTGTATTACAAAACTATATTGTCTGTACTGAATTTTCCCTTCTTGAAGAAGTAGAACAGTTTTTCATTATATGTTTTATTGTTTTTAGTATGGTCCTTAACTAGATGGTCAACTTTTTGAGACTATAGTATTTGTTTGTATATCCTTATTCTTTTATTGAGTGATAGTTTGATTTATAGCTTATGTGTCTTATATGTTCTCCTTAGTTCTGGGCACAAGATAGGGTGGGTGCAAAAATAGATCTTCAATACATATTTGGTAATTGAAACATCCTCTAATTGATTGTAGCTTAACAAACCAAGATGTCTTGTTTGTGTTGTAGACTATGTGACTAGGGAGAATTAGGGTATGTGTATTTGAGAAAATTTTTTTTAATGTTTAGGGTTTTTTTTTGGTGAGTTATTACAGTATAGCTTGTAGATAGATTTTCAATGAGAAGTAACATGGAAAGATTTTATAAAATGCTAGGAAAAAGCTATATAATGGGTACTAGTTCACTGAGACTAAAGTTTCCAAAAATATAGATTATCTTCCCTATAACATCCACAAGTAGAAATTTTAGATTTATTCTTTTGGCTGAGAATTTGTGGGTTACAACTCATCTTTAATGTAATTTTCTTTCAAAATTATGAAGCCCTGGAAATATGGCTTTATAGTGGAACTTTTGACAGACTCATTTAACTACATGTCACTTATACTTAGAGGTAATTTGTTACCTCTTTGAAGGTGTTTTAGCTTCTGAGGTGAAATACGTGTCATATACAAAGGTCAGTTTTAATTAATAAGCTGTTTTCTTCATTTTTGACCAATATGAATTGCTCATAACTTGTGTGAAGTAGTTTTCAATGTAAAAATAAAACAAATCGAGCTTTTTTCACATCCATCAGCAGCATAACCCATTTAAATGTCAAAAATTTACACAGCCCTAAAGTCTATTTCTAGATGTTTCAGCAGGCCTATTTATAAGAGTGAAATGAGATTATAATTATATTATTTCACCAGGTACATGCTACATCTATAGATACACATTTTTCTTTGTTCCCTCTGCCCCAAAATATGTTCATCATTTTCTTGCTAAATATTCATTATTCATAAAGTATTTCTTAAAGGCTGTAGAACCAATGTCAGCAAGGCATATAATAACAATAACATTATTAGAATGAGACCTTTACTTCTGTAAAGATAAGCCACAATTATTTTATCTTCCATCTCTAACTTTCTTAAATTGAAAAAAACCATTGTGTTATACTGTCTTTATGTTTGGGGACAAATATTTTGCATACTATGATAAGGGTGTTTTAGTGTGTAATTTAACTGGATGCTACAGTGTTCAGTGTTACTTTAAGTTACTTTTCACCGAGATATTCTTCATGATTTCAATTTAAATGATTCCTTTCCTTTTCCAAATCTTCCTTTATACTTTATAGAACTGAATCTTTTATTCTTTTCACTAAATACATTTTCTTTAATATACAGGCGTCTTAATAATAGTAATGATAAGGATGATGACAGTAATAATAATAACCAACTACTTATTGAGTGAATACTATGTTCTAAGTAATTTACATGTGTTTTACATAACCTTCAGAACAATATTTTAAGGGAAAGAAACAGACTCAAAGAGGTTAAATTACTTAACAAAGTATGTTATACTGCAGTATGTATCTGAAGTAAGTGGATTCAATCTTAAATCTATGTGACTGTGAAATCTGAATTCTTAGTAATTCCTGCTGCCTTAGCTGAGTTTGGGGCATTTTAAGAGAAGAGTAAAGAGTTTGAATCTGAAAATATGGGTGAAACAACTATGTGGTTGAATATTAAAATGCACAGAAGTCAATAAGTATAAAAGTTATTCCATAGCAACAATAACTCTGCCACCTTATTTTGTACTGCTGTAAATGTCATTATTTTTAATGGTTTTATGTGCATGTAGAATGTAATTGAGATATTATTTCTCTGAGAATAATAACTTTGTATTTCCTGCCTTGTACATTAAAATAATCAACCATTATATTGAATTAACACTGCAGGCTTAGTTTTTTTTCCTCTCCTTTTGTGTCTGTGTCAATACATGCATGTTTTGTAGTGTCTTGTTTTCTTTGACTACTTCATCTCATTATATTGTAATTGTTTATCTTAATACACTGTAAATGTAAATATGCTGTTTGTTCTTTTGATGATTTAGAATACAACACGACCACTATGCTCTTAACAGATAAGCAAAAAAAACAATAGTTAGTATTCAAATCAAATTAGGACCTAAAAGTCCTTTTTTTGTTTTAGTAAATCAATGACTTTTTATAGATTACTGACATTGTGCCAAGCATTATGTTATACATAGGGTGGAGAGAGGGAAAGTAGTGATAAAAAGAGATTAGACTCCTCTGATGAGAAACCATAATCACTAGGGGTAAAAAGATACACATAATTAAAAAGTAATAATTCTGTAAGAAAGGTATAAACAATGTACTGTGGGAACACAGAGGAGCAATAATTATCTTTGCTTGGGGAAGCCAGATAAGACTTCCCAGAGGAGATGACATTTTATGCAGGTCTACAGGTTGGGTAGGATTTCTCCATGAGGAAAAACAAATATGCATATATCCAGGCAAATAGAAACCATAATAAGGAGTTCCAATATTTGTATTTGTGTGTAGAATCGCTATAAACATAATTGCTACAAGTGTTGACTGATATGGTAGTGTTGTATTAGTAAATCAAATATAATGAATGACAATGTACTTGGTGATATGATTTTCTAAAATGATGATATTTTTGGATAAAATTATGAACAAATTCACTATAACCTTTCCTTGGTTTACACCTTACTTGCATTCTTGGAAAAAACCAGTGTTTATTAAAGCCATGTAAAATTTTTTGCATGTACGTGTAGGCAGAGATAGGTACTAAGCTCACATATTTATAAATAGGATTTTTGCATACCTGAATGTCTGGTGGGACGTTTAGAAGTTGTATAGGACTCTCCTCTAGCCTCCCTAACCTCCACCAACCAAATGCTATCAGTGCTCTCGCATCATTATTAAAACAAACAATGCCTCAACAAATTTCTAAAATGCTCCTTAGGCAAACTGCTTACATTGATAACCACTTCAATAGAATAGTTAAAATAATAATAGAAATAACAAAAATTGTTAGAGAAGTGGAGTGTGATGTACACAAACCATTTTCTTATTTTTTCTAGCAGAGTTTCAATACATACTGTTTGATAATGATAAATTAAGATGTAGATGTATAAAGTTACTCTGTAGAATAATACTTGAGCAACTAAAACAAATGATTAAGAGCATTTGCATCTAGGGAATGAGAACAGGATTTTAAGGGATATGAGTCATAGGTAATTCTACTTTTTTCAATATTTATACTTTTAATTTTACATATATATTATAAGTAGACTTAATTCTATGACATTACAATGGATTACAGCCACTTTCACTTTTAAGCATTGAAAGATAAACTTTATTGGGTTTTTAAGCATACAATTTAATGAATTCTGGAAAATATACACACTAATGTAACCTTCACTATAATCAAGATGTATAACATTTTCATTACCCTAAGAGGTTCCTTGTTTTCTCCTCCTAGTTGACAACCTCCACTTCTTTTATGGTTTAGACTTTTTATATCTCATCTTAGAAATATTTGCCTACTCCAAGACTGCAAAGATGTTTCTGTGCTAGAAGTTTTACAGTTTTAATAATAGGTCTATGATCAATTTCAAGTTGATTTTGTGTCAGGGACAGGATAAGTTTCATTTTTTTTTTCTTAAAAAGATATTCAGTTTTTTCTAGCATTATTTGTAGTAAAAACATTATTTTCAGGTTAAATTACCATTGCAGCTTTGTTGGAGCTGCATATGGATGTATTTCTGGACTCTGTTCTGATCCACTGGTTTATGTCTACCCTGATGTCCATGCTATTTTTGGTGTCATTACAGTAAGTCTTGATTTCATGTAGTGTAAATTCTCCATAATTTTCTTGTTTTTTGAAATTGTATTGGCTATTTTAGGTCCTTTGAGTTTCCATATAAATTTTACAATCAACTTGATTTCTACAAAAAAAATCTTGCTGGTATTTGTTTGTTTCTTTCTCAATCAATTTAGATGTTTATTTTGCCAAGGTAAAGGGCACGCCTGGAAGAAATAAACATGGAATCACAGAAACAGCCTGTGTTCTGTGCCTTTCTCCAAAGATGATTTTGAGGGCTTCAATATTTAAAGGGGAAAAGTGGGCTGGACAGGAAACAGGGAGGATATGGTAATCCACAGGTTGCAAGAGAAAAGGAGCAGGTAGGAGAATAGTCAGTTATGTTTTTTTCTCACACTCAGTAAATCAGCACTTTACATAAGATAAGGTGAACATAGAGTAGCTACCTGTGGCAATATCTGACTTTTTATCTGTAGCTATCTGCTTAGGAACAAAAGGTAAGGCAGCTTATTGCATGACTCAGTTTTCAGCTTAATTTTTTTTTGTTTTGGCATAGTGAATTGAGGTCCCAAGTTTTTGTTTTCCTTTCACATTTCTCTCCTCTTTTCTTTTTAAAATCTCCCAGAGAAAGCATTTTGGAAGAAAATGAGTCTCTGGTCTCAGATTTTGTCTGATCTCTCCTGGCTATGACAGTTTATTCCTAGATAGATTGGTCCCATGTTGTTATAATTTTAGCAGGTTGTGAAGTCTCATGTACCCACAAAGAAAAAAGCAGGGAGAGGAAGAGAGAAAGAAAACAGGCAAAAAGGGAGAACAATCCTGGAAACCTGATATAGGCCATATTACTCTGAAGTCCATACATCAGTAGGCAGGTATGAAAGTCAAAGTGATTTATATCTATTATTTTCTTCTGAGATATAGCTTGTCTAGCTTCAGTTCACAGGGCTTTCAGAAAAGCATATCTTAAAATGGGGAAAAAAGGGGAAAGAAAGAAAGAAAAATTTGAAAACATTATTTTGGAGACTTGTAGCCAGGAAAAATTTTAGAGTTCATTTCAAATTGTAGAAAATAAAAATTGAAAAACATTAGGCAAGGCTAGAATCTAATAACAGGCATACTATAGTTTATTTTCAAACATTTTTTCTTTCCAGTTCTCCAATTTTGTTAAAGACAAAATTATAGTAGTATCAATTTATTTGTCACATAAGTTTTAGTCCTATTATACTTGGCTTGATTATTTGCATAAAAAGCAGCAAGAATAATAATTTGCCATATAGATTCTCTTTCTTTTGTTAAAATTGGCTTTGCTGGAACCTTTTTGATAAGGAACCTAAGACCTTTTAAAAAGCCTTGAGCCCAGCCAAGGATTTATCTGTGCCTGCAGATACCTGTGTGAATTGGGTGCATTTCTTTTGAGGTCCCAAGGAAACTTGCAGTTCCTGGACCTGTCAGAAAGTGACATTTTTTACTTAGCCACAAGTCAGGAACTTGTAAGGGACAAGAGATATGGCAGAGTTTTCTAAGGGGCTTTTATTTTTCCATAGATCAGCCTCATTGTTCTTAATGCCATTTGAAAATATGTCATTCCAGTCAAAACCTTGGTAAAATAACCAGTGTCTCCAATTATGCCCTATTATAAAAGAAAATAGGTTCTTATTGAACTTTTGTGAATAATTACATTGTTATAAATTCAGAATACTCACAAAATAGTTTATAAACTTTGGAGAAATTAGGTCGAGAGAAAGGAATTATCTTTTAAATTTTGCTCATGAGAGTATACTCTATTGTTAAAGGCTGTAAATAGCTTAAAAAAGAAAATTTTCTTGACTCTGAAAGACAAAAAAAGAATTAGCAAATACTATAAACAAAAAAAATCACAAAATATTATTTTAATTTTCTGTTAATTCAGTTTGTGTAATTAATGCCTCTTTTCGATATTGGATCAACAATCCTCATGAACGCATCAGCTCTCCATGAGAATCCTGGAAGTTTTTCTCTCTATTTCAATGGCATAGTCTCCAAAGTTATCAGAAACCTGTATTTAAGAGTGTTCCTCAGATTTCTAGAGCTGATTATAAACTCCTCTATACAAGGATCCAAGTAAAACAATTATGGATGACAAAAGTCTTAGAACAGCCATGATTAAAGACACAATTGACAAGGAAATTTGGTTCTGTGGCATACAACAGTTTTACATCATAACCATAATTGCTACTGATAACATATGTTAGGACATAACAGAATCACAGGAGTCTCATACAATTTTGAAACACATACTAATAACACATTTATATAAATATAATCCAAAGAAGGTTAAATGACATTTTACATTTGACAGTGCTTCCTGTATGATTTTATTATACCGAAGAAGCTGAATATATCTATTTTGGACTTCAGATGACTTAATGTCAAAAACTTAATGAGTAGCAAAGGACTCAACATAGAATTAGATTTTGGAAAGTTTGTGAAATATCAAGACTTTAAAACACTTCATATCACAGAATAGGATCACAGGTCATTATATAATTAGTCATTCACTCAGCCAAAGTGATAACTCTAAGATCAACAAGAAATGCAAAAACCTTTATTTTTTGTGAAAGGAGACTTGGTTTCCCAAACCAAAAGCCCTAATAAATACATCATGGGACCAATTAAATCTGTCTCTCAAATCTTATATGCAAATTTATTAAATTTTAATAAATATGTTGACCATAAGATATAATTTTTATAAATTTTTAAATAATATTTTATAGCTTTTTAATTAAATAATGGGTTAATGTCCCAAGAAAACCTTGTTAATCTAATACAGGGGCCCAGATGCTGGTATTGCACAGTATGCCTTTGATATTAATGTTTGATTTATAGAGAAATTCTGAACTAATTTTAACTCTCACAATTGGCCCTTGCAATTTCACATGCCCGCCTCTTCCATGATAGTCCCTGGGCCTAGTGGGGTTGAATAGTTTTATTTTCTGGCCCCATGTCTCATGAATGCAGTTTATTTTGATTGTTATCTTCCTCTGTGTCCAAAGATGAGGCTTTATGAACTGTGTTGGCTGGACCATTTTACATCTTCATCAATAATGCACAAAGGTTCCAATATTTCAATTTCTCCACATGCTCATCAACATTTGTTATTATTCTTTTTTGACGTTTTTTTTTTTATTGTTATTATACTTTAAGTTTTAGGGTACATGTGCACAATGTGCAGGTTAGTTACATATGTATACATGTGCCATGCTGGTGTGCTGCACCCATTAACTCATCATTTAGCATTAAGTATATCTCCTAAAGCCATCCCTCCCCCGTCCCCCACCCCACAACAGTCCCCAGAGTGTGATGTTCCCCTTCCTGTGTCCATGTGTCCTCATTGTTCAATTCCCATCTATGAGTGAGAACATGCGGTGTTTGATTTTTTGTCCTTGTGATAGTTTACTGAGAATGATGATTTCCAATTTCATCCATGTCCCTACAAAGGACATGAACTCATCATTTTTTTATGGCTGCATAGTATTCTATGGTGTATATGTGCCACATTTTCTTAATCCAGTCTATCATCGTTGGACATTTGGGTTGGTTTGAAGTCTTTGCTATTGTGAATAGTGCCGCAATAAACATATGTGTGCATATGTCTTTATAGCAGCATGATTTATAGTCCTTTGGGTATATACCCAGTAATGGGATGACTGGGTCAAATGGTATTTCTAGTTCTAGATCCCTGAGGAATCGCCACACTGACTTCCACAATGGTTGAATTAGTTTACGGTCCCACCAACAGTGTAAAAGTGTTCCTATTTCTCCATATCCTCTCCAGCACCTGTTGTTTCCTGACTTTTTAATGATCGCCATTCTAACTGGTGTGAGATGGTATCTCATTGTGGTTTTGATTTGCATTTCTCTGATGGTCAGTGATGATGGGCATTTTTTCATGTGTCTTTTGGCTGCATAAATGTCTTCTTTTGAGAAGTGTCTGTTCATGTCCTTCACCCACTTTTTGATGGGGTTGT
The DNA here is from genome assembly GCF_028885655.2 of Pongo abelii. Lineage (NCBI taxonomy): Eukaryota > Metazoa > Chordata > Mammalia > Primates > Hominidae > Pongo > Pongo abelii. Next base: position 183,411,954 of record NC_071985.2, read on the forward strand.
TTGTTTTTTTCTTGTAAATGTGTTTGAGTTCATTGTAGATTCTGGATATTAGCCCTTTGTCAGATGAGTAGGTTGCGAAAATTTTCTCCCATTTTGTAGGTTGCCTGTTCACTCTGATGGTAGTTTCTTTTACTGTGCAGAAGCTCTTTAGTTTAATTAGATCCCATTTGTCAATTTTGGCTTTTGTTGCCATTGCTTTTGGTGTTTTAGACATGAAGTCCTTGCCCATGCCTATGTCCTGAATGGTAATGCCTAGGTTTTCTTCTAGGGTTTTTATGGTTTTAGGTCTAACGTTTAAGTCTTTAATCCATCTTGAATTGATTTTTGTATGAGATGTAAGGAAGGGATCCAGTTTCAGCTTTCTGCATATGGCTGGCCAGTTTTCCCAGCACCATTTATTAAATAGGGAATCCTTTCCCCATTGCTTGTTTTTCTCAGGTTTGTCAAAGATCAGATAGTTGTAGATATGCGATGTTATTTCTGAGGGCTCTGTTCTGTTCCATTGATCCATATCTCTGTTTTGGTACCAGTACCATGCTGTTTTGGTTACTGTAGCCTTGTAGTATAGTTTGAAGTCAGGTAGCGTGATGCCTCCAGCTTTGTTCTTTTGGCTTAGTATTGACTTGGTGATGCGGGCTCTTTTTTGGTTCCATATGAACTTTGAAGTAGTTTTTTCCAATTCTGTGAAGAAAGTCGTTGGTAGCTTGATGGGGATGGCATTGAATCTGTAAATTACTTTGGGCAGTATGGCCATTTTCATGATATTGATTCTTCCTACCCACGAGCATGGAATGTTCTTCCATTTGTTTGTATCCTCTTTTATTTCCTTGAGCAGTGGTTTGTAGTTCTCCTGAAGAGGTCCCTCACGTCCCTTGTAAGTTGGATTCCTAGGTATTTTATTGTCTTTGAAGCAATTGTGAATGGGAGTTCACTCATGATTTGGCTCTCTGTTTGTCTGTTTTTGGTGTATAAGAATGCTTGTGATTTTTGTACATTGATTTTGTATCCTGAGACTTTGCTGGAGTTGCTTATCAGCTTAAGGAGATTTTGGGCTGAGACAATGGGGTTTTCTATATATACAATCATGTCATCTGCAAACAGGGACAATTTGATTTCCTCTTTTCCTAATTGAATCCCCTTTATTTCCTTCTCCTGCCTAAATGCCCTGGCCAGAACTTCCAACACTATGTTGAATAGTAGTGGTGAGAGAGGGCATCCCTGTCTTGTGCCAGTTTTCAAAGGGAATGTTTCCAGTTTTTGCCCATTCAGTATTATATTGGCTGTGGGTTTGTCATAGATAGCTCTTATTATTTTGAGATATGTCCGATCAATACCTAATTTGTTGAGAGTTTTTAGCATGAAGGGTTGTTGAATTTTGTCAAAGGCCTTTTCTGCATCTATTGAGATAATCATGTGGTTTTTGTCTTTGGTTCTGTTTATATGCTGGATTACATTTATTGATTCTCATATATTGAACCATCCTTGCATCCCAGGGATGAAGCCCACTTGATCATGGTGGATAAGCTTTTTGATGTACTGCTGGATTTGGTTTGCCAGTATTTTATTGAGGATTTTTGCATCAATGTTCATCAAGGATATTGGTCTAAGATTCTCTTTTTTGGTTGTGTCTCTGCCCGGCTTTGGTATCAGGATGATGCTGGCCTCATCAAATGAGTTAGGGAGGATTCCCTCTTTTTCTATTGATTGGAATAGTTTCAGAAGGAATGGTACCAGTTCCTCCTTGTACCTCTGGTAGAATTCGGCTGTGAATCCATCTGGTCCTGGACTCTTTTTGATTGGTAAGCTATTGATTATTGCCACAATTTCAGCTCCTGTTATTGGTCTTTTCAGAGATTCAAGTTCTTCCTGGTTTAGTCTTCGGAGAGTGTATGTGTCGAGGAATTTATCCATTTCTTCTAGATTTTCTAGTTTATTTGCGTAGAGGTGTTTGTAGTATTCTCTGATGGTAGTTTGTATTTCTGTGGGATCAGTGGTGATATCCCCTTTATCATTTTTTATTGCATCTATTTGATTCTTCTCTCTTTTTTTCTTTGTTCGTCTTGTTAGCGGTCGATCAATTTTGCTGATCCTTTCAAAAAGCCAGCTCCTGGATTCATTAGTTTTTTGAAGGGTTTTTTTGGTTTGTATTTCCTTCAGTTCTGCTCTGATTTTAGTTATTTCTTGCCTTCTGCTAGCTTTTGAATGTGTTTGCTCTTGCTTTTCTAGTTCTTTTAATTGTGATGTTAGGGTGTCAATTTTAGATCTTTCCTGCTTTCTCTTGTGGGCATTTCATGCTATAAATTTCCCTCTACACACTGCTTTGAATGTGTCCCAGAGATTCTGGTATGTTGTGTCTTTGTTCTTGTTGGTTTCAAAGAACATCTTTATTTCTGCCTTCATTTCGTTATGTACCCAGTAGTCATTCAGGAGCAGGTTGTTCAGTTTCCATGTAGTTAAGCGGTTTTGAGTGAGTTTCTTAATCCTGAGTTCTAGTTTGATTGCACTGTGGTCTGAGAGACAGTTTGTTATAATTTCTGTTCTTTTACATTTGCTGAGGAGAGCTTTACTTCCAACTATGTGGTCAATTTTGGAATAGCTGTGGTGTGGTGCTGAAAAAAATGTATATTCTGTTGATTTGGGGTGGAGAGTTCTGTAGATGTCTATTAGGTCCGCTTGGTGCAGAGCTGAGTTCAATTCCTGGGTATCCTTGTTAACTTTCTGTCTCATTGATCTGTCTAGTGTTGACAGTGGGGTGTTAAAGTCTCCCATTATTATTGTATGGGAGTCTAAGTCTCTTTGTAGGTCACTCAGGACTTGCTTTATGAATCTGGGTGCTCCTGTATTGGGTGCATATATATTTAGGATAGTTAGCTCTTCTTGTTGAATTGATCCCTTTACCATTATGTAATGGCCTTCGTTGTCTCTTTTGATCTTTGTTGGTTTAAAGTCTGTTTTATCAGAGACTAGGATTGCAACCCCTGCCTTTTTTTGTTTTCCATTTGCTTGGTAGATCTTCCTCCATCCTTTTATTTTGAGCCTATGTGTGTCTCTGCACATGAGATGGGTTTCCTGAATACAGCACACTCATGGGTCCTGACTCTTTATCCAGTTTGCCAGTCTGTGTCTTTTAATTGGAGCATTTAGTCCATTTACATTCAAGGTTAATATTGTTATGTGTGAATTTGATCCTGTCATGATGATGTTAGCTGTTTATTTTGCTCGTTAGTTGATGCAGTTTCTTCCTAGTCTCGATGGTCTTTACATTTTGGCATGATTTTGCAGCGGCTGGTACCGGTTGTGCCTTTCCATGTTTAGTGCTTCCTTCAGGAGCTCTTTTAGGGCAGGCCTGGTGGTGACAAAATCTCTCAGCATTTGCTTGTCTGTAAAGTATTTTATTTCTCCTTCACTTATGAAGCTTAGATTGGCTGGATATGAAATTCTGGGTCGAAAATTCTTTTCTTTAAGAATGTTGAATATTGGCCCCCACTCTCTTCTGGCTTGTAGAGTTTCTGCCAAGAGATCCACTGTTAGTTTGATGGGCTTCCCTTTGTGGGTAACCTGATCTTTCTCTCTGGCTGCCCTTAACATTTTTTCCTTCATTTCAACTTTGGTGAATCTCACAATTATGTGTCTTGGAGTTGCTCTTCTCGAGGAGTATCTGTGTGGTCTCTGTATTTCCTGAATCTGAATGTTGGCCTGCCTTGCTAGATTGGGGAAGTTCTCCTGAATAATATCCTGCAGAGTGTTTTCCAACTTGTTTCCATTCTCCCCGTCACTTTCAGGTACACCAATCAGACGCAGATTTGGTCTTTTCACATAGTCCCATATTTCTTGGAGGCTTTGTTGATTTCTTTTTATTCTTTTTTCTCTAAACTTTCCTTCTTGCTTCATTTCATTCATTTCATCTTCCATCACTGATTCCTCACTAGCAACAGAACAAAGCTGGACGGAGAATGATTTTGACGAGTTGAGAAAAGAAGGCTTCAGACGCTCAAACTACTCCAAGCTACAGGAGGAAATTCAAACCAAAGGCAAAGAAGTTGAAAACTTTGAAAAAACCTTAGATGAATGTGTAACTAGAATAACCAATACAGAGAAGTGCTTAAAGGAGCTGATGTAGCTGAAAGCCAAGGCTCGAGAACTACATGAAGAATTCAGAAGCCTCAGGAGCTGATGCGACCAACGGTTATTTTGTTTGTTTAATTTTTTTTAATAATAACCATCAGAGTAGGTGTGAAGTGGTAACTTATGCTGATTTTACTTGCATTTCCCTAATGACTAGTGATGTTGAGTATCTTTTCATGTGCTTTGCAACTCTTTGTATATATTCTTTTGAGAAACACTTATTCAAATCTTTTGGTTGTTTTTGAATTGGCTTGCTTTTTACTGTTGAAATCTGATAGTTCTTCCTTCTATTATTTAAGAAATTTTTAATTTTTAATTTTTAAGGGTACATTGTAGATATATATATTTATGGGGTACACGAGATGTTTTGATACAGGCATGCAATGTGTAATAATCATATCATTGAGAATTAAGCACTCATCCCCTCAATCCGTTTATCCTTTCTGTTACAAACAATCGAATTATACTCTTTTAGTTATTGAAAAATGTACAATTAAGTTATAGTTATTATTATTATTTTGTTGTTGATTTAAAGGTTAATATTTTTATTAAGTATTGTACAATTGTCCTCCAGAGGTTCAGTGTCAACATACCATTTCACTAACAGTGTGTGTCAATTCCATTTCTTAATATTCTCATTAATCCCAGTGATTTTCATTTAAAAACAAACATTAGAACTATTTCATTGTGAATAGCCAAAAGATTGTGTTTTCATTAATAATCTTTAAAATTGTGTGATTTCCCATCCAGTTACATGATATTTCCGCATGGAATTCCTACCTAAAAGTCTTGCTTTTTAAAATTTATACATTATAGTTGTACATATTTATGAAGTACATGTGATATTTTGATATGCATATGCAATATACAATGATCAAATCAGAATGTTTGGGATATCAATTACCTCAAACATTTAACATTTCATTTATTATGTTGGGAACATTCTAGATCTTCTCTTATAGCTATTTGAAATATACAAGAAATTATTGTTAACTATAGTTACCCTACTATGCTGTCAAACACACTACGTCAATGTGCGTGTTTGTACTCATTAATCAACCTCTCTTCATCCCCGTATCCCCCTTCTCTTCCTGTTCTCTAATAACTACCAATCCACTCTTTATCTTCGTAAGATCCACTTTATTTTATTTTATTTTAGTTCCAAGATACATGTGAAGTTGTGCAGGTTTGTTATGTAGGTAAACATGTGCCATGGTGGTTTGCTGCACCTATGAACCCATCACCTAGGTATTAAGCCCAGCATCCATTAGCTATTTATCTTGTTGCTCTCCCTACCGCTGCACTCGACTCCAGACAGGCCTTGGTGTGTGTTGTTCCTGTGTCCATTTGTTCTCATTGTTCAGCTTCCATTTGTAAGTGAGAACATGTGATATTTAGTTTTCTGTTTCTGCATGGATTTGCTGAGGATAATGGCTTCCAGCTTCATCCCTGTGCCTGCAAAGGACATGATCTCATTCCTTTTTGTGGCTGCATAGTATTCCATGGTGTATATGTACCACATTTTCTTTATCTAGTCTATCATTGATGGGCATTTGGGTTGATTACACGTCTTTGCTATTGTGAATAGTGCTGCAATGAACATGCACATGAATGTATCTTTATAATAGAATAAGTTATATTCCTTTGGGTATATACCCAGTAATGGCATTGCTGGATCAAATGGTATTTCTGGTTCTAGGTCTTTGAGGCATCACATTGTCTTCCACAATGGTTAAACTAATTTACATTCCCACCAACAGTGTAAAAGTGTTCCTATTTATCCACAGCCTCACCAACATCTGTTGTTTCTTGACTTTTTAATAATCACCATTCTGACTGGCAGGAGATGGCATCTCATTGTGATTTTGATTTGCATTTCTCTAATGATCAGTGACGAGCTTTTTTTCCACATATTTGTTGGCTATATAAATGTCTTGAGAAGTGTCTGTCATGCCCTTTGCCCACTTTTTAATGGAATTGTTTGTTTTTCTTGTAAATTGTTTAATTTCCTTATTTATTCTGGGTATTAGATATTTGTCAGATGGAAAGATTTCAAAAATTTTCTCCCATTCTGTAGGTCGTCTCTTCATTCTGATGATAATTTGTTTCTTTTGCTATGCAGAAGCTCTTTAGTTTAATTATATCCCATTCATCAGTTTTTGCTTTTGTTGCAATTGCTTTTGATGTTTTCATCATGAAATCTTTTTTCCTGCCTATGTCCTGAATGGTATTGCCTAGGTTTTCTTCTAGGGTTCTTATACTTTTGCATTTTACATTTAAGTCTTTATCTTGAGTTATTTTTTGTATAAGGTGTAAGGTAGGAGTCCAGTTTCAATTTTCTGCATATGGCTAGCCAGTTTTACCATCACCATTTATTAAATAGGGCATCCTTTTCTCATTGCTTGTTTTTGTCAAGTTTGTCACAGATCAGATGGTTGTTGATGTGTGAATTCTCTATTCTGTGCCATTGGCCTGTTTTTATACCAGTAGCATGCTGTTTTGGTTACTTTAGCCTTGTAGTGTAGTCTGAAGTCAGGTAGTGTGATGCCTCCAGCCTTGTTTTCTTTGCTTAGGATTGTCTTGGCTATATGGGCCCTTTTTTTGGTTCCATGTGAATTTTAAAGTAGTCTTTTTCTAATTATGTGAAGAATGTTAATGGTAGTTTTAATGGGAATAGCATTGAATCTATAAATTACTTTGGGCAGTATGTTCATTTCCATGATACTGATTCTTCCTATCCATGAGGATGAAATGTTTTTCCATTTTTTTGTATCCTCTCTTATTTCCTTGAGCAGTGGTTTGTAGTTCTCCTTGAAGAGGTCCTTCACATCCCTTGTAAGTTGTATTCCTAGGTATTTTATTCTCTTTGTAGCAATTGTGAATGTGAGTTCACTCATGATTTGGCTCTCTGTTTGTCTATTATTGGGTCTCTTGAATACAGCACACCAAAGAGTCTTGAGTCTATCCAGCTTGCCATTCTGTGTCTTTTAATTGGGGCATTTAGCCCACTTACATTTAAGGTTAATATTGCTATGTGTGAATTTGATCCTGTCATCATGATGCTAGTTGGCTATTTTGCAGACTTATTTATGTAGTTGTTTCATAATGTCATTGGTTTTTGTACTTCAGTGTGTTTTTGTAGTGGCTGGTAATGGTATTTTCTTTCCATATTTAGTGCTTCCTTCAGGACCTCTTGCAAGGCAGACCTGGTGGCAATGAATTCCTTCAGCATTTGCTTGCTGAAAATGATTTTATTTCTCCTTCGTTTATGAAGCTTAGTTTGGCCAGATATGAAATTCTTGGTTGGAAACACCGCATGTTCTCACTCATAGGTGGGAATTGAACAATGAGAACACTTGGACACAGGAAGGGGAACGTCACACACCGGGGCCTGTTGTGGGGTGTGGGGAGGGGGAAGGGATAGCATTAGGAGATATACCTAATGTAAATGATGAGCTAATGGGTGCAGCACACCAACATGGCACATGTATACATATGTAACAAACCTGCATGTTGTGCACATGTACCCTAGAACTTAAAGTATAATAAACAATACATATATATATATAAAAAAAAGAATCCCAAAAGGAAGTTACAGTAAGAGTGGAAAGAGGAAGTATATATAGAAATCATGAAAATTAATTTCCTGGAATTAAGGAAACAGGACGAGCCACAGGTAAAAGAGTTCACGGATGCCAAAGAACAGAAACTACAGGAAAACTCACCGGCAGACACCTGGGTGTGACACCCAGGGTCACAGACAGCATCCTAAAGGTGCTGGGGAAGACCTGGCCGTACCTCCCGGCAGGACAGGACTGACTGGGGCCTTTCAGCAGCAACACAGACAGGAAAGACGCTGATATTTTCAAAATCTAGAAGGAAAGAACATTAAAGCCAGCCAGACCCTCACGTAAACAGAAAGGACGAGATTAAAATGTCCTTAGGCTTACAAGGCCTCAGGAGATTCACCACACAGAGACCCACGCCAAGAACATTTTTAGAGGACTTGGTTAAATAAGAGGAACAGCGAATCCAGGAATTGTCATGAGAATGATGTGACCAAATACAAGGAAAAAAAAAAAAGAAATTCTTGGTTGGAAAGTCTTTTTTTTTTTTTAATTTAAGATGGAGTTTCACACTTGTTGCCCAGGCTGGAGTGCAATGGCGTGATCTCAGCTTATTGCAACCTCCACCTTCAGGGTTCAAATGATTCTCCTGCCTCAGCATTCTGAGTAGCTGGGATTACAGGTACACGCCATCACGCCCGGCAAATATTTGCATTTTTAGTAGAGACAGAGTTTTGCCATGTTGACCAGACTGGTCTCGAACTCCTGACCTCAGGTGATCTGCCCACCTCGGCCTCCCAAAGTGCTGGGATTACAAGTGTGAGCCACCGTGCCCAGCCAGAAAGTCTTTTTTTTAAAAAAGTGTGAATATTGGCTCTTATTCTCTTCTGGCTTGTAGGGTTTCCGCTGAGAGGTCTGCTTTTAGTCTTATGGGATTCCCTTTTTTTAGGCAACTTGGCCTTTCTGTCCTGCTGCCCTTAACATTTTTTCCTTCATTTTGACCTTGGAGAATCTGATGATTATGTGTCTTGAGATTGATCTTCTCATGGAATATCTTACTGGGGTTCCCTGTATTTTCTGAATTTGAATGTTGGCCTGTGTTGCTAGGTTGGGGAAGTTCTCCTGGATGATATTCTGAGGTATGTTTTCTAACTTGGTTCCACTCTCCCTGTCTCTTTCAGGTACCCCAATCAGTCATAGATTTGCTCCTTTTATATAATCCCATAGTTTTCAGAGTTTTGCTTGTTTCTTTTTATTCTTCTTTCTCTAGTCTTGTCTCCCTGTCTTATTTCAGCAAGATAGTCTTGAAGCTCTGAAATTCTTTCCTCAGCTTGGTCTGTTAGGTTGTTACTTGTGGTTGCAAAATTATGTTCTCATGTTGTGTTTTTCCGCTCCTTCAGGTCATTTATGTGCCTCTCTAAACTGGTTATTCTGATTAACAGCTCCTGTAATGTTTTATCATGGTTCTTAGCTTCTTTGCATTGTGTTAGAACATGCTCCTTTAGCTCGGTGAAGTTTGTCATTATCTTATCTTTTGAAGCCTACTTCTGTCAGTTCATCCATCTCAGCCTCAGCCCAGTTCTCTGTCCTTGCTGGAGAGATGTTGTGATCATTTGGAGGAGAGGAGGAACTCTGGCTTTTTGAGTTTTCAGTGTTTTTTCATTGATTCTTTCTCATCTTCCTGAGTTTATCTGGTTTCTATCTTTGAGGATGATGACTTTGGATGGAGTTTTTATGGGGACTTTTTGTTGATGCTGTTGTTCTTATTTTCCATTTGTTTGTTTTGCTTTCAAAAGTCAGGCTCCTCTTCCATAGGGCTGCTGTGGTTTTCTGAGGGTCTGCTCCAGACCCTGTTTACCTGGGTCCCTCTTGCATCTGGACGTGTCATCGTGGAGGCTGCAGAATAGCAAAATGCCTGCCTGCTTCTTCCTCCGGGAGCTCCATTTCAGAGGGGCACTGACCTGATGCCAGAGGGAATATTCCTGTATAAAGTGTCTGGCAACCCCTGTCTCATCCAGTCAGGAGGCACGGGATCAGGGACCCTTTTAATGAAAAACTCTGCCTGCTCTTTGGTGGAGGGGCTGTCTGCACTGGGGGGAATCTCACTCATCTGGACTGCCTAGATTCCTCAGAGCCAGCAGGGGGCAATAGTTAAGTCCGCTGATTTACAGAGGTTGTGGTTGCCCCTCTCCTTAGTGGCTCCATTCCCAAGGGAGATCAGAGTTTTGTCCGTAAACCCCTGGCTGGACTTGCTGACATTTCAGCAGGGAGGCCCTGCCCAGTGATGAAGGATGGGTCTGGATCTGGCCTGAAGAGGCAGTCTGGTCAAGATCTGCCACATCAGCTGTGCTGAGCTGTGGAGAATTCCTCCTGGGTCCAATTTGCCCAGCCTCCTCAGCACTGCCAGAAGAAAACAGCAGACTGGAGTTGCAGTGATGGCTGCTTCCCCTTGGCCCAGCAGCTCAGTCATCCTAGGCAGCAGACAGCTGCAGTGATGACAGCCAGCAGGCAGCCACAGTGATGTCAGCCATCCATTTCTCCAGGAACTTGATAATTTTAGGCAGTCTCCAGCTGAACTACTGCCAAGAATCTGCACAGTCGTGGGGCTCAAGGCTCTGGTGGCATGAGCTCATCAGGGGATCTCCTGATCCATGGGTTGCACAGATCAGTGGAAAAAGCATGGCTTCCTGGGTTGGGTAGCACAACCACTCCCTGCATCCCTTGGCTAGGGGTGGGAGCTCCCCTTGCCCTGTGTGGCTGCTGGGTGGGTTGTTGCTCTGCTTTTCCTCACTCTTCATGGTTCGCGCCAACCACCTAGTCTTTCCCAATGATAGAGCCTGATACCTCAGTTGCCGATGCAGGATTCACTAACTGTTTCCCCTCTTGGTTGGAGCCTCCCACTGCATCTCTTTCTAGTCGGCCATCTTTCAATTAACTTATTATTGACTATAGTCACCCTGTGATGCTATCAAATAGTAGGTCATATTCATGCTTTCTGTTGTTTTTTTTGTACCCATTAACCATATACACACCTGCCTATCAGCCACTGACTATCCTTTCCAGCCTTGGGTAACCATTGTTCTACTCTCTTTGTCTATTAGTTCAATTGTTTTGATTTTTAGATCCCACAAATAAATGAGAACATGCAGTGTTTGTCTTTCTGTGCCTGGCTTTTTTCGCGTAATATGATTTCCAGTTCTATCTATGTTTTTGGAAATGACAGGATCTCATTTTTTTTATGGCTGATAATACTCCATTGTGTATATGTACCATGTTTTCTTTATCCATTCATCTGCTGGTGAACACTTCGGTTTTTCCCAAAGTGCTGCATCAAACAGGAGTGCAGATACCTCTTTGATATACTGATTTCCTTTTTGGGGGGTTATATACCCAGCAGTGGGATTGCTGGATAGTATGGTAGCCCTATTTTTAGTTTCTAGAGAAAGTTCCACACTGTTCTCCATGGCCACCAACAGTATACAAGGGTTCCCTTTTCTCTACATCCTCACCAGAATTTGTCATTGCCTGTCTTTTTGATATTAGCCATTTTGAGAGGGGTGAGAAGACATTCTAGTGTTGATTTTCATTTCTTTGATGATCAGTGATGTTGAACACCTTTTCCTATGCCTGTTTGCCATTTTTATGTCTTCTTTTCCAAAATGCCTATCCAAATCTTTGCCCATCTTTTGATTGGATTATTATAAATTTTCTTATAGTTATTTGAGCTCCTTATATATTCTTGTTATTAATTATTTGTCAGATGAGATTTCTACAAATATTTTCTCACATTCTGTGGGTTGTCTCTTCACTTTGTTGATTAAATCCTTTGCTGTGCAGAATCTTTTTAACTGTATGTGATGTCATTTGTTCATTGTTGCTTTGGTTGTCTATGTTTGTAGGATATTGCTGAAGAAATCTTTGGCCAGACCAATGTCCTGGTGATTTTCTCCAATGTGTTTTTGTAGTAGTTTCATAGTTTGAAGTCTTAAGGTATTTAATCAATTTTGATTTGATTTTTTGTATATGGTGAGAGATAGGGGTCTAGATTCATTTTCCATACAGATATCCTGTTTTCCCAGCACCATTTATTGAAGAGACTGTCCTTTCCTGAGTGTATGTTCTTGGCACCTTTGTCAAAAATGGGTTCACTGTACATGTGTTTGTTTCTGTGTGCTCTGTTTTGTTCCATTGGTATATGTGTCTGTTTTTATGCCAGTACCATGCTGTTTTGCTTACTGTAGTTTTGTAGTATAATTTTTCCTTGGATTTTCTATGTTATAATATTAAAATATTCTGTGTTTTTCTGCATACTTACTATTACCATTGAGTTTTGCACCCTCAGGTAATTACTTATTGCTCATTAACATCCTTCTCCTTCTGATTGAACTACTTCATTTAGCATTTCTTATAGGAGAGGTCTGGTGTTGATGAAATACCTCAGCTTTTTTTGTATGTGTGTGAGGAAGTCTTTATTTCTCCTTCATATTTGAAGGGTATTTTTGTTGGACATACTATTCTAGGGTAAAAGTTTTTTTGTTTCAGCCCTTTGACTATGTCATGCCACTGTCTTCTGGCCTGTAAGGTTTCCACTGAAAAGTCTGCTGCCAGGTGTATTGAAGCTCCACTGTATTTATTTGTTTCCTTTCTCTTGCTGCTTTTAGGGTCCTTTCTTTATGTTTGATCTTTAGGAGTTTGATTATTAAATGCCTTGAGGTAACCCTTCTTTGGGTTAAATCTCGTTGGTGTTCCATAACCTTCTTGTACTTGGATATCGATATCTTTCTCCAGGTTTGGGAAGTTCTTTGGTGTTATTCCTTTGAATACACTTTCTAACCCCGCTTCTTTCTCTACTTCCTCTTTAAGGCCATTATCTCTTAAATTTGCTATTTTGAGGCTATTTTCTAGATCCTGTAGTTATGCTTCGTTGTTTTTTTTTGTCTCCTCTATGTATTTTCAAATGACCTGTCTTCAAACTCACTAATTCTTTCTTCTGCTTGATCAGTTCTGCTATTGAAGAACCCTGATGCATTCTTCAGTATGCCAATTGCATTTTTCAGCTTTAGAATTTCTGCTTGAGTTTTTAAAAGGTATTTCAGTCTCTATGTTATATTTATCTGATAGCATTCAGAATTCCTTCTCTGTGTTATCTTGGATTTCTTTGAGTTACCTCAACACAGCAATTTTGAATTCTCTGTCTGAAAGGTCACATATCTCTATTTTTCCAGGATTGGTCTCTTGTGTTTTATTTGTTTGTTTGGTGAGACCATGTTTTTATGAGTGGTTTTGATGCTAGTAGATGTTTTTTGGTGTCTGGGCATTGAAGAGTTAGGTATTTAGTGTTAGTCTTCAGTTTCTGGGCTTGTTTGTAGCCATCCTTCTTGGGAAGGCTTTTCAGATATTCAAAAGGACTTGGGTGCTGTGATCTAAGCTGTATCTGCTTTAGGGGGCACCCCAAGCCCAGTTACATTGTGGTTCTAGCAGAGTCGTAGAGGTGTACCACCTTGATCGTCTTGGAGAAGATCTGAGTATATTCTCTGGATTAGCAGGCAGAGGCTCTTCTTCTCTTCCCCTACTTTGTAATAAATATACAGAGTCTCTCTGTTTTCTGGGCCACCTATTCAAAATAGCTGTGTTGAGGTAACTCAAATCCAAGATAACACAGAGAAGGAATTCAGAATTCTATCAGATGAATTTAACATAGAGATTGAAATAACTTTAAAAAAGTTCTCCAAGACCATCAAGGTGGTGCTCCTCTACAAAATCCCAGGGTGTGTCTAGAAATGTCATCTGGGTGCTAGGGCCTGAAACAGGGGCCTCATTACTCTGACCAGTGCCCTATCATGCTGTGGCTGAGCTGGTGTCCAAGATGTAGGACAAAGTCCTCACTACTCTTTTCTTTCCTCTTTTCAAGCAGAAGGAAGTGTTTCTTTTGGAACCACAAGCTCTACAGCCTAGGGTTAGGGGAAAGGTGGTGCCAGCGCTTACTTGGCTGCCCCAGCTGATATCTCAGTATGTCACGTGCCCCTTCCAGTCCACTGTCTCTGGCCTAGTTCAGCTCTAGGCTTACCTAAAAGTTGCAGTTCTTATGGCCTAGACTGCCTTTGAAGTTTACTTGGAGACCAAGAGCACTTTGGCCCTTGGTGGAAAGTTTGTGGGCACTCACAATGGGACCTGGGCTGATTTAAATGCTCTCTCTGTGGGTGGGCATCAGCTGAGTTTGGTCTGTTTTTTTTCCTCCCTGCTATAACAGAACAGCACTGAGTTCAGTGCATCACAATTACTGTGTTCTCCACCTCTCAGCAGCCAGAGATGCTCTTTGCACCACTCTGTAGCTTCGTGGGTTGGGGAGGGGTCACACTGATGATTCAGGACTGTTTCTGTGATCTCTTCAGTGCCTCTTTCAGTGATATGAAGTTAAAACCAGGTACTGTGAGTGCTCACCTGATTTTTGGTTCTTACAGAAGGTGCTTTTTTCTGTGTAGATAGTTGTTAACTTGTTTTTTTTTTTTTTTGCTGGGGAAGGGGATAATTTGTGGAGCTTTCTATTTCTCTATCTTTATCTGCCTCCCTATTATTACTATTTTTTTGAGACAGAGTCTGTCTGACACTCAGGCTGAAGTGCAGTGGCACAATCACGGCTCACTGCAGTCTCGAGCTCCTGGGCTGAGGTGATTCTTCCATCTCAGCCTCCTGAATTACTGGGACTACCAGCATGTGCCACCACTGCCAGCTAACTTTTAAAATTTTTTGTTGAGATGCAGTTTTGCTATGTTGCCCAGGCTGGTCTCAAACTTCTGGGCTGAAGCGATTCACTTGCATCTGCCTTCCAAAGTGGTGGGTCTACAGGCGTGAGCCACTGAGCCCAGACTCATATGGATTATTGATGACCAATTAGTAAATATTTTCTTCTCTACATTGAATTGCCTTTGCACTTTTATTGAAAATCAGCTGATCATGTATGTGTTTGCATTTCTGCATTTAGTTTTATTCCAGTAAACTATGTTTCAGTCTCTTTTCCAATCCCACACTGTTTTTTTTCCAAAATTGCTTTGATTTTTTTTAGTTTGTTTGCTTTTCCATATACATTTTAGAACCAGTTGGTTGAGTATCAGTTGGGATTGTATTGAATCTCTAGATCGATATATGGAAAATTGACATTTTGACAACATTTAGCCTTCCAATCCATTCACAAGGTTTGTTTCTCCATTTATTTAGACCTTTTTAAAATTTATCAGTGGTTCTAGTTTTAAGAATACAGATTTTGCAAATGTTTATTAGATTTATAACTTTTATTGGTGTTATAAATATTACTGATTTTAATTTTTAATTTACAATTGCTTATTGCTAAGTAATAGAGATATGATTGATTTCTTCTATTAACATTTTGTCCTTTAATCTTTGTGAGCTCATTTATTCTAGTAACTTTTTAGTAGCTTCTTTGTGACTTTTTTCTCTAGACAATTCTGTTGTGTATGAATAGGGACAGTATGTACAGCTTTAATTTCTTTTCTTTGTTTATTGCACGTTTAGAAACTTTAGGATGATGTTGAATAAGAATGATGACAGTGAGCATCCTTATCTAGTAAACAATACTGGGGGGAAATTTTTAGTCTTTCACAATTAAATATAATTTAAGTATATTTAAAAAATACATAATTACATATTATGTAAGACAAAGATGTAAAGATTCCTTTTATCATGTCAAGGAATTCCCTTTTAATTCTTCATATGCTGAGAATAAGTAGATACTGAATTTTGAATTTTGTCAAATGCTTTTTTTGTGCATTTGTTGAGATGATCATATAGATTTTCTTTATGGATTTGTCACTATGGTGAATTACATTAATTGATTTCTGAATGTTGAACTGATCTTGCACACCCAAGATAAATTGTGCTTGGTCATGATATACTTTCCTCAGACTGATGGATTTGATTTGCTAATACTTTGTTGAGAATTTTGAGTCTATGTTCAGAAGGAATACCAGTCTTTAGTTTTCTTCTTATTTAGTGTCTTCATCTGCTTAGTAATTTCATCTAAGTTCACAAAATTAGGAGTTAACATTGTTCATAATGTTCTCTCATTATCCTCTTAATAATGCCCAGCGGCTTTTAGGGATGTTAACCTTTTCATTCCTATATTGCTAATATGTCAACTAGTTCTATTGATTACTGAAATAGTAGTATTGAAGGGTTAAACATAATTGTGGTTTTGTATATTTCATCTTTTATTTCTATTAGTTTGTTTCATGCATTTTCTTTTTCTTTTTTTTTTTCTTTTGAAATAGAGTCTTACTCTGTAGCCCAGGCTGGAGTGCAGTGGCGTAGTCTAAGCTCACTGCAAACTCCGCCTCCCAGGTTCAAGTGATTCTTGTGCTTCATCCTCCCAAGTAGCTGGGATTATAGGCGCCTGCCACCACACCATGCTAATTTTTGGATTTTTAGTGCAGACAAGGTTTTGCCATGTTGGCCAGGCTGGTCTTGAACTCCTGACTTCAGGTGATCTGCTGCCTCAGCCTCCCAAAATGCTGGGATTACAGGTGTGAGCCACCTTGCCTGGCCTTTTTCATGCATTTTCAAGTGGTGGTGTTAGGTGTGTATACTTTTAGGATTATTGGTCTTGGTGAGCTGACTCCTTTATCACTATTTGATGGTGGTCTTTAGTCCTAGTTTTAGTTCTTGTTCTTAAGTCTACATTCTCTTATTTTAATATAGCCTCTCGAGCTCTCTTTTTTTTATTGTTTGCATGGTCCTTTCAATCCTTTTTCTTGTAATCTATTCATGACTTTATATAATATTTAAACAATTTTCTATAAATAGTATATCATTGGATTTTCCTATTTTAACCAATATGGTAATCTGTCTGTTAGATATATAAATATATCATTGATTTTGTTTCCTTTAGATAAATATCCTGTACTGGAATTGCTGGATTGTATGGTACTTTTATTTTTAGATATTTAGGAAACTTTTATACTGTGCTCCATCATGTCTATGTACTAATGTACTAATTTACATTTCCACTATTTCTTGTAATGGTATACAAGAATTGCCTTTTGTTTTCTTCCTTGCCTGCATTTGTTATTTTTTATCCTTCTGATAGTAGTCATTCTATTGGGGTGAGATGGTATCTCATTGTGGTTTGGTGTGCCTTTCCTTGGTGATTAGTGATGTTGAGCATTTTTTCATATGTTTTGGGGACATTTGTATGTCTTCTTTTGAGAAATATCTGGTCATTTCTGCTGTCCACTTTTTAATGAGGATATTTGATTTTTTTGTTGTTGTTGAGTTTTTTGAGCTCTTTGTATATTCTAGAGAGTTAGTCCCTTTGGGTAAATAATTTGTGAATATTTTCTTTTATTCTAAAGATTGTCTAATCATTTTGTTGATTGTTCCCTTCACTGTGCAGAAGCTTTTTAGTTCAATTAGTCACATTGGTCTATTTTTGTTTCTGTTGCCTGTGCTTTTGATGTCTTAGCCATTAAATCTTTGCCTAGACCAACCTCCTGAGTGTTTCTTCTAATAGTTTTATAGTTTCAGTTCTTATATTTAAGTTCATAATTCACATTGAGTTGATTTTTGTGTATGGTGAGAGATGGGGTCTAGTTTTATTCTTCTGCATGTGGATATTCAGTTTTCACAGCACCATTTATTAAAGAGACTGTCCTTTCCCCAGTGTATGTTCTCTCTGTGCCTTTGTTAAAAATTATTTGTCTGTAAATACATGAAATTACTTTTTGGTTTTTTATTCTCTTCCATGGGTCTATGTATCTGTTTATTTACTAACACCATGTTATTTTGACTATTATGGCTTTTTGTTTTGGCATATGAAGTATAGTAGTGTGATGTCTCCATGTTTGTTCTCTTTGTTCAATGTTGTTGGCTATTTGGGGTATTTGTGTTTCCATGTCAATTTTAGGATTATTTTCTCTATTTCTGTAAAGAAAGTCAGTGTATTTTGAAAGGGATTACATTGGCTCTGTAGATTGCTTTGGGTGGTATGGTCATTTTAACAATGCTTATTCTTCTAATCCATGAGCATGGGACATTGTTTTATTTGTTCGTGTTTTATTTTAATTTTTATATTCATCAGCGTTTTGGAATTTTCATTGCAGTCTTTCAGCCCGTTGGTTAAATTTATTTCTAGGCATTTCAATTTTTTGTAGCTATTGTAAATGGGCTTGCCTTCTTGATTTTTTTTTCAGGTTGTTCACTATTCATGTATAGAAATACTTATGACTTACATAGGTTGAATTTGTATCTTGAAACTTTACTTAATAATTTATCAGTTCCAACAGTGTTTTTTTTTTTGGCAGAAGCTTTAGGTTTTTCTAAATAAAAGATCATGTCATCTATGAACAAGGATGATTTGGCTTCCTTTTTTCCCATTTGGATTTCTCTTTTCCCCTCTTGCCTAATTGCTCTGGCTAGAACATCCAGTACCATGTTGAGTAAGAGAAGTGAAAGTGGGCATCCTTGTCTTGTTCTGTTCTTAGAGGAAATACTTTGAGATTTTTCGTATTCAGTATGATGTTACAGTGGGTTTGTCATATATTGCCTTTATTGTGTTGAGGTATGTTCTTTCTGTAGCTAATTTGTTAAGAGCACTTACATGAAGTGATGATGAATTTTATGGAGTGCATTTTCTTTATCTATTAAGATGATCATACAGTTTTTGTCCTTCATTCTGTTGATGTGTTATATCACATTTATTGATTTGTGTATGTTGAACCGTCCTTGTATCCCTGGGATACATTCCGCTTGAGCATGGTGTATATCCTTTTTGACGTGCTGTTGGATTCAGTTAGCTAGTGTTTTGTTGATAATTTTTGATTCTATGTTCATTAGAGAAATTGGCTTATTGTTTCTTCTTCTTGTTTCGTTCTCTGGTATTAGTATCAAGGTAATGCTGTTTTTATAGAATGAGGTAGAAAGAATTCTCTTTCACTTTTTGGAATAGTTTGAGAATTGATATTGGTTCTTTTTAAAAAGTTTGGTAGATTTCAGGAGTACAGCCATTTGTTCCTGTGCTTTCTTCATTGGGAGATTTTTAAAATTACTCATTCAATCTTACTAATTATTAGTCTGTTCAGGTTTTCTATTTATTTCTGGTTCAGTCTTTATAGGTTATATATATTTACAAATTTATACATTTTTCTCTTGGTTTTCCAATTTGATAGCACATGGTTGTTCATAATAGTCTCTAATGGTCCTTTGTATTTCTATGGTATCAGTTGTAATGTCTTTTTTTATTTCTGATTTTATTTATTCGAGTCTTCTGTCTTGTTTAGCTAGCTAGCAGTTTATCGATTTTATCTTTTCAAAAAACCACCTTTTAATTCTGCTTATCCTTTGTATTTTTTAGATTCTATTTTGTTTAGTTCTGCTTTGATCTTTATTATTTCTTTTCTTCTGCTTATTTTGCATTTGGTTTATTTGTGCTTTTCTACTTTCTTGATGTGCAGCATTACATTGTTAAAATCTTTCTGCTTTATTCATGTAGTAATTTATTGTTGTGAAATATCCTTAGCACTGCTTTTGCTTTATCATGTAGGTCTTTGTATGTTGTGTTTGCTTTTTCATTTGCTTCAATAAATTTTTAAATTTTTCTTCTTAATTTTTTCATTGATCCAATGGTAATACAGGAGCATGTTGTTTAATTGCTGTCTATTTTTATGGTCTGCAGAGATCCTCTTGTTATTCATTTCCGGTTTTATCCCATTGTGGTCTGACAAGATATTTGATATGATTTTGATTTTTTGAAATTTCTTGAGACTTGTTTTGTGACTGAACATATGACCTGTCTATGAAACTGTTCCATGTGCTGATAAGAAGAATGTGTATTCTGCAGCTTTTGGATGAAATGTTCTGTAAATGTCTGTTATGTCCATTTGGTCTATAGTGCAGATAGTTTGTTGATTTGCTTTCTATATGATATGTCCAATGCTGAATGTGGGGGTTTTGAAGTTTCCCACTATGATTGTATTGGGGTTTATTTCTCTCTTTAGCTCTAATAATATTTGCTTTATATATCTGGATGTTCTGGTGTTGGGGGCATATATATATATATATATAGATAGATAGATAGATAGATAGATATATTTGTTATATCATCTTACTGAATTGATCTCTTTATCATTACATAATAACCTTTTTGTTTGAATTTGTGGTAGTTCATTCTCATGCTGCTAGGAAGAAATACCCCAGACTGGGTGATTTCTAAAGAAAAGAGGTTTAATTGACTCACTGTTCCACATGGCTGGGGAGGCCTCAGGAAACTTAGAATTACGGCAAAAACACCTCTTCACAGTACAGCAGGAGAGAAAATGAGTGCCAGTTGGGGAAATGCCAACCATCTATAAAACTGGATGACATAAAACTGGATGACATACATAGGCAAGCTTGTTCTCAAGCTCTCTGATGGTGCATTCAGGTTTGCAGTGGCCCTTCAACTGGAGGAGTGTTGTTTCTGTTTATGGCAGTGTCCCAGGGAAGATGGTTTTCAGGCTCTGGGAACTGTGCATTTTGGCTTCCTTTGTCCTGTGGGCAGCCTCCCTGGTGTGCTATACTGTCTATTTTAGGGGATTTAGGGCACTATATGGCTACAGTGCTGGGGGCCCAGATGTATTTCTGGGTCCAGCAGGCATCATAATGCTGAAGCCCTCTGGTTGGATGTGGGAGGATGTCCTTGGGGCTCCAGGGATGTGGAGGTGCAGGGGCAGCTGGGCCCCAGGGTAAGAGGTAGTCTGATGGGGGATTAGTTCTCAAAATGGTGCCATGTTGTACCTGCTTAGGCTTCAGTGGGGTGAGTAGAACAGAGTGTGAATTTCCTCTGTAGAACAATGCAATTGCAATGGACTCCAGATGACTTTCTATGTTAGAGTCTCCTGTGGCTGTTGCAGGCATCTGTGATGGGAATGTGCAGCACTGGGGATCTTTTACTTACCTTTCCTTTGCAGTGGGGAACTTCTTTTGGATCTGAGACAATCATGGATGGGCCAGTTGCTTCACTTCTCTCTCCTTTCATGCCTCAGAGGGTCCCTGTCACTTCCCTGCTGAATTCCAATGTTCTCACTTAGGCACTTTATTTGATGTGTGGTTGTCTACTTGTTTTAGAGGGGCCTGACACTTGCCCCTTCCTTGTGAATGAGGCAAGTGTCAGGCGCCTCTAGTCATCCATCTTCTTCTATCTTTTGTGCAATTTTTGTAATATATTTTACTTTTCCATATGGCATAAACACACAATACATTGCTATTTTTTCTATAGTGATTTATCTTTTACAGTGATTGAAAATAAGAAAATTTGTATTTACCTTTATTTATATCATTTCTGGAGCTCTTCATTTATTTGTGTGTATCTTAGTTTATATCTGGTATTATTTCCCTTCTGCCTGAAGAACTATTGTTGACATTTCTTACAACACAGGACTGTTGATAATAAATTGTCTCAGCTTTTATTTTTCTTAAAATACTTTTAGTTTGTACTTCATCTTTGAAAGATATTTTCAATTGGTATAAAATTTTACATTGACTTTTTCCCAGTAATTTCAATATATCATTACCTTGACTTTTGGTTTGCACAGTTTATGTATTTCAAAGAGAAATATGTATTTTTATCTTAGTTCATTTGTATGTGATTTATCTCTTTAAGTATAACATAATTTTTAATAATATATTTATTCTACTAGTTACTGTTTGGATTTGTAGCTCAATATCTTTCATTAATTTTGGAAAATTCTCAGGTGTTATATCTTCAGATATCTTTCTGCTTCATTCTTACTCTCATATCCTCGGGAATCCCAATTATACATATATTTTAGATTGGTTGATATTGTTCCACAGCTCTTGGATGCTCTGCTGTTTTTTCCCTTTTGCCTTTCGTATTTCCCTTTGCATTTATGTTTAGAATATTTTTATTGATCTAAAGTTTACTCATTTATTTTTCAGCTGTCCCAAGTGTACTGATGAATGCATTAAAGGCATTCTTCATCTCTATTACTGTGATTTTTGGTTTTATCATTTCCTTTTGTATTATTACTGTGGTTTCTGTCTTACTGATGAAATTTCCCATTTCTTCATGAATTTTTTTCTCATTTTCCACTACAGCCTTTACCATATTAAGCTTTATTTAAAATTCATTGTCTGATAATTCCAGTATCTGGTCATTTCTGTGTCTGCTCCTGCGTATCATTTTATCCCTAGACAGTAGGTTGTTTTTTCTTGATATTTTGGCTATGTCTCACAATTTTTTATTGGATACCAGAATAGTAGAGAATACTACTGTTTTATAGTATTTATAGTACTTACAAATATTATTTGTCACTATAAATGGATATCTCTTTCCAGCTCATTTGGGTGGGGGCTTGTGTCAACCTAGCTTGGAGTTCAGGCGTGTTTGAGTTTCTTTGTTCCTATGGTTATCTTCAGTTTCCAACTAGCTTCAAATTATTCTAGTGCTATTTTATTTTTGAGGAAGGGGCTGGCTGGGGTGATTGAGTATTTAAGATGACCATAGCAACAGTGAAACTCAAACCTAGTTTATTTCCAGACTAGGTTGACACAAGCCCCTACACAAATGACCTGGAAAGAGGTATATCCATTTATAGTGATGAATAATATTTATAATATTCTCTGGGAATGTTTCCTGCTCCTCCTTCAGGTGTAGAGGATTTGTCTTTTATTGTTCCTCTTCCTCTCACTTTTGCACTCAGGTGATAAGTTTGTTATTTCTCTGCTAGTCGTGTAAGGCTGTTTTTCCCATAAGAGACTTCATGCCTTTCCTATTACAGAAGCCTCTCCCCTTCTCTAGGCCTGTACCACAAAGGAAAACATTTTCTGGTCTACCTACCTGCCTGTAATCTTCCTTCTGAATATCTGGTAGAGACCTGTACAGCAGAGTCTTCAAATGGATGTGAATTCCCTGTGTGTCTATGACTCAGTAGTTCCACACTCTCATATTTCCTTATTTGATGTTTAATAATATTTAAAAATTAGCTTAGCT